>NW_027185764.1:52965653-53148557 GCF_028583685.1 Petaurus breviceps papuanus | reverse complement strand
GATGATGATGATGATGATGATGATGATGATGATGATGATGATGATGACAATGATGAGGATGATGATGACAATGATGGTGATCCTCCTGAAAATCAACTCAGGCAGAAATTTTACTATTAGTTCCATCTCAGTAACTGAAAACTGGCAGCAAGACCCTGGATCACTAGCACAAGAGTCCTTGGTGTAAATTAGTTTTGTCAATCCCAATCAACTTTAAAGAAATGACTTTAGTGAAAATCTACTCTTGGTATGTAGAACTGAGCTCAATAGTTGCACAATATAGTTTAAGAGGTTTTTTTTTTCATCAAGCAAACCTCATGCAATCAAGGGACATTACTTACAGCATATGAACATACTCCATGACAGATAACAGGCCTCCTGGCCATCAGCCAGATAAAGATGAAGTATTACATATTGGGCAAAGGGTTAGGATGCATTTCCCTTGGCTATATTTATATTGTCTTTTTTTTATTAAAACTCTCAAATGCCAACTCCTTAAATTAAAAAAAATATATCTGCTGAGAAGAAAAATGTTATTTCTGTAAGCTTTATTCCCTGGGTAATTGTATTAGGAAGGGCCCAGCTTGCTTTGAGGGATGTCACACTTTTTTTGTAGGGAATTCTCTCTAGGGAGGAGTCCTGACAACTGACAACATTCCTCCATTTTGAAATGCATCACCTACAGTGTGTTAGAGGAACATATGAATCAAGAAGAATTTATTAAGTATTTACTATGCATTGGAAAATCATTGGAAATACAAACATAAGTAGAAAGACAATCCATGTCCTCAAGAAGCTTTCATTGTAATGGAGAAATACAATATTAAAAAGTGAGCTAAAAAGAGAGAAGGTGCCCACCTGTAAAGCCAATGGAATATTTACAGCACCCATGATCACAATAAAGACCAGGACTATAAGTATCATATGATGTTTAATCACAAAATATACCAGATTGTCCAGGTAGAGAACAGAACTGAAACATTTATTTAAACACCAGAAAACAAAATCCCAAAACCAGTAAGCCAAATCCATCATAATACCAAAGATATTCAGAAGCCATAATAACACTGAGAGCCATGCCATCCTTCAGCCTTCCCACAAACCAATGCAAGATCAATATTTACTCACAAAACTCTCTATTTCCTTGCCTGAGCTCCTCTGTCCCCCATAATCTGACTATCTCTCCCTTGCAAGCTTCCTGTGGGCTCTGCTTCCCTTCAGCAAACTCTTCCCACCACAGATTCCATGAGACTACATGCAGCCTATCAAGGGTCAGAGTTTATCTTCACAGCAGGGAAGCTTTCTATGGGCTCTGCTGCACCCTTCAGCAAATTCCCTCCATCACAGGCTCCATGTGACTACATTCAGCCTATTAGGGAGCAGAGGTTACTTTCAAAGCAGGGGAGGTGTTCAAATTCTCCCCTAGGTCTACTAAGGAGCAGGGAAGATCTTCAAATTCCCATTCCCATTCCACCACATGGGGTCATGGTGGTGACAATCCAGAAAGTCAGGAGTGGATACTAGATGGAGAGAAATGAAGACATGACAGGTCTGGGCACTTTCCATAAAATGGACTTACTTGGAGAAGTCAATTAATAAAAGGAAGGGCCATAATGAGTGGAGTATGAGAAAGTCAGGGGAAGAGGACTTCCAGGGTAAGGAGGTGGCTGAGAAATAATGGAGAACGTCTGAAGAATCCGGAGTAGAGCCTGGAGAGGATCTTTGTGAAAGAAAAAGGAGTCAATAAACATTCTATCTTCTATTATATGTACTTTACACTAACCTCAGACCCCAAGATCCCACCGTGAACGTTTCCCTATATCTATGTGCCTCAGGAAACTAGCTAGGATTTATCAAGTGTTCCCATATAAACAGTTCCACAAACCAAAGAAATCACAGCGACTTCACAGAGGAACACAGAATTAGAACCAGAAAGGACCTTTGAGTAGCTGCCTCATTTCACGGATGAACTGGGAGGCAGAGAGGCCAAGCAGCTTGCCCAAGTTTGCACAGATAGTGAGTGAGTCTTAGGACTAGGATTCGAACTCCGCATCTGTGCCTCCAAATCTACCTCTTTCTCCTAAACTCCACTGTATACTCCAGAACTTATCTTTCATAGACATGACAGACAGACCTATCTGTCTTTTCAAAAGGTTTGGAAAGGTGTGGGAGGGGAGGCTCCATTAAAAAAGGAAAAGGGAGAAAAAAAACAGGCTAGGACGGGAGCGATGACTAAAGATTTCACTTCACACTGGGGAAATTCTGTCAGGGATGATGACAAACTGCATTTAATATATTTTTTTCCATTAGAATAACCTTTCTCCTGGCAGAAAACCAGAACAAGTTGCATTCTAAAATATTGAATTCCATATTTCATAATCTTATAATGTTTTATAACAAAATCGAATCTTGGGGATTTTGGTGATTGATACTTGTAGCAGAGTATATTTTTTGGGAAACTGGCATATTCACTCTCTGTCCATATCACCATGTTAAACATTAATCTGTTTTACTGATCTCTCTCCAAATACAGTCAGTTCCCTACAAACTAATGTTGGACTAACAAAAATGCAAATTGATGGAGATTTTTTTAAAATATTTCTTATTTTGAGGGGAATGCTTAATTTATTTATAACAATCTCCTCTCTGAATCACATCTTGCTGAAAATAATATGTTGGCACTTTAATATAATGTGACTTATTATGACATGGCCAAATTATAGACCTCTCTAAAACATAGCTTTGTACAAAAGAAACCTGACATGGTACAATGAGCTATATGTTATAAGATATAGTGCACATTTCTCATATCTCTTAAACTATAAAGAGGCTCTATAAAATGGGGGAGTGGGGAAACATTAAGTATGAACTCCACTTAACCAGGAAAAAACATGTAATGCAGTTTATAATATCCTTGACAGAATTCCCCCCGGTGTAAAATGAAATCATTAGTCATTCCTCCCATCTATTCTACTTTTCTCTTCCATTCATTAAGAAAAAAAAAACTTTAAAAAAATTGGACCTAATTTCATTCTTCTACCAACCAGCCCATGACCCAGCCTGCAAACACCTTCTACTGGGTTTCTGCTGCCAGCCCGTATCCCTGCTCTCCTGGCTTCTCCTCTCACAGTGTGCCCTGTAGAATAGAATAGGGAGGGTAGGAGTCTACACTAGTATCAAACTCAAATAGAAACCAGGTCTACAAGTGGGTACATAGGGATCCCCGACAACCACATATTGACTTCATTTTAAAATGTAATGCTCCCTATGTCTTAATGTATTTTTATTTATTTTGTTAACTCCTCCTGTACACACTTCTGTGATTACAGATTACCCAGCATTCATTTCCATCATGTTTCCCTCCATTTCTGAGTTCCTCGGGCCTTCCTTATCCCTATAGAGACTCTTGCCCAAACACTGAATTAAATAAAGAAGTCGGTAATCCTGGGCTAAGCAAAAGCAAATGCTAGGGATTCAAATCATGTGAATTATTTGGATAGACATCTAGGCCTTTAAAATGACCTTCATCCTCCCACCAGCATTCTGATGTTTATGCATTGCTAATTATAAATCAACATGCAGCAACCACAACATACCCACTCATCTGTTTCACAACTAGCCTCTTTACAGACTTGTTTGCAGAATTCTTTGGGATGCTATTTACTCCAAATGTCCAGTCATGTTTCATATAAAGCAACAGAGGATTGGGGGTCTGGAGAAAAGGTACATGGTACAGAAGCCGAATGTTTAATCCCAGTAAATATTGGAGATAAATATCATTATTTGGTTTGTCATTCAGACAGCAAAATTAAAATAAAAAGCCTGAGCTTTCCATGTGCTTTTGCAATAGACTTGGGAGGTGGTTTGCAATTAGCCACAAGTAAAAACAGGATAAATGGTGTGTGTAAAATTGCTTTTCTCACCAAAATATGTTAAGTGAGCCGGTAAACATTTAACAACCAGCCCTCTGAAGAAAAAAAAGAGAGAGAGATTTTTATGTTTATTTTTAATCACTGAAAGTTATGTTCCTAAACCACAGATATTTGAGGAGGATGGACAGATAATGATTCTAAGCTAATGACCTCAGGGACTGGATAAAAGAGCCTCTAGGCTCATGGTGCTCTGAAGGTTTGTCTGTCCCTCTCCCTGCCCCTCCTTTTCTCCCCACCCCAGCCTGCATCTTGGTGATAGGGCAGATACTTCCTCAGTCTCTCACCCTCTCCACACAGGTAGGACAAATTCCAGAAATATTTATTCATGCCACATGTAAATCACATGTGTATGTGTTTGGATGACCCATGAAGACATCTGTCTCACAATGGCACACATTTCTTATGTATAAAGAGTAGTTAATAGAGATATTAGTCATTATCATCTTTATTGCAAGAGAATCATGAGCACTTAACTTGCCATCAAAGGATCCAGGTCTCAGTCTTTGCGCTGCCTCTTACTAACTATGTGCTTATTGGAAATTTGCCTTACCTTTCTGAGACTCTGTTTCCTCCTTCGTGAATCAGGACCATTGTGCTTATGCTACTTACCCTACGGGACTATTTTAAGGAAAATTGTTTGTAAAGCCATGAAGCACTAAGTATATGTATATACATATAATTATAAGTATACACACCAATGCATATACACACATGGGTGTATATATATGTATGTGTATATATGTATATGTGCTTATATGTTTCTATATACACATATATGAGTCCCTATCATTATCATCTTCAATATCACGATCATTATAAGCAACACTATCATCTCTCTAAATTTATGAACCTGCTGCTAGGAATAATAATAATAGCTAACATTTATATAGTGCTTGCTATGCAGCACATACTGTGCTAAGTGCTCTACAATTATTATCCCATTTGAAATCCCCTTTGACCCAGCAACACCACTATTAGGTCTATTTCCAAGGATGATTAGAGGAAAGGGAAAAGAATCTATATATATAGTAAAATGTTGAGAGCAAATCTCTTCATGGTGGCAAAGAACTAGAAATTACAGGGATACTGGTTAATTGGGAAATGGCTGAACGAGTTGTGGTATATGGTTATAATGGAGTACTACTGTGCTATGAGAAATGATCAGCTCGATGATTTTAGAAAGACATGGAAAGACGCATAAAATAATGAAGAGCAAAATGAGCAGAACCAAGAGGACACTGTATATGGTGACAACTATATAATTTTAAGAACAACTTTGAGCAAGTAAGTCTGCTGTATATAGTATTGTATGTAAGTATGACTATTATAAATACCCAAATCAACTACAAAGAACATATGAAGGAAGATGCTGTCTGCATCCAGAAAAAGAACTGATAAATAGAAGTATATAAAAAGTGATCTTACATCTATATACCTATTTGTATCTAATGGCAGCCATCTCTATGAGAGGAGGGGGGAAGGCAGGAAAAAATATAAATTTACATGATAACTTTATTTAAAGTTATATGTATTTAAATGGAATAGCAAGTTCTACATAATAGATTTGCAGTTTCATATGCAACCTTTTTTTATCATATGATGTTAGGGAAATTCTTGTTTTATCCCATAAATTAAAAATATAAAAATTTTTTAAAAAGAAAATGAAATATATGCTGTGGGTGCTATAATGAAATGTTAGTTTTTATTCCCTATAATCTTAGTGATTTGTTTCTTTTGACTTCTGATTTTGTGTTGCAGTGCTTCCTAGTATTGAATTTGCTATTTCCTGGGACAGGTGGGATTTGAACTCATGTCTTTCTGACTGCATTTAGGTGGCTCTACCTGTATCAGGCTGCTCATACCAATATCATGACAAAGTAAAACACACAGTAGCTTTGTGTACCTTCCTGAGAAAAGCAAACATTAAAACTCCCTTTCTCCAGTTTCTACCCCAGAATAACTACAAATCATTTCTGAGCCTATTTCAAAAGCAAACAGAAAAGGTAAAGCATTAGCTGCATGATGGATTGCATAATGGCATGTTTCTAATATTTGCTGGGATCAAATATTCCGTTTCTACATGGTGTAGTTTTGTAGCAATACAGTTCAATCACACTGAAGGCCCACTTTTCTCATGCCTGTTTACCAATGGAGCATAAAATGCCCATCTTGGTTGTGAGAATGGAATCCTATAAAGTAAAAACACTCTCAAGAACTCCCAGGTAAATAACTGATTCTATGTTCCATTGCAGAATCTAAGCAGAACCTCCCTGTTCTAAAAGCAGCTAGGTGGTGCCTCAGATAGAATAACAGATCTGCAATCAGGAAGACCTGAATACAAATTTGGCTTCATTCATTTACTGGCTGAGTGACCCTGGGTAAGTCAATTAGCCTCTGTCTGCCCCACTTTTCTCATCTGTTAAATAAGGATAATAATAGTACCTACCTCCCAGAGTTGTTGTAGGGATCAAATAAGAGAACATAATTGCAAACCTTAAAATACTCTGTAGCTATATTTTTATATATTTTTTACCATGATAAAGCTTCTATGTTTTTGTACTGACGGCAGTGATGGCTAACAAAAGATTTATGTGCATTGGCCCAATTCCTGAAATTAATATTTAGAAAGACTATACAAACTAGACTGTAAGAAAATAGAAGATATTGAATGGATGCATTGAGTAATTCCAACAGTCTGTGGGGACCTAAAAATAAAATATAATAAAATCCTTCATTGCTCTTACTTCACCTAAAACTAAGCTATCTGATGAATTCAAACTCAATATCAATCAAAAGTATAATGTAATAGGGGAAAAGGAGTTGATACAATATTGAAATACATTGAAGTCAGCATTTTAATTTTGCTAATTTGTTCTAATTTTGACCCATACCCCTAATATAAAACCACTCAGTCATAATGAATAACTATTTAGATATACTGGTAAAGTTTCTTTGCTAAATTTTATTTAAGATTTTTGCATCAAAATCTGTTAGTAATAGTGATCTGTAGTTCTTTTTATTGTCTCTTCATTGTTTGGGTATCAGGACCATATTTGTCTCAATTTTGTCTTCTCTCTACACCTCTCACCCTCTTCTCTTATATAATAAGATTTTATGATTTCATCAAGTCCCTTAGGTTCAATTTTCTTTTCTATTCAGATGAATCATAGAACTAATCTTTTTCCTGAGTTGTATTACATCCTTAATTTCACCTCAAAATCTATAACCTCATTCAAAGGTGAGTTCACAAATAACCTCCATGGAAATATCAATTTGACATCTGTTTGAGGCAGCTAGATATTGCAGGAAGTGGAGTGGAGGAATTAGAATCTGAAGATCTGTGTTCAAACCCTGACTCAAAAGACACTTTCAGCTCAATGGCCCTGGGCAAGTCACTTAATCTCTCTGTACTTCACTTTCCTCATTTCCAAAATGAGGGGTTTGACTCAATGATCTCTGAGATCCCCATCCTTTGTTTAAAGGTTGAACCTCTGAATCAATGGTTTTTCTTACCATTCTTAAGAAAAACTGCAGAATTTTAGCATCTGAGGGGCAGAGGTTTTTTGTTTGTTTGCTTGCTTGCTTTTGTATTTCATAGCTGGTTGTAAATAACTGTTTTAAAGACATTTCTTTTTATATCACAAATATAAGCTATATTAAGTTTTCATTTGCACATTTTTTAAAGAATTTCTATAGGCATTTCCATGCTTATGGAAAAAAGAGTGCAGCACTTACACGTATTTCAACAAATTGTTACCTTTTCAGACAAAAAAGACTATATTTGCCACAACTTAGGTTCAATGACTTTACAACCCACCCGTTTCCAATGCAACTATCCTATACCTTCCTGGTGACCACGTTCAGAAGAGAGGCATCACTAAAAGTCACCATAAACTAAATGGAACTGGATGAAGGATGCTCAAGGTGAGTGAACCCCAAAGCTCATCTGTGAGCTACAGCAGCCCCATCTGGAAGCCGTTACCTTGAGGAGACTATCTTTTTATTATACTTTTTCCCCCTCCTTTTCAAAATTGATTGCCCCTGACAATGAGAACATCAATAAAACTTTAAGAACCCAAGGGGAGATGGCATCACATCTGCTCCTGTAAATACAGAGGACTCTGGAGAGGCCAAGTTCAAGGTACTTATTGCAATATGAACTTACACATACTTTATAAACCAATAAAACATACATAGCCAAAGGTAAAAGAAAACTAGAACAAATTAAATTGGCAAAGGGAGCCTTTTTGTTGTCCGTTTGCTTTTGACTCATGTTTTAATTTGTCAATTTAATATACCATTAAGAAATGAGAATATGATATTTGATAGGGTTTTCCCATCAAGGAGATCAAAGTACTTGTTATGTTTCACCATTTACATCAAAGGCAACCAATAAGTATGCATATCATGTCTGACCCCCGTGTCTTTGTATTCTAAAGGATTTCTGCATCATCCCTGCATGATTGAATTGGAATGCTTTACCATCTGTGTTTTAATCCTGCTTTATTATTCTTAAAATACTAAACATGGGAGATAAAGATATGACTTCACCAGGTGTTATTATCTAATCAGGCAAAATTCTTTAAGCCCCTGTTTTAATGATGCTGTAAATTAAATACTGCATTAGTAAAGTCTCTTTTAATAGCAAATCAAAGAAGGCAATGTACAGATTATATATCTTGATTTTCTATTCTATTCCAATTATAGCCATTCCAAGAACAATCTTCATGGTAATAAATTCACCACAGGGCCAAGAAGACAAGAAGGCTTCCTTTGGAAAAATCACAGTGGTTCGAAATCAAAATGCAAATATATTTAAAATTAGAATCTGGGTTTATACCTTTCTAGTAAATGATGATTTGTTGCCTAGCTGAAAGGAGGAAAGTCTTCCCCTCATTGAAAGTGGATGCAGGCCAGAGAAAGATAAACAAAAATGGTGTGCTGGCTAAGGAGCTGGCTTTAGAGTCAGTATGACCTATATTCCAGTCCTATTTCTTACACATACTGGCTGAGTCTGTGACCCTGGGTAAGTCAAGTGTTTCTAAGTGCCTTAGATAACTCTCTAAAACAATAAATTGCAGAACAGTTTCTGAAAAGTATTGGTAGAGTGAGCTTATTCATTGGGAGTTCCCTGCAGTAATAAAATCACATACCAAAAAAGAAAGAAACCAAAAACCCCCAAACCCAGCCAGTGATGTTGGTGATGACTCCCCACCCTCACTGAAGGGTTCTTTTGACTATGAACTGAATCTTTAGTTTCCAGTGGATGTTGTCTCTCAGCTCCAAGTCTCGACAAACTCAATTATGTCGCGCCATTCCATTGGATTGTTTTTTATGCTCTTCCAGAAAAGGCCTGTAAGGAGACTTGGCTCTCATTTATATTGGACAGCAAATTCATATTCAAAATATACCTGGGGGTTTTCATGCAGACAGTTGTTTCTCTTGGCCACATCAGCTGCTGGACAGGCTATTTCAAAGCCCCATTAAAAATGTTGATACCCTACCTACCGCCTGCTCTATTCCTTCAGCATACAACACATAAAACTATCACATAAGTGTTACATTCACCCAAAAATTACTGCAACTTTTTTTTGATGCTTAAGCAAACATAGTGATTGGTGGATGGAAGGGAGGGAAACAAATATTATCCATCTTTTCTACCTACAATGACAAAAAATTCCAAGTTACGTATTTGGGAACATTGTTGACAGAGCCTCAACTACTCCTAATGCAAAGTGTGCTTACCTCTCTTTGTATTCAAAACAGTCTGCGAAGATACTAGAGTTTTATGGGCTATTAATTAGACACAGACTCTGGCTTGTAAGCTTATAATGTGAACAGACTGAAAACATACAACATGAACAAAGCTGTCGTGGGAATCTATATTAATTTCTTCACTCAGTAACCATGTGTTCAGCACCTAGTTGTGTCTTTAATAGAATTTTTAAAACCCTCAAGTTCATTTTGTTTTTATTGTCCCTGTTGGCAGAGGAACTATAGGGTTAGTCACATGCATAAGATAAGAAGACAGGTGTTCATATAGCAGGAGAAAGGGGCACCATGGAGCTTCTGTGACAATCTATATTTCCTACTTAATCAAAATCCTAATAGCTGTTGTCTACAGACCTCCAGTCACCTTCTTTCCTTCCTCAATGAGTTCAATACAAGGCTTACAATTTTCCTTTCCTCCTCAATGCATACTGACTCAAATACTTTAATCACTTAGTTCTTCAACTGAATCACTTCCCATGACCTTCTTCTCTACCCCACCTCAAATACACAGAAAGATGGACATACCTTTCCTTGATCTTGCTATCAACCACAAATACATCACCTCAGTGTCTAAGAACTCAGAAATCTCCTTATCTGACCATTATCTACTAGTTTCCCCCCTCTTCCTCTGCCTTCCTATACCAAATTCTATCCTTTGTCCATATCATAATTTCCAATCCCTCAACCCTCCATTTCTCTCCCAGCCTGCTACCCCTGCAATAGCTACTCTCTCTTCTTTTCCTCATCTTGACATTTTGGTGAACAAATCCATTTCTGCCCTGTTCTCTCTGGAGTGCCTGCCCCCTTATCATCTTGTCGATTGCATGCTGCCACACCTCAGCCTTGCATCACTCCCATCACTCTCTGCCTTTGTTCCTGCACAGGTACTACTGAAAGTGGGACCCATTCTGACTGGGTCCACTACACATTTATGTTATACAACCACAACTTGACCCACCTGCATTATTACTAGGTATTCTTTCTTATCTTCCCTTATCAACTCATTGTCCCAGTGTCCACCAAAGTTTCTCCAAATCTTTTCACCTCTCCTCAAACTTTCCATGCTCCAACTCCTCCCACCCCCTCAGTTGAGAATCTTGCCTCATGTTTTACAGAAACAAAATTGAGGTTATTTGCATGAGCTCCCTCTTCTCCCCTCTTCCTCATCTTATATCACTCAGATGACTTCTGTTATTATCTTCTCCTTTATGTTGTCTCATACAATGAGGTGATGGTGGCCTTACTCCACACCAAGGCTAACCCCTACCTGCTCAAGTGATCCCATTCAATCTGATCTTCAACAGATTATGCGCTCTGTCATTCCCATGCTCTCTTATCTTCCATCTCTCCCTGTCTACTGGCTCCTGCCCTACTGCCTATAAATATTGCCATGTCTCCCTAACGGTCACATTACCCTGTCAGTCATCATCCACAGGTGAGAACTGGGTGAGAGGTGGACAGCAAAAGTGGATGAGCAGCCCTGAAAAAGGCTAGGCAAGCCCTCACACCTGAGGTGTTAGTTCTCCTGAATATCCCCAAACACCCCAAGGACCTTAATAAGTGTTTACTAACTATCAGATGGAATAGGGTAGAGGACTGGTAAGTTTAATGTATATGGAGAAGACCTCTACAGACAACTGAGCAAAACAGATAGGAAACTGAAGTGGTTAGCCCCGTGTCATCATGGAAGCAAATGAGAACAAGGTTCATGTGATCATAGATCTAATTTAAAATGAACCTTACAGGTCACCTAGTAAGACTCCCTCATTTTACATATAGGGAAACTGAGGCTCAGAGATGTAAAATGATTGGTCCAAGGTTACACAGCAAGTGGCACATACCCAGGCTTTAAAGTCAGCTTTCTTTCTACCCTAAGAAGGTTAAGAAGCTGAGACTGGTGAGTGTTGAGAAAACCAAAGTGGAATGAAAAAGCACAAGAACAAACAGACCTCCTTGAAAGTTTTGCCCAGGGCTACTGCTGGCTTTGGTGATTGAACCAGTGAAGATGGAAATCAGGTATGTGATAGAAACCGTACTGATTTTATGTTGAGAGAAAATAGGGGGCTGGAAGGATGTTCCTGAGGAAGAACAGTCAGGCTGCCAGTCCCTACTCATTTCTGAGATTGGAGTAGTGTTTGTGCTTCTGGCACCTTAAGAAAGGGGAGGGAAAAGAGAAGATTTTCTGCTTCTTAAAGTCTAAAAAAGCTTAGTCTGGGGAGCAAGGAAATGGTCCAGAAGCTCCACCTCAGCATTTGTTGCTGGTCTGCTGTATTGACTCTGCAGGAGGAGCTGAATAGCACTTCATTTTAATTGTGTGTCCTTTTAAAGTGTTTTCTTTTCAATCTTAAATAGCAGAGTGGTTTTTAATTGGATTTTATAGTCCATGAGTGCTCATTGCATTTCAAACTCTGAAGTTGCTAGATTGAGCCTAATATAGGCTTGGCCCACAATAAGGAGGAATTTTTATTCTAGGTAGCTGTGTGTATGCCCCTGGGCAAGTCAACTATAAAATCACAAAAATAATAGTACCTACCTCACAGAATTGTTGAAAGGATCCAATAAAAAATACACATGAAATGGTTTTCAAACCTTAAAGCCCTATGGAAATGTGAGTTATTACAATTATTATACATCAACCAACCAACAAATATTTATTAAGCACCTACTATGTGTCAATCATTGTTGTTGGTTTGTTTGTTGTTATTTGTCCTTCATTCTCCAGGAATGTCATAAGGAAAGTGATATCATGACTTGTAAATGAATTGGATTTAATGAGGCAGGGCTGGGCAAAGTCATCAGTCTCACTCTCTCCTCCAGAGTCATTCAGAGTCCAGCAACAAGACATAGTTCAGGATGACTGGAGATGGCCCCAGATGCAGTGGGAGATGATCTTTTTAAGTGTAAGGTCTTTCCCAGGTCTCAGTTTGATTGAGACAATATCCATGCAAGGATTAAGGGCTAGGTAAGAAATGAGGCAAAGAATGGCCTTTTACCTAGTCAAAAAAAAATCAGTCTGGGAGGGGAAGACTCTCAGGATTTCTAGCCAAAACAAAAACAATTGTTCTTTATACTCACTCTGAGTCAGCAGGACTCAAAGGATTCCTTCCTTCTTTCCTTCCCTCCTTCCTTCCTTCTTTTCTTCCTTCCTTCCCTTCTTCTCTCCCTCCCTTCTCTTCTCCCTCCTCTCCCTCTGTTCACATAGGGAATCATACCCTTACCTACCAATGCTCTGCTAAAGGAAGATAATTTTGATTGCTGAAGCCTCACAAGATATCTTGAAGTTTAGGACTAGATTTCTTTGTTAAGGACCATGCCTTAAATCCAAATCATTCTGGTTCTCATTGATTGACCAATAATAGGTCCCAACACAAGCCTCATGTGATCATTGTTTGGGTCCTGCCAGCTCAGAGTGAGTGTAAATATTTAGGAATTGTACTAAGCACTGGAGGCATATGGAGGTATACAGGATAACAGAGAAAATTAAAGTGGAGGATGGAGGAAGAAGATAAATGGAGTTGTGCATCACCATACATGAAATATAGAGCACCCTTGGTGCTCTTAGGCAAAAGCTACTTGTCAACTATGATGGATGGAAGGAGCCACCACAGTCTGGTGGCAGTGGCAGAGGAAAAAAAGAAAGCACATATGAGAAACATTATGAAGGTGGAATTAACAGGACTTTTTCATCACCATTCACCATGCTTATTCAGATAGAGTTCCACAAGACAGCTCAAAGTATTTGATGAGATGTGATGGGGGGTTTTCTGTCACATTGGGCAAAACCAGGATAAATGAATAGAAATTCAGGAAAGCTGAGTTCATCTCAAAATGAAAAGAATTTCCAAATAATTAGAAATGGCCCAAGGTAGAATAGGCTACTTAAGAAGGTATTCAAGTATTCATGGCTATGTTGCTGAGGAGATTTCCTTCCCCCCCCCCTCCATTTATTACCCAGTAAATAATCTTTGACAGTTTTGATTTAGGTGGGCCTTTGGACAGAGTGCTGGGTTTAGAATCAGGAATACCTGAATTAAAATCCAGCCTCAGAGACTCTCTAGCTGTGTCATACTAGGCAAGTCACTTAAGCTCTGTCTGCCTGGGTTTCCTCATCTGCAAAATGGAAATAATAATAGCATCTATGTTCCAGGGTTGTTGTGAGCATCAAATGAGATAATAATTATAAAATACTTAGTGTGATGCCCAGCACATAGTAAGAGCTAATACATGGCAGTTGTCACTATTATTAAAGACACTAGATACATAACTATCAACAATGATGTAGAAAGTTTCTGCCCAGTTATGGATTGGACAAGATGACCTCTGAAGGCCAATCAACACTGAGATTCTATGTTTCTATCCATTAAATAAAGAAGAACAAAAATTGAGGGCTTAATTTGCTAAAAGATAGGGAAGCAGCAAGAGAATTTACACTAGTTTATGGTCTGAGGTAGGATGTGAACTGGTTAAAATAGTTTCAGGAAAAGGAAAACATTACATTTACAGCAGCAGTATGTGTTGTTAGAGATGTTGAATGTTGTGACAGGTGGGGATATGAGGGAAAGAACAGCAATGGTAATTAAGAGAGCAAGCATACAATACGAACAAAGGTTTGATCAGGAGGAGAGAAGAGAAGCAGACATATATTAGCACTATTGTGAAGGAAGAAATGTTAGAATTTTGAGAGTTTGGATGCGGGGTTATGAGAAGGGGTAAGAACAGAAAATAGCAACAACCTTGCTTGTCTCAGAGCCCTGATCAGGCAGCCAATGGCATAAAATGTTTCTTTTCACAAGGTTTATCCATATGCACATTTTTGTAAGGCATTCAGCTAGTTCTGTAATTTTCATGCTTTGTTTCATCAAGGGGTGATTTTTTAAACAGAAATCCATACATACCTAAACATAAGCATATCCCAAGTCTTAGTGCAACTTTAAACTTTGACATCTTCAGAAGTTATAAAGACCATAATTTTAAAGCTTAATTTTTCACATTTCTTTTTGACTTGTTTAGTTTTGTAAATTTTAAGTAGTTAATTTTTAATTTTTATTTTAACAAGTTGGGGCACTCTGTCATTATTGTAACATTCATGTGTTATAGTTTCTGAACGATAATTTCTCAGACCAGTGGATTAATAGCAAAAGTTTTCTTGGTTGGCCATTTCAGCTATATGATATATCTCCATTAGACTTTTTCTTGTAGGGTCATGTCAAAACAGTCATATATACATGAAATTATTGGTTTTTGGATAATCTTAAGGTTAGCATTACAAATTTATTCATTTTAGTCACTCAGAATCAGTTGATGAAGTCCTTACAAACTTCAAAAATTTATAAAACTTATATTTCAAAATCTAAATAATTTTCCTTTCAAATGTTCTCTTTAAGTCTATAACATTTACATATATGAAGTTATTACAGCCTAAAACTGCACAAAGATTTTTGGTTCAGACTATTTTTTCCCAACTTTACTCTGTCTGGGTATTAATAAGCAACACAAAGCATTAAGAATTGATTGATATCCTAAAAAATTCACTTCATTCATCTTTATTACTGTTTTTAGTTTTTAAATTGTCTACATGGTCAGGTAAAGTTTAGATCACATTTTGCAGATTGATTTCTGTTCCTAGTTGTTCAAGGTAAAGGCTTCCCAAGAATGCAATGTGCTTCCTTCTCTCTTTGCCCAACTCAATCTGACCATACATTCTACTTACATGCCATTGGAAGAGAACTAAGTTCAAGACATTCCTTTAAAAAAAAATAGTAAGTGGCAAGGTTTCTTTCCCCAAAACCCCTCCTAAGAAACTATTCCCTAATATATTCAGGGGAACCTGTTTAATGTATTCAGGTCATGTCTAGGGAGACAGACCTGTTATACCTGCTTATAAGTCAGGAATATGTATTAATACAACCCAAACAAGAACAGGGTCTCCACTTCCAGTTCTTATGCTGATTCAGTCCAACAATGTTAATTATGCATCTTCTATACACAAGGCATGAGTTTTCAACAAGATACAGTGAACAGAAAGCTGGCCTGGGAGCCAAGTTCCACTGCTCTCCCATATTGGCTACAGGACTCTGGATATGTCACTTAGCCTCTTGGAGCTCTTAGGCAAAGGCTAATTGTCAACTGTGATGGATGGAAGGAGCTGCCCCAGTCTGGTGGCAGCGGCAGAGGAAAAAAAGAAAGTATATATGAGAAACATTATGAAGGTAGAATTAACAGGACTTGGCCACAGTTTTAAACATGAGAAGGAAGAGAGAATAAGAAGTAGAGAATGGTTTTGAGCCTAGTTGACTGAAAGGACAATGATGGCTTTGACAGTAGTAAGGAAGTTAGGAAGACAGAAAGGTTTAGGGGGATGAAAATGAATTTAGTTTTAGACATGTTGAATTTAAAATGTCTATGCTAATTCTAGTTTGACATATCCAATAGGCAAACACTAAAGGTGAAGATAAAGGTTAGAGCTGGATAAGTAGATTTGAGAATCAATTGCTCAGAAATGACAATTGAATCCATGGGAGCTAATGATACTACCAAGAAAAAAAAGTATGGAAGAAAAAAAAAGACAAAAGCCCAGGTCAGAACTTTTGGGGGACACCCGTGATTAGTGGGCATGACCTGAATGAAGATTCGACAAAGGAGACTGAGGAGTGGGCAGACAGTTGAAAGGAGAACTGAGAGAGCTGTGCCAGATAAATGTAGGGGAAAAGAGAGAGAAGAGGGTAGCTGACACTTCAGAGAAGTCAAGAAGGGATAAGATCAAGAAAAGACAGCTAGATTTGCCCATTAAGGGCCATGCATGGTTGTGAATGCCTGTAATCAGTATTAGTAAGGAGGCTAGAGCTGGTAGATTACTTGAACTCAGGAATTCTGAGATGCAAAAGGAATAAAGCACATCAGGTATACACACTGAGTCTAGCACCAATATGGAAAGCTGCTGGGAATGGGGGACCACCAGGTTGCCCAAGGTGGGGCAAAACAGTCTAGGTTAAACATAGAGGAGGTCAAAATTCTATACTGATCAATAGTGGTAATTCCAGGGTGAGAGAGATTAGAAGACCGAGTGAAGAGGGAAAGAGTGGAGGAAGAGGTAGAAGAGAGGGGAGAAAAGGAAAGAGCTATTTCAGTCAAGTGATGAGGTTGGAAGTCAGACAGTAGAGATTTCAGAAGAGGACAGATGGAAAAGACGTGAAGGCACTTATTATAGGTGGTCTTCTTAAGAAGTTTAGCAATGAAAAAGAGATGATGCTATGATAGTTAGCAGAGATGGACAGATCAAGTGAGGGATTTTGATGATGGAGGGGATTTGGTTGTGCTTGGAGGCAGAAGGGCAGTGGTCAGTGGACAGACATTAAAGTTTGAAGAATAGGGATGATGGAGGAGGGAATGATGAGAAGGCAAAGATGGAATGGGACTGAATCACTTCTTGTTTTATTTGTCCTTTGTTTTCTTTTTTTTCTGGTCTAGCCTGTTTATTTTATAGATGTGGAAACTGAGACCTGTATAAAGTTAATTAAACTGCCCAATGTCAAACATTATATATATATATATATATATTTGAATATTTGATTTAAACTTTCAATTCCAGATTCATTCCCTCCCCCCCCCTGCCACCCACCCCCACTGGGGGAACAAGCAGTTCAGTATAGGTTGTACATGTGTGGCTAATGCAAAACAATAACATAGTAGATGTATTGTAAAAGACTGACTATATTTCCCTCCCTCCTGTCCCACCTCACACTTGTTCTATTCTCTACTTTGATCCTGTCCCTTTTCAAAAGTGGGTGCTTCCAACTTCCCTCCCCCCCAGCCTGCCCTCCCTTCCATCATCCCCCCTCACATCCCCTTCCCCCCCTATTCTCCTGGAGGGTGAAATCCCCTATTTAGTGTGTATTTCCCTCCCTTCTCAAGCCAGATTCAATAGGAATAAGGACCAATGACATCATGGGGTGATGATGTCTTGATTCTTGTGCATGAATTGGATTTAATTGAGGTAGAGCTCCACAAAGTCTCTCTCTTCCAGAATCATTGAAGTCCAGTGGCAGGACAAAGTTGAGACAACTGGTGATGGTCTAGCATAGACCTCGGTATCTGTGATGTCTGACCAAGCTCTGAGCACTCCACAGTGCCTGCTTCAGACTTCCACAGACAAGCCTGTCATCTGAAGTCCCTGGATCATTCATATGTGGCCTGCCCTAGTTAATGAGAATAATTACTTAAAATCAGAAGCTACCAGTTGATCCTCAGGAATGGCCTCCTCCCTCCTCCATGGCCTTAGGTTAATGTTCTGAAGCCTGACTCTTCCAACCCCCACATGAGGCGCCAGCCTTCCCTCTTACCCAGTATTACATCCCTCTCTCTGCTCTCCAAGGTCCTCCCCATACATTCCATCCATCTCTTTCCTCTTGGCCTTGTCATAGGCATCCCCCCTGGCTTGTCCCCACTTCTGCCTCCTGGAATCCATGGATTCTTTCAAGGTTTAACTCGAGAATTTTGTCTTTCAAGAGTCAATTACTGATTCCCCAGTGACCAATGCCCCCATAGCTATGTATTTTGTATACATCCTTCCTTTATTGACTTCTCTGTGAACATGTTATGTCCCTTGAAAAGTCAAGTTTCTTGAAGACAACTGCTTGTGATGTGTTTCTCTGACACATAGGACAGTTCTTGACTCATAGTAGGCCCTGAATAAATATTTGCTGATTATCCACATAGAAAAAGTCCTAGTTAAAGCCCTATTTCTTGTTTTTCAGTAAAGTGCTTTGTAGCATGACTATCTACCTTAGTCCGACACAGCCCATGTTCTAACATCTCTGGGGAGGTTACTCCTGACTAGAGTAGTGATATCCTATTATAAAATTCAGGCTTCTAAATTTCTCTATGGATTCAGAGAAGTAAAAGAGTTTACTAAAATGAATTCCATTCTGCCCCCCACCCCAGTTATCCCCCAGGTAGTACAGATAGACAATTAAAGATGCAATTTCGAGCATTGGCAGGAAGAGCTTCATTATCTGGGAATGGTTTCCTTACAAGTGAGGGAATATAGGCCCACATAACCTTTTAAAAACAAATCAAGAAGGTGAGTCCATTTTAGCAATATAATACTAGAAATGATTTGACATGAGCTGATCCTGTAACATAAAGTCACCTTCCATTAACCCAAACCAAAACATGTATCCATGTGAGGACATACCCACATTAACAATCCTACTGGCAACCTGGCTAGCTAAAGGAGAGGTTATTTCTAAAAATCCAGGGTAAGTGGTGAGAACTAAACACTTGACTAACCAAGAAAAACAAAATCAGCAAGATAGTAAAGGTGGTAGTTGATACCCAATAATCTGGATCAGGAGGTCAGCAAACTGTGGCCCAAGGACCAAATCCTACAGCTGCCTATTTCATCTGGCTTTGAGCTAAGAACAGTTTTTAAATTTTTTAATATAATTAAAGTTATTTTATAAGACCATCTGCTAAGGTGGGTTGTTCTCTGCATTGGGAGAGGAAATGTTCAGACCGACAAAATCATAGACTCTTAGAATATTGAAAGTAACTGCTATACCCTAGCTACCTGATTCATATCCTGTTTTCTTCTATGAGAGTCTAGAATCAGGGGTTGACAAATTATGGTTGATGGGCCATACAAAGCACAAATGGTAGGCTGGATTTGGCTTACGGATGTCATTTGCCAACCAGTGATTCTAGACTCTACAGCAGACAACAAAATAGGGGAGCTGAGAGCTGGAATAGAACAGTTGTTTTCCACATTGAAAGAAGCTATGATTTTGGCAGCGTGAATATTCCCTCCACTGAAGCAGATTGCACCCCCTCTATCACTTAGTAGATGAAATGGGAAAGAAGCACTATGTAATCTTCCATTACTTAGTGACCAAGCTGGATCTCACATGACAGATGCACAGTCCATCACTGGGCAGACATTTGAAACATTTCAGGCACAGTGGTGCTTGCTAGAATGCCTTATTTCTACTGCTCAGAATTCTGGGTAATTGAGAGATATCACATCCCATCTATATAGCTGAAATTTGAGCACAGACCCTCTGACTCTCAATCTAAAACAAGTCCAACCCTTGTTCTTCTCTGGTTCTCCTAAAAATTCTACAAGGGCATTTTCTTCTAGGGTGCATTTCTAAATACATTCATGCAACCTCTGGAGGAAAAAATGGTCTTATCTAGATATTTTTACATTCCCTTATTTTGTTCTAAATTTAATTAAAACTTGTAAAAGTCCTAGGAACAGCATAAGTCACCATGATAGATACTGTGCAAAGACATTAAGAGATGAGGTTGATGATATGGTTAGTATTTCCTTGAAGGCTTTATGACTGTCTTAATGGCAGCAACATGGAAAGAGAGGACTATAGTAGCAAAAAGTTTTTGCCATACATCTCTAGAAACCTGTCTCTGAAATATCAACATTTATATTAAGGAAATTTCTTTTAAATTGAAAACTCATTTTAATAATTTCTAACATTTACATAGCATGTACTATGTATCAGGCTAAGTACTTTACAATTAAAATCACATCCTGGTCTTATTGCAAAACAATTGAGAAATCAGCTCGAACAGTAACTAACTAAGAATCATAGAATTTAAAGGTGTTGTAGTCCTTCCCAACTTCATATTTAAAACTGTGTATTAGTACCATTTGGTTTCATTTCCTCTTTCTCCCCTCGATTGTCCATTTAATCCTCTTTTTTAATAAAGGAGAACATTTAAGGGAAACTAACAGACAGTAAGTATTTAAGAGAACACAATGTGACTGTGTATATACCACCTCCTACCTCCATACTCGCCCATGTCTACACTGAGAGGCACATGTGTTTTGCCCTCAGTTCTCCAGGACTAAGAGTCTAACCCCTTCCTTTTGCCAATGAATAAACTGAGTCTCAGAAAGTAAAAGGTCAGACAAGTAGTAGTAGCAGAGTCATTTTAAATTCCAATGTTTTCTTTTTATTATCTTGCCTCCCAACACACACATACATTCATTTGCATGTAGACCATAATAAAGAGAAAGGAAAAGTGGTCCCATGGCTCAATGCGAACCTATCATTTTGACACTTACAGGCTGTATTTCCTTGGGCACCTCAGAGTCATCTATAAAATGGAGCGCTTGTATCCCTTACATAACGAAGATGTTTCAAGGAAAATACTGCAAATCTTACCATTTTAAAGTGGTTATTGTTAGTCTTATTAGTTAGTATTATTAGTAGAACAATTCTTATTATTTCCTACAGCAATTTTTTTCCTAACTTTTAGGGTTAACATTTTTTTCTCTCAGCCTAACCAGCTGTAGGTAGGCCCTTGACAACATATGCAAAAATAAATAAATGAATGAATGAATAAAAACAAAAACAAAACAAAAAAATCTGTAACAATGTCTTCTGATTCCTCTGTTAATCCTTATCATAACCAAGAACAGAAACTCATATTTAACATCTTCCTACTCCCACCTTACTCCAATAAGTCCATCCCTGTGAATCTACCAAACAACAATCAGATATAAGGGCAGAAACCAGGAAGACCTAGAGTACACACCACTGTGTTCCTAATTAGGCCACTGTTTCTTCATGTTCCCATGGGAGGTTAGGGCTAGGGACCTATATATCTACATGCCTCTAAATAATAAGCTACCTGATGTGTCATCCTTTGAGTATTTATGTTCCTCTTCATCCACAATTTCCTCTCACATTCCTTGTAGGGCAGTGCAGAAAGGTGCCAATGTACAATGTAGAACAGGTATGGAATAGCTTTTTATTTCCTTGACATGCATACACAAAAATGCTACACACAAAATATTCAAGCATGCTTTGACATAAAAATTTAAAGAAGCAGCAGTAATAACTTACAACTTTTTTTAAACTTTTCTAAGAGGTTGAGATTTAATAATACATCATCATTATTCAACATAAAGTGACTTGTGGTATTGTATAATAAATACTTTATAACTCTTCTTTCCTCTGCACTGTGCACATAATTCTAGGTTCATGTCTTTTGTCAAGCCAGGTCAGGACTTGAGCTCATGATCCTGCTGATAGCTGTCTTCCCCAAGAAGCCTGGAGTGGCTATAGAGAGGAAAAGTCCTACATCTGAACTACACTAAGGACCCAGGCTCTCCCAACCACTAGAACTCATAAGACTTGGCATAAGACTTCATCCAAGATCTTGGGGTCGCTTTTAGGACACCTACAATCAGATAAAGAACTACAAAGCAGAAGCAGCAGACAGAAGCTCAGGCTCAAACTTTCTTAGCTGAGCCCAGCTACTAGGTGGATGGTAGCTGTATTCCTGAAGGTAGAAAAAGCCACACCTCACCTGAAGTTTTATCGTTCCATTTTGAAGATGAAGGAAGAGAGACAAAGGATGGAGTCACTTCTTTTTTTTAAGGTCCATTCCCCCTGATTTAGTGGCCAATCTTATCTTATGCAATTTTGACATAGCCTTTCCCTGCCCCCCCATCCCTTCAAGCCTCATAGGTTTGAGAGACAACTCAGAGCAACCCAGCACATACTCCACAGGCAATCCAATATATCATCTATTATCCAATCAGTGCCAACAATCCAGGACCTTTGAGGCACACAAATGACAATAGTATTTTATACTGTGAGCTCAAAAGATTCGAAAGTGAAGTATGAAATATGTGCTCTCATAGCTGTAAATGAAGAAGTATGAATGTGCTTAGTTTTTCTATAGCCAGTGAAATGACGAGAAGGAAAAGCTTGGTCAGAGTGCTAGATGATTGAGAATTGATTGCATATGCACGCCTTCATTTCTGCATTGCCATCCTTCATACATGAAGGATGTAGCTGAATGTGCAATACTTATCTGCTTACATACAGAGAAGGGGAGGGGGACCAAATAGAAATTTCTGGTTTCCCATTTATATCTATTACACTGTTTTATATTATTCTCATTTCTGCCTCAGAATACTACCAACCAGAGTACTCTCGCTGTGAGACCTTGGAAAAATCTCAAAATGGGGATAACAAGTCCTGCACTGGGCTCACCTGGCTGTTTTGAGAAACAAACTTTGGAAACCTAAAATTGCTGTTCAAATTTGAGTTGTTATTCTTTTTTTTTTTTAAGCAATTGGGGTTAAGTAACTTGCTCAAGGTTACACGGCCAGTTATTTCTGGGTGGGTGCTAATTGTCTGAGCCCGGATTTGATCCCCAGGTCATCCCGACACTGGAGCCGGTGCTCTTACTCTCTGTGCTACCTGGCCGCCCCTGGTGGGTTGCTTTTCTTTTTAATGAGAAATCGGGGTTAAGTAACTTGCTCAAGGTTACACAGCCAGTTATTTCTGGGTGTGGTGCTAAGTATCTGAGCCCGGATTTGATCCCCAGGTCATCCCGACACTGGAGCCAGTGCTCTTACTCACTGAGCCACCTGGCCACCCCTGTGAGTTGTTATTCTTGATGTCGATATTCAGTAACTCTGCATAAAGTAACCTCCACAGTCATGACTTCTTGTAAGGTGATGGGGAGGGATAGGTGAGAAACAAAGCACCTGAAGAGAAGCTTCAAGGTTACATTTTGCTCCAGATTCAAATGTTTTCTTGGAATAAATAACCAATAGACATAGACATCTTCTCTGCACCTTGTCTTAATGTAATTTGAGTGAGGTTCAGGATTTGAAGGTACAGCACAAGTAAGGGTCAAATGCCACAACATAAGACAGCATCAGCAAAAATAAAGGGCATCACAGAGGATCTAAATATATCAGGTCCTAAGGTGGAAGGAGAAATGCCTCAATCCCCAAAAGCCCAATGAGTTTTTAGGGTGTCCTTTTCTGGATCAAGCACGACTAGGCATTGGGGGAAGGGAGAGTGAAGACTGATGCTGATTCATGCTGGGAGGGGTTGGGATGAAAATATCTGCACAACTGGAAGCTAATTGATTTTTAAACTTGAGCTAGGAGGATAAGTGGCTTTCAGCCTTTTCTCTTCCTCTCACTTTGGCTGAGTGACTCAGGGGATTTGAGCCTCCCTGGCTCTGGCTTCTTCTTTTACCAAGGCAGGGAGGCTACTGAAGTCCTCTCAATCTGCCTCCAGGGTATCCAGGCTGCCAAAAGGAAACTTGTCTGACCTGCTAGATCTCCTTCAAGGAAACCTGCAACTATCCCAAAATCCAAGTGTCCAGAGTCCAATTCTCCTCCTCTGGAGACGTTTGCATTTATCTCAATCAAGGTTGGGAATGCAAAGGCATAGTCTCTTGTAGAAAATTGCTTATGAGACCTTACCTCTTTTCCTTTCTCCTGTTGCCAATATGGCCTATATGCCCCACTTCAATTGGCTTTGTCAAAGGTGCTTGCTGTGTTCCCATGTGTGTAGCCATGAACGTGAAATCTGGAAGCCACTTGAGCTTTAGTTTTTACTTCAAAATTCAGACAAAATGTAAAGTACCTTGAGCCCCTCAGAGGAGAGGCAGGCAAGACTATGTCCTGAAAAGCTTGTTTGACTGAATAATTCAAACTGAAATCTTGGGTTTGCATAACTTTAAAAGAAATATCAGGCATCACCACACTTTCTATTTCTTTCTCCCTCCTGACCCCCAGAAAAATTCAAACTTAAGTCTCTGATGCTTAGATGCTATGATTTGTTATGTGCAAAGGGAAAACTCAGTTCCTATTTTCCACAGAAAACTATGAGGATGCTATTTGTACAATGGTATGCACCAATAACAGCTAAAAATAAAAATAAAAACAGTACCAGAATTTCTCTCTGAGAGAATATCATACAGTATTGAGCTTTTAGTGGAAATGTGAGAGTAAGATATACAGTCTTCCATCACCCTTCCTGTTAAAAAGATGTTTTTCCCAAATGGTAAAACACTAATCGTTTTCAAATGATGAACCACAGACTGCCTCTGATCTGCTCACAATTCTCATTAATGCCGGCTGAAGTTTAGAAGGCACATCAAGGAGAAAGGATTCAGTCCCATGTGTTCTGTACTTTCAGAGCCTCTAAGGAATTGTGTAAGATAAATTCCTTGCTGACCATCTGCATTACAAGAGCTTGTAGGAGCTTTGAAAATTAGAGATTTTTTTTTTCTGGGCTTGCTCACACATTTCTGGTGGGTGTGTGTGTCTGTGTACACGTATGGTGATTTAATCTTTTTTTACAGACATTTAATTGTTGTTGACCATAGTTTCTTCACTCAATGTATGCCAAGGGGGCAAAAAGTTATCAAGATGGATATGCTACATATATTTTCCAGTGATCATCTATGTGTTTCATTAGGAAATGGATGAATAAAGTATGTTCTGTGTTTATTCAATAGCACATCCACACTATCAGAGAGAATCCTAAATTAATAGAATAAGTGATTAAAGGAATAAAATTTATTTTCCTGGTTAACAGGGTTATATGGGTAGCTTTTTCTGTTCCAGATCTTTTGTTGAAAATTTAGTCTTATTTCTAACAATTTTTTAAGTAGTAGATAGGACGTTATTTGCTAGTCTATCTGATAATTCAAATTTTTTCACAAGCTCAGATGCATCATTCTGAACATCATGTACAATTCTGTAATGGGAGGAGGTGTAGAAGACTGGGCTGAGTCTGTACTCTAGCAATTACTTTGCTAAATGAAGTCTTGGTATCAGATTGTCTTTGTAGAGAGGATGGTGGTTTGGGGGTATCTAGGGAAATATAGTCACAGTCATCAGCTAACTCTATCCATCTAGTGTGAGCACCCAGGGAAATCTGCATGATCTTCATGGTAGCAATGAAGAGGTATGACCAGAGTCGAATTAATTTCCTCACTCCAATCCCAAAATCAAATGAGTCTACAGAACTTCCTTCTGAAATGGAAGCAAGTAATCAGAAAAAAATAGATTTCACTTGAGTGACTTTTGTGCTGACTGGATCAGTCAGTCATTAAGCATTTATTAAGTTCCTACTATATGCCAGGTAATGTGCTAAGTGTTGAAAATACAAAGAAAGGGAAAAGACAGTCCCTGCCCTCAAGGAATTCATTTTAATGGGGGAGAAAACATGCAAATAACTATGTACAAACAATATAATCTCAGAGGGACAGCACTAGCATTGAAGAGAATCAGGAAAGGTTCCTCATGAAATAAGAAAATGGAATTTTAGCTGGGAAGAAGCAGCAAAAGTCAAGAAGGAGAAATTAAGAGGGAGATTATTCTAGGCATGGGAAAGAGCCAGTGAAATGCCCAGGGTCTAGAGATGGAGCGTCTTGTCCAAGGAATAGAAAAGAAGCCAGTGACACTATATAGCTATAGGCATGTCACAAAAGCCCTGAGACAATGGGTTGGATTTTTTTAAGCTGCAAACAAGAGGGCAGAGCCAAGGTGGTAGAGAAAAGACAGAGACTCACCTGAGTTCTCCCAGATTCCCCTCCAAAAATCTTTAAATAATGTCTCAAAACAAATTCTGGAGCAGTAAAACCCACAAAAATACAGGGTAAAACAATTTTCAAGCCCAAGACAACTTAGAAGGTTGGTAAGAAAGGTCTCTCAAAATCAAAGTGAGAGTATATAACAAGCCAGGAGGCCCCAGTCTAGGAAACCAGCATCAGGCCTTGGGAATAACTGAATCAGCAGTGGCAGCAGCTGCTTCTGGACTTCTCAGTCCACAGTCAGAAAGGGGTTCAGACAACTGGTCATAAAGAGATTACAGGGGTCCCTTTGCTGGCACCAGGTAGGGGTAGGACTTTGTTGCACTGCCCATACATGGATCTGAGTCCCAGTACCAGATCATAGTTCAAAGGTGAGGAGAAGCACAAGCATAGCAGAGCTCATGCTCATAGTGGAGAAAGGATCTAGACATAGTTCAAGGTCACAGTTCCAGGGCAGAAAAGACTGCCTTGAGTTGCTCACAGAGCAGAGTGTAGGCCAAGAGAGTAGTAAACACACCTCCCCTTAGATCATATCACCTTGGAAGAACTGAAAACTTACAGACCCACAGATCTAACTCTGAAAACAATGGCACAATAAACCTGAAGCTTGGGAAAGTGCTCCCTCCACTCCAAAAGCAGAGCCCAACTTTAATACAAAGTGAAAAGTGAAAAATTAGGCTGAAAAAAATGAGCAAACAAACAAAAAAAGAACCTGACCATGGAAAGTTGTTATGGTGAAAGGGAAGATCAAAAAATAAACTCAGAAGACAACAAACTCAAAATTTTTACATATAAAGCCTCAAAGAAAAAATGTGAATAGATCTCAGGCCCTAAAAGAACTTCTGGAGAAGCTTTAAAAATATTTTTTTAAAACTCAAGGAAGAGAGGCAGAGGAAAAATTGGGGAAAGAAATGAGAATGATGAAAGAAAATCATGAACAAAGAGTCAACAAGAACAGCTTGGTAAAGGAGACACAAAAATTATTGAAGAAAATATCACTAAAGAACTAAATGGCTAATTGGTAAAAGAGGCACAAAAATTCACTGAAGGAAAAAAAATGCCTTAAAAACAGAATAGGCAAAATGGGAAAAGAGATACAAAATTAACTGAAGAAAAGAACTCTTCAAAAAGCACAACTGAATAAATGGAAATGGAAATACAAAAACTCACTGAAGAAAATAATTCCTTAAAAAGTAGAATTGGGTAAGTGGAAGTTAATGACTTCATGAAACATCAAGAAACAATAAAACAAAATCAAAAGGATGAAAAAATAGAATATATAGTTCACATTGGGAAAACCACTAACCTTGAAAATGGATCCAGGAGAGATAATTTAGGAATTATTGGACTATCTGAAAGCCATGATCCAAAAAAAGAGCCTTGAAAGCATCTTTTAAGAAATTATCAAGGAAAACTGCCCTGATATTCTAGGGTAAAATAGAAACTGAAAGAATGCACTAATCACCTCCTTAAAGATACCCCAAAAGGAAAACTCCCAGAAATATTATAGTCAAATTATAGAGTTCCCAAGTTAAGGAAAAAATATTGCAAATAGTCAGAAACAATTCAAATATCATGGTGTGACAATTATGTTAACAAAAGATTTAGCAGCTTCTACACTGAAGATCAAAGAGCTTGGAATACTATATTCTGGAGATCAAAGAGCGAGAATTACAATGACAAATCTCCTACCCAGAAAAATTAAGTATAATCCTTCAGGGGAAAAAAAAATGGACATTCAATGAAGTAGAGACTTTCAACCATTCCTGAGGAAAAGCCCAGAGTTAAGTAGGAAATCTGACTTTAAAGTCAATACGCAAGAGAAGCATAAAAATGTAAATAGAAATAGAAATCGTGAAGGTTTCTATAGGGTTAAGCGGTTTACGTTCCACGACGGGAAGATGACACTGGCAACTCCTAAGACCTTTCTCATTATTAGGGTAGTTAAAAGGAAGGTCCATTGACAGACGGCACAGTTGTGTGTTGAACATGATGGGATGATTATTCTAAAAAATTAAATTAAGGGGTAAGAAACAGGAATGTACTGGAAGAAAGGGAAAGGTAGAATGGAGCAAATTACCTCATAAAAGAGGCACAAAAGAGCTTTTACAGTAGAGAGGAACATGGGAGACTCGGTGGAGGGGTGGGGAAACGTATGAACCTCACTCTCATTGGAATTGGCTCCAAGAGAGAATAAAATATATATTCATTTGGGTATAGAAATCTATCTTACCTTTAGGAAAGTAGGAGGGAAAGGAGATAAGATAAGGGAGGGAGATGATAGAAGGGAGTGGCACATTGGGGAATGCAATAGTCAGAAGCAAAAAACTTTTGAGGATGGACAGGATGTAAGGAGAGAGAAAGTAGGATAAACAGGGGAAAAAAATGGATGGAGGGAAATACAAAGTAAATATAACTGTGAAAACATTTTTCCAGCAAGTTTCTCTGTTAAAGGCCTCATTTCTCAAATATATAAAGAACTGAGTGAGATTTATAAAAATAAGAGCCATTCCCCAATTGGCAAATGGTGAAAGGATATGAACAGGTGGCCTTCAGAAGAAATTATCAAAGCTATCTAGTCATATAAAAATGCTCTAAATCACTATTGATTAAAGAAATGCAAATTAAAACAATTCCAAGTTATAACCCCACACCTATCAGACTGGCAAATATGATGGAAAAGGAAAATAACAAATGTTGGAAGGATTTAGGAAACTTGATATTAATGCCTTGTTGGTGGAGTTGTAGATCAATTCAACCATTCTGTAGAGCAATTTGCAACTATGACCAAAGGGCTATAAAACCATGCACACCATTTGACCAAGCAATCACTACTAGGTCTGTATCCCAAAGAAATTAAAAACAAAAATATTTGTAACAGCTATCTTAATTGTGGGAAATAATTGGAAATTGTGGAGATGCTTCATAAATTGGGGAATGGTTAAACAAGTTGTGATACATGATTATGAGGGAATGCTGTTATACTATAAGAAATGCTGAGCAGGATGCTCTCAGAAAAACCTGGAAAGACTCACATGAACTGATGTAAAGTGAAATGAGCAGAACCAGGAGAACATTGTATGCAGTAACAACAATATTGTGCAATGATCAATTGTAAATGACTTAGCTATTCTCAGTAATACAATGATCCAAGATAATTCTGAAGGACTTATCGTTGTAAAGAGTGAGTTGATAGTATTGATATCAATATTCAAGTCAACAAGCATTTATTAAGTGCCTACTGTTTCCAGGTATTCAGCATATCATTTAATAAGTTAATCTCAGTAGTCATTGAATCTTATATCATTTTGATGTGTAGAGACATCCACTTGAAGAGAGTTTTCAAAACTAAACTTGGCTTTGAATGAAATGTCTTCTTGAAATCAACAAACAAGAGACAATGTAGGACCCTATATTCTCTACATACATCAATCAGTTATGTGATTATAAAGATGAAATTTGTTGTAGAAAAAGGCTTATGAAGAAAGTTTGCATGGTCAGTTTTCCTCAATGCATCCACAGGTTATTCTGTTAAAGATATGTAGGAAGGAGCTATTGATGTCTTCATGTTTGCCTTCTTTTTCAATAGAAATTCCATCTGTGATATTTTTTTTTCATTTTTTAAAAATCTTCCCTTTTACAAGTCAATTGAAGGCCGATTTATGAGTGCACAGTATCCAACACCATCTGACTCTTCTGTCTTATAAAGGAAATTGTGGGAAAAACTAAGAATAAAACCATTTTTGAGCATCTACAAATATTAATCTAAATGTTTTAACCCTCAATGTGCTAGGTCTATCCCAAAACTAGGGAGATAATACACTATTAAGGGAATGGATAGTGATTCTCATTATGAGAAAAACCAAAAGAGGCTTTTAAGAAAGCCCTATGTAAATGGAAATATGGTTCACAGATTTCTTCTCAGTTCCAGAATAAAATGAAAGAGCTTATGGAGTTTGTTTCATCAGTTACCCAAATGCAGCCATAACAACAAAACAACAACAATAAAAATTAAAAATTGGTCATCTTGCCTTGTTAAAAATAACAATAACCAACATCTATATTACATTTTAAAGTTTCCAAAAGACTTTGCATGTCATCTCATTGTAGTCATCACAATGGCCATAAGATTAAGATACAACTTGAACACTAATATTTGTTATAGTTGATGAAACAACAGCAACCATAAATAGTGTGTGATTATGCACAGGGTGTTTAGAGGGTATGAGGAAGTTGATAAAGATCCTACAAACTAAGTTGACAATAGCAAATACTGACATGGTGAGGTAAGGGAAATGGAATAGAGAATGGGGATGGAAACATGTTAGAAAACAAAGTTCCATATCAAAAATTAAAGAGACCGACAACAGTACATAAACTAATCTGAATCTGCACCCCTGTACCTCTTAAATGCCATCTTGTGGTCATTAATAGATATGTTTCATCTTGACCTAGTCCCACTATACTATTCTTCTCTGAGCAGAAATTATAGGGAGACAGATTTCAACTATATTTAACTGAATAATAAGGTATCTTTTTGTAGCATAGTGGACAGTTAAGTGATACAGTGGAAAGAACACCAGGCCTGTAGTTAGGAAACCTGAGTTCAAATCTGACCTTGGACACTTACTAGCTGTGTGACCCTGGGCAAGTCACTTAACTCTGTTTGCCTCAGTTTCCTCATCTATAAAATGAGCTGGAGAAGGAAATGGCAAACCAGTCCAGTATCTTTGCCTAGAAAACTCCAAATGGGGTCATGAAGAGTCAGACATGATGGAAATGACTAAACAATAAAATTTATAGCACAGATTTGATTATGCTCTAAGTCATGTCTCCACATAAGTGTAGCATTGCTCATGAAAATATCCTACCATTCAATATCAGTATTATGAAAGGTATCTATTTTATCTCTACTTTTTCTTTGCTAAAATACTATTACATCTGCTATTCAATAAACTCTAATTGCTTGATTTTTCAAAAGTTTTATTGATGCTTTTTGTTTTTACATCATGGTCAATTCAGTATATCTTCCCCACCCTCCAACCCAAGGAATCTTCCATTGTAACAAAGAGGGGGAAAATATAGTACAGAGCACTGGTGTTGAACTCAAAAACAAAAGGAAAGTGGAGAGATGGGGGACAGAGGGCAGACTGAGCCATGCATAACGATCCCTGCTTGTAATTAACATTCTATATGGTCTATTTTATTTTTATTCATCACATACTTCCCACTCACATTTTAAGCTGGTTCTGGCCACACTGGGGAGTGTTGCAGTAGCATGTGGCTCCTGGGTCATGGATGTGAAACCTCTGATACAGAGGATCATAGACTCAGAGCTGAAGGACACTTCAGAGGCCATTTAGTTCAGTCCCCTCATTTTACAGAGGACAGAATCAAATCTCATAGTGAAGTGACTTCCCTGATGTCACTCGGGGAGTAAGCATCAGAGAGGGAATTTGAATCCAGGTCATCTGACTCTGGGGATACTCTACTTTCCACTACCTCACATCAAGCAAGACAAAATGATACCTCAATCCCACATCAGAGCATATGCAACAATACCTAGGGTCCCCCATTCCGCCAATGACAGGAGGAAGCTGTATTTCTTGATTTCTTCTCCAGGGCTAAAATTGGTCATCAGAATTTCATAATTTAGCTTCAGGGTATTGTTTCTTTATCAATTTATCTTTTATTTGTAATCCCAAATGTTCCCTTATTTTTAACAGCAGAATATTCTGATCTGTAGATAGATAATTCATTAACCTTCAAGCAAACTTCTCAAATGCATTACTCACTGAGCCCCTCTAAATGACCCTATCCCTTCATCAACATAAATCTAAAAATCAAGGGTTTGGATGTAATCCTTATTTGTGTACAACTTGCAACTGCAATGATTTGGTTAAAATAAGACATAACCAACTTTGTAAGGAAATTGACACATTGAAGAGAAAAGTAGTCTTTTTTTTCCCCTTTACACGTGCAAAATAAATTCACAATTCATTCAGTACAAGCATGACAAATTACTCATTATCAATCGTGTGCAAGACTGACATTGTTTTAAATATTCATATACTTCAGAATGCAGGCATCTGCTTTCTCCTTTGTCTGATTCACACCTCATTTGACTAACAGAGAGGGGATTCAAACCAACCCAGCTCCTAGGATGTAGTCACTTAGGGGACCCAAAGTTAAGCCAGTTGTCCCCAGGCTTCACTGAGAATAACATGGCACAAAAAAAAAAACATTTCAGGGAACCCAAGGTTCACTTAGAGTAATGTGGCACAAAGAGCCCCCATCTCTGTCCACAGAGGCTCCAGTATTGATTTATGAGGTAGCGGCATATGGTTCAGATTTCAGAGGCTCTGATCACTCCAATGATAATTGCCTAGGTGTGAAACTGTGAATGATCAATAACATTATCACGTACATTGTGATCAATGGGCATCCATATTTACATGATTTACAACTCTGGAAAACTGACTAGCAGACGCACTAAGAGGATGCCTAATGATGTGGATGATGAAAAAACATGAAAAATGTCTCAGGAGCCTTTCTTTCCAAAGCATACTGAAAGTAGCGTACAAGTGTATTTCTGGGTTTATCTGGTAAAATGTAAAGGTGTTTGAAAATAGAGTTAACCTTTGATTAATTGCCTTAAGTGGAAGGGAGCAGTAATAGAAATTTTCTAACATAGAAGCTCATTGTACAAACATTTGTAGCATGTTTTACTATGAATTTGGGGGTGGGGGAAGGGTTTGACAGATTTACCCCGCTAATTGTGTTTTGCTTAGGAAAATATTAGAACAAGTTTGCATTGTCTGATCACCAATCAACTAATTGTGAAGGGAGGTGACCCCAGAGTGTAAGCAGTAGCAAGCAAATGCTTGCAAGTATTTTGAATTTTCCACACGAAATTCACAACATTGATGATTTTTATCAACACTAGCATTAAGTTCAAACCCAGCAAATTCTTAATGATTTAGTTTATCATGCTATCAATATGCTGTCAATAAAATAAGGGTGAGAGAAACTCAAGTGACCCCATTCACAGACACAAAAATGTGAAACAAATCTTTTGCTTCTATGGAGATCATGACCCTGCCAAACAGTAAATAATGAGGAAGGTGTGTGTGCATGTGTATTGGGGGGAGGGAGATGGACAGGCTTTGGGGAGGTAGAGAGCATTGGGGTGGGGAGTAGAAGGTGGAATGGAATTAGAGAAAAGAAGGATTGCTAGAAGTATGCATTCTTCATCTCTTCCATTTCATTCCCACATCTGGTCAGACCAATTTTGGTGACTACACAACCCAGGGTGGGCTCCTTTGCCTCATGGGAAAAGGAAAATTATTCTCCTCCTGGATTCATTCATACACACACACACACACACACACACACACACACACACACACACGCACGAGAAGGCAGGGAACAATCAAGCTCATCATTTTCATTCTCCCTCTATTATTTGAGCTGGTTCTTTGTGTCCCACTAACAGATCAAAGTAAACAAATTCCCACTGTCTTCTCAGGAGATCTGTTCACAGAATGAAACCAAGGATTGCTAAGTGGTATTGACCTTGCCAAAGTTTCCTCATGAGACGCTCCCTACAGTGATGAATTCACAGAAAGAGAAACCTCCCCACCTAAAAATAAATGGTTTACCTTTTTTTTTTTTCACTAAATCTTCTTTGAAAAATAGTGATTTTTTTCGGTAGTATAATAGTACTCATAATAATTAGCCAGTTCTACAATCTGGTTCTTTTCATAAGTGACCACAAATGGCATTTTTCTCATATTACATGAAGTGTTTCTAAGGATTTCCCAAATTAAAGGCTTATCTCCCTTAAAACAAACTTTTTAAAAGTAGAATCTGATGAAAGAGCAATTTGCTTTATTATAGAACTGTAACTACTGATTTCTTCTCATTCTTGTCCTCAATAAAAAGATGGTCAAGCACATCAAACAAGTTTTCTGAAGCCATGTTACTCATAGACCAATAGTGGGTTAGAAAGGGTCACGAAGGCATTTTTTTTTCCTCTTTGTAACAGAAAGTTGGAAATACTGTAGCAGATGATATTTGTGCTGAAGAGAACAAAAGCTCCCCAAAATACTTTCATCTACAGGACAAATCCCAGCTCCCAAGTCATAAATGAATAGGATATACCAGAATACTGTGTGCAAGGGTAATGCTAAATTAGCAATGCTGTTTGGTGCTTCCCCTCTCTGCATGGGGAAGCTGCCATTCTTTTCTAATGAAGCCTTTCTCTGTCTGAAAGCCTTCAGTCCTTTCTCCAACCGCAGATGTTCAGAAATAGGCACCCGCAGAGCTAGCAAAGGGAAGTTGCATGGCAGATTTAAAAGGGAGATGAATATTATAATAGAAACCCATCAGTCCTGCCATCCCTGTTCCAATCCCACCCTGACTGATAACGCATTAAATCAAGTTGCGGCCTCCTGATTACCCTCTAGCTTCCTTCTTGCATGTTCAGCTACTCTAGCATCCTCTCTCTGCTGCTATTTTGATAAACCATTTATTTGATTCTGTCAAGGAAAGAAACTTATACCTAATGCTTGAGGGAAGATATGACATTGTTGTTGCACACTTTCTGTCTCTACCATAAACTACTTTAGTGCACCTTGATGATGGCATTCTATATCATAAATTTTGCAGCATTTGGTGTAGGAGATAAAATGCCGAACTTGGAAACAGGAAGGCTTGAGTTCAAGTCCCATCTCATTCACTAACTTAGCTGATGACTTAAACGAGGCCACTTAAACTCTCTGAGCCTCAGTTTCTTCATATGTCAAAAAAGAGATTGAACAGGATGTTCTCCAAAGTATCTTCCAGCTCTAAATCTCTGGTCCTACATGTAAAGCATTTTTCCATTTCCCACACATTTTTCAATAGTGCTTCTTAGCCACTTCCAACAACTTACAAGCCTACCCAGTGTGACAGAGATAAAGAAAATGGAGGCAAAGAAAGGCCAACATCACAAAGAAAGTGGGGGACAGAAGCAGGATTAAAAGCCTTAAATTAGGAATTTGTTGACTAGACCAGAACAACATATGATCAGCAAATGGCATTTTTAATGCATACCACATTGGGATTTACGTTGCAGAGACTTAAAATTATATGCTCCGAGAGGACAGTGAAGAGGAAAGAGATTCACAAAAGGAAAACATCAGAAGTGGTCTCAAGAAACCAACAATGATATATGAGCTAGTGCAGCCATGACAGTAGAATAAATTATCAGTAAAATGCTGTTGTCCCTCCCCACCAAGCACAGGGCCTTATGGTGATAGTGCAATCAAAAATACTTGTAAGGTATCAAGAAAAGGAAGAAAGGGCATGCTGCTGATCTACATGCTATTTTCAGCTCATTTTACATCACTGTCTGCTCTTTGTTAGGGCCAGCCTGATTGGTTTTGGACCCAACCCCAAATCCTTCCTCCCTCTCCACCAAGCTAATCAGCATGGGTGATCTGGGACTTGGAAACAGACCTTTGAAAAAAAAAATCAGTCCTTATTTCCTTCCCAGTCCTGCTGTCACTGCTTCACACCATGAATTTGCAAAAGCCATTTACTTTCTGTCTCGGTTTCTCCATCCACACATCAGGGAAATTAGCACCAGCCACCAATTTAGTACACAGGGTATGAGGAATAATGTAATATTTATACAGTACTTTGTGCTTCTAGGAGAACCTTCCTATATAAATATGAACTATTCTCCTGGCAATATTAAGATGATCTATTGACTGAAAAGAGAATTTTGATTTAAGACAACTAACAAGAAAAATATCCCCTCAGTGAAAGAGGAAAGGCTGCTGGGGGAATTACCATAGAAATCACTAATCTACACTGTTTTCCTATTTCCATTTCAGCTGGACTAGACAGGAGCATAGACTATGACCAAGTACCCCACAGAGCCAATGTGCTGGGTGGGCAATACTGTATTTAGATAATTATTTGGGGTTTGACCTGTGAAGAAGAAAAATACTTGAGACTTTTTTTAGGAGAAAAAAATATTTTGGGGGGGATTTGGGGAAAACTCAATAGTATTTTGTTCCTTTAAGAAATATGTTCCATATAAAAGATGTCAAGTGATTCTTTGATGAAGACAGGAATGTTAGAGGCAAGGGAAAGAAGGAAAATAAAAGAGAAGCAATGGTATATTATGCAATTGCTACATTTGATAACACACCTGAACTTCTAGGGAGAAAGAAAATAAATAAGATTCAAAAGAACAAAAGCAAAACAGAAAATTATCTCGATGAGACCACTCACTGATTTTTACAATACTTTAGCTTTGTGAAGTGGGGTGAAGTAGTTAGGACTGGAACATTAGGTGAAAATCAATGGTGTTGATGTGGCCTCAGGGGAGAGAGGCAAAATTGCATTAACTCACAAAAGAGACTTCCTCTGAATTGTCCCCCATCCCACCTCTATCTCTGTTTAGGCAACTAGGAAGCACAAGGAATTGAGCACTGGGCCTTCCTGGAGTCAGGAAGACCTGAGTTCAAATTCAGCCTTAGACACTTAAAAGTCGTATGACCCTGGGCAATTCATTTGACTTTTGTCTACCCTCATTTTCTCAACTGCAAAATGAGGATGATAATAGCACCTACCACGCAAGATAATTGTGAAGAACAAATGAGACAGTGCTCAGCATATAGCAGGCATTTTTAAAAATGTTTATTCCCTCTTCCACTTTCCTCCCCATTTAAGTTACACCTTTTCTTGAATACAATTCTTAACCCATAACTTTGTTGCCTCCTCAATTCCTTGGTCTCTACCACCAGAAAAAGTTGCACTACCTATTTGCAATTTGATTTTTTCTTAATAATTAGGTCAACATTTTCTCTTTGATGATGAAGACAAATCTATCTCCCTTACTTTGTCTTGCTTTTCAAGTCATGTACACAATCATTCCAGAGGAAGAGATCCATGTCAGGGGGCAGCCCCCTGGGCAGCAGCTAAATGAAAAGGGTGAAGCCAGGTGGCATCTATAGCCAGCCCCAAGATGAGTTGCTTCCTTTTGTCCTTATGACATCAGAGAGCAGCTGCTCTGTCTCCTGACACAGATCAACAATGAGCTGGGGAATCTGTCCTCCAAGGATACCTAATACACAACTGAACCACAGAGACCCAGAGTCTTGTTATGTTTCTCTGACCCTTTGAGGATATGGTCCCAAAGTGGAGCTGAGTCAGTGGGACTGTATGCTCTTATCTCAGATTCAACCTTTTGCATTTAAAAGTGTGGAATCAAGGGGCAGCCAGGTGGCACAGTGAGTAAGAACGCCAGCCCCGGCATCGGGAGACCCGGAATTGGTTCCGGCCTCAGATACTTGGCACCCACACAAAAATAACTGGCAGTGTAACCTTGAGCAAGTTACTTAACCCTGATTGCTTATTAAAAAAAAAAGTATGGAATCAAAGAGAATGAGTTTGGATCCTGATGATCGATGGTCTAATAAAACAGCTTAGATAGAGCAAGCTAAGTGAAACTAGATTGTATCGACTCCTGTAAGATTGACAGAGAGAAAATCTGGAGTCAGGCTGCACTTCACCATGATGAAAGTCAAAGGATTTTACTTCCTCTGGAGGAAATGATGGTAGCGAAAGCAGGTCCCACTGTGGCACATTGGGAGCAGGCAGAAAGAAGGTAATTTGATTTAGAAGCTCAAGAGTCTGGAAGCAAGACCTGAAGATGATTACAGACACACACACAGACTCTGCAGGAGAGCAGCGGCTGTTTTACACTTTAAAGGAAATGGAAACGGCTGGCAGATGTCTTCCTTCCTTCCCTTCTTCCTTCTTCTTTCCTTTTCTTTCTTTCCTCCTGACTTTCTTTTTTTTTCCTTTCTTTCTCCTTCTTTCTTTCCTTCTCTCTCTTTCTTTCTTCCTTCGTTCCTTCTTTCCTTTTTTCTTCCTTTCCCTTAAAGGGAATTGTGTTTATTGCTTTTCCAAATGAGAAATAAATTTTATTTCCATGTTCTTAGGATGGAGAATGATCTAAGAACTTCCAAAAACCTCAGTTTTTGTATCCAAAAAAATCTAAGATTTTAATAATAATAATAGTTTGCAAAGCACTTTACATATATAATCCAAGTCCCATACCAATGAGCTTTGGGACTGGGGTTGTTACATGGTGAGAAACGTGGGGGTGGGGAGTGGGACTATGCCTCCCGTGTATTGGGAGATTAAATTTGTATATATGTGATTATACCTTTCAAAGAAAATATTTCTTTTTAAGAGTTAATGTGGTGGCCAGGTGACGCAGTGAGTAAGAGTGCTGCCCCTCCCCCCCTCCCCCTGCCCCCCATCATAGGGAGACCCGGATCGGTTCTAGCCTTAGATACTTGGCACCCACACAAATAACTGGCCATGTAACCTTGAGCAAGTTACTTAACCGCAATTGCTTTAAAAAAAAAAAAGAGTTAATCTTACTTGGAGACTAAATGGAACTAGAGTACAGCGTGCGTGCACATGCACACACACACACACACACACACATACATGCACACACATATATTTGAGAGAACATTAACAATAGTGGCCAGAATCATTTGCAGAGAGCCTAGATACCTTCCAATCAAATCCCTTAAGGGTACTTACTCCCTTGGGTTGATGCAGTTGTTTCAGTCTTCATTACTGGGGTTTTCTTAGCAAAGATACAGGAGTGGTTTGCCATTTCTTTCTCCAGCTAATGTTACAGATGAGGAAACTGAGGCTAACAGAGTTAAAGGAATTGTCCAGGGTCACAGTTAGTAAATAACTGAGGCTGGATTTGAATCAGGTCTTCTTGACTCCAGGCCCCACCCTATCCACTGAGCTACCTAGCTGACTCGGTCTTCAGGCAGTAGGTACCAGAGTAGCTAGTTAGAGACTCATCTGGGATAATTTTAACCCTTTACTTTTGCAGGGACTGCTGGAGAAAGTCTTAACCCAAGATTTTTTATTCTAGATATCCTAGACTGTAAGATCCTAGAGAAATTTGGCCATTTTTTTAGGCTGTTAAAGTACATTTGATTTTTTTTTCCAGTGAGCATTCCCTGACAAGTCAATTCCATTGGTGCAATTTTGCAAACTTTTCATTTGTTGATTGCTTAACTGTTAAGCAATGATTTTTTGCATTATTGGATTCTGTATAAGTTTGAAATACTGATACCTGACCCTGACATATTGATACTGTTCTGTATTACTGAATCTTGATTAAGTACTGATATTAAGTTTAATGTGACTAATCTAGAATCATTAGATTGTTACTGTGAAGCAGAAATGTCCATATTGTTCTGTTTACATTTAAGTAAATCTAAACCCTTTGCCTTTTATGAAAACAAAATGCCCTACAATTTCTCAGGGTGAGAATGCCTTTGCCTAAAATCCACTATCCTTTGCTACCTCTAACTGAACTTACTTGTCCTGTTGTCCTAAGACTGAGTTTACAATTCCATTTGGTTCACATTGGCAAGAGCAAGGATCCATGAGGAAATCTTGGATACCCTTTGACATAAGGGATGCAGAGGAAATTGCCTGAATTTCTATGCAGACTGCTTATCCTATGGGGACCCCTAGAGAATTTTGGGGTACCCTGTATAGAAAGGGACACTTATTGTGAAACCCTCAGTTGGATGGTTTTATGTACTGAGGTAATCATCAGAAGATTCCACCCAGGACAGTTTTCTCATTTGAGAAAGTCCACATCCCAAATTCCTGTAGAAAGAAATCTCTGTGTAGTTTGGAAAGCTTAGTGTGGACCAAATTTCTGTTCCAGATGGAAGCCAGTTTTCTTTCTCTTTCTTTGGCTTATGTGTTGAGAATGGCCCTGTAGCTCAGGCTAAGCAAACATAAATACTTGGCAAACTCTGTAAAAAGTTCCTTGTTTTCTGAATAAATACTTTGCATTTGGAGATAATATAATCGTGATTTTCATCTGTACGTGTAGGATTGTATATGATCATGTGACATTAGTTGTATTGAGAATTTACTAAAAGGCACCGGAGAAGCAAGTGATTAGAAATAGCTTATGCCTCCTCAGAGATCACAGGAAACTGCCCTGAATTTGGGACAAGAACTGATGTTAATTTTTTTTTTAATGCACCCCCTGCCTATTAGGTGGAGACAGAAAATTCAAACAGAGAAAACTGTATAACAGGGTCTTTATTTGGAGCATGCCCATATCACCATGGTAGGCACCCTGAGATTCCTTTGGAGCACACCCACTTTACCTACCATGAAGCCTTTCTTTGTCGCCTCCCATCTAGGTGGGGATAGCCTCATTTGATTAGGAGCCTTGTTTTTAAAAGTGGCCAGACTCAGGCAGTTGATTCTTTCTGGTTCACATTCTTTCTCCTTTGCTGTCTCCTGCCCAGATGATGATCACAGTTCACTCTTCCTCCCTCTGCTCTCTCTCCTGCCCCAACTCTAATAGATGAACCTGGGGTTGTTTCTCTTCTGTGTCCTTTGACTTTCTCAGTTGCAGGTGGTGATTCCCACTGGACTGGAAGTTTGAGCTATGGCAACCTTGGATCCAGCATTCCAGGCAGGATGCTAGCCAACCAATTTGGCAGAGGAGCCCCGAGAAGCCAGAGTGCTGGGTCTCAAGCCCAAGGCAGGTTTGGGACCTGGAATTGGAACTGGGCTCTACAGAAACCAAGCTAAGGCCTGAACCTAAACCCCTCCTGTCCAGATGATGGAGGTGGGGGGATGATTATACTTCCCACAGATTGGGGGAGTATATTTGTATATGTGCGATCTCTTTTGAAGTAAATATTTCTTTGTAAAAGTGAATCTGACTCAGTGGCTAAATAAAACTGGGGCTCAGGAAATTCCCTCTATACTTGGAAGAATATCACCAGCAGAAGATGGAGTAGATTTCAAAATATCTTTTATCCATAAAATCCTTGAAATCAATGGATTCATGAATAACTGTAGAAAGCGTGAGGTATTGGAATTGTCCTGGCCTATATGGCAGCAGAGTTTTCAATTAGCAATTGCAGCAATTGAAAGCAAAGAACAAGTGTATACAAGTTTTTCACCTATATGTAATTGTGTACTTCCAGGAAGTTGCAGCTGAAGAAGATTGTGATCTACATTTAAGATTGTGAGGGAAGAGACCAAGATGATGAGAAGAAACCAGGTGACATCTCTTTTGATTATGGAATGGAAGGGGACTTCTACTCAACATTTCCTTTGATGACTCATTGTATTGAACTGGGTGGCCATGCTAAAAGGCCAGACTGGAACAGGTCCTACCAGGCAGGAAAGGCTTTGTGTAATGTTTTTTCTCTTGTGACTATTCCTCCCTATTACTGTCCTCTAATCCCTCTCTCCTTTACTAGTTCCTGTTTTCTTCCCTTTTGAACTCAATGTGTCTCTACACCAAACACTTTATATTTGTGTTTAGTAGCCCTTTATCTAGTTCATCTGAACAAAGTTCGTGTATGTCCATCTTTCCCTACCTCCTCTCCATGCTACTCATGCACCCTAATTATGAGAAATAGCAAATTCCTCCCACTTCTTCCTCATTCCATCCTTAGCACTATCACTTTTCCCATTCCCTTTCTTCCCTCTCTTAAAACCAACAAGATGAAACCAAGTCACCTCCGAGTCCTTTGTCTGTCCTTCTTCACTTCCTCTGAGTCTAGAAGCCCATGGAATTTAAAAGGAACACCTCCCACAGTTCCTAGTGTACACCTAACAAATGCTTGTGAATAAATGAATACATGGTCTTTAGTTTGTGAATGTCACCGGCTGTACTGTGCTTATGATGATTCCTTGCCTGATAGATGTCCACTTAACTACTATATCTAACTCTATTATATGCACTATGTAATAAACTGCATGACATTTGTATTCTTGATTTTATATATGCAAAGGAATTATATTTGCTTCATGTATTCCCAAAGCAAATGCCATATAACCCAATGGTAGGCATTGCATGTATATGATAGTATGGTTGGTGGTAACCATACTATCACCATTTCAACTAGTAATATACAAGTTCTGCTTTCTGTGCTGTATGTTCACAATTATTTTGAAATGCCCAATGTAATTTGCAAGGATTGCAAATCTTTCATTGGGAGAAGATGTGGGATGAATCAAAGCTTGGAAAAGCTGTTCTAAGACACTATAGATAAAGTAAGAAATTTAGAACATACATGATGTTTCAACATGGATGCACCTGGAGGGCTTTGTTCCTTGCCTTTCTCAATTCCTTTTTTTCATGAAAGAACAGAGGATCTGAAGACTGAGAAAAACTGTGGGACCTAAAACCTACCTAAGTCTTGTAGAATTCTGATAAAGTCTCTCTGAAATGAGTTAGGGGGCACAGGATCCATACACAGAAATTATGTATGAGTTACAAGGACTCAATAAACCTAAGTGCTTTGTATAGACTATAAATCTAAGTTATTCATACAGACTTAGGAGGAGATCTTGCTCCTAGACAGCAGAATAAGGCTCATCTTGATCAATTAATACAAAGTAGGAATCTACTTAGTTTTGGATTCCAGAGGAGTTTGTCTCCTCTAGGCAAGCACTCTCTTATAGAAAGTGGGGGTGGCGGGGGAGAGAAAGCTGTTTTGGAGAAGCGACATCCTTCAAGTCATCCTCATTCTGGAGGCCAGCCCTCTGTTCCTGTTTACTGTTGTCTTGGTTTTTTGAATTGGTTTCCAGCTTTACTGTGACCTTCAACACCACAGCTGTCCTGACTTTGTGGCATTGTTGCGGAATGAAGACAGATATCTGGTAGTCAGGGCAGAGGGCTCAAAGTTTTATTAGTCACCTGGCTAATTCTTTGTAATACTCTTTCATTGGGGAAGCCAGAAAATTGCATTTTTATATAATAGCCAAAAGGGGAAAGGGAAAGCATTACTTGTAAGGCCAGTGAATGGCAGAATGTCTTTTGGAGTACAGGCTTTCCAAAGAACCAAAATTGGGACATCCTGTGGTTTCAGAAGGCAATGATAAAGAACAGGCAGTTGTTGAGGGAAGGTCAGACATTTAGGGATCAAGGGTAGTTTAATTAAAATGTAAGCTTGATTCTACAGGGTAGCTGTAATTCCTTTTTCCCCCTTTGTTTTTGGAGTATGCCTTATGTGTTTTTCCCCTTGGGTATTTTATTTGGGTCTGGGTCATTTTTTACTGGCCATAAAGTGCGTTCTTGGTACTCATATAGTCATGCCAGGACTGAGACCAAGGAGTGGAATGTCTTGGGTATTACTCATTCTTCCCAGGCCTTGAGCCCTAAGAGACCAACTAGGCTGCATGGCATTCGTGATTTAAAGCACATGCTTAGTTAGCCCTTAATTAAGGAGACCTGGGATGGAAGAATGGGGAAAGGCTAAATGCACTAAGTCCCACTTCTTGGCAAATCCTCTATAAAACCAGTGTGGAGAAGGGAGTACAGTTCTTTACAACTGACAGATTTCCAATTCTTATGCTGGCTGTTATAGCTTTGGTTGTTTTCTCTTTTCAGTTGCACCTGTGTGTGTTTATCTGTCTATATGTGTACACACACACACACACACACACACACACACACACACACTTAGCAAAAAGATAGATACACGTATATGTGTCTACAGACCCTGAACTTGAGAACAGTATGATCCTGGCCTAAAACAGGGTCCCACATGGGAAAGGTAGGTGACTCATGTTTTATTAAAGTTACATTAGCATCCCACACTATATTAGTATCTTGAATTCTTTGTAGTATTTGCATAGTAACTAGGGATGTTCCATGGAAACAAGGGAATGAGGGGAATGCATCTTAATACAGTATAATAGCCCTATGAGCACTCCTAGGGTGTTGATATAATTCATAGTTGTCTGCTTTGTAGCCAGAGCTGGGAACAGGCAGGGAGGATTGTGAGACATCAGAAAATGTCAGAAGAATGCAGGGACTTTTAAAGATGACTAGAGAAAGCATGGTGATTAGAACACAGCCTTTACCCTCCAGTCACTTACCTGTTCTACTGAGATTGTAATATTTGAGGATTGGCATCCTTTGCAGCATCAGCCAGAGAGAGGTGTGGGTGATACAATGAGCAAGGATAACCTACAAGTGTCCGAGACTCTGCCACATCCCTTACTCTAAGAGAGCCCATTTCACAGGTATATCTTGGACTTTACCTTGCCTGGATCTCTAAGCTGGTTGCCTCCATCAAGTATACCCACATTCCATTAGGACTCCCACCAAATATGGAAGGGGAGCTGGCAAAAGAAGCTCCATTTTCACTGTACAAATTCATTATCTATTTTCTAGTCATTATCCTTCCATACACACCTCCTGACCATAATTATCAGCCCCTCAGCTTCTCTTCAGAAAAGGTTGGATACCCTTGAAGTAGATTCCTGGAAGTCTCATTTATCAATAAGCTCTATTCCCAAAAGATTACAATCAGAGAGACTAAGAAATTTTAAATGAGGTGATTAAAAAAAGGGAGAGAGAGAGAAAGGCTGGATTTTCACCAAGAAATGACATTGAGAAACCTAATTCTAAAATCCATTAGAATAATAATAACTAAATCTACTCCTTTAATAGCACATTTATCTTGTCAGCAAAATGGTAGATAAAGTAATATCATGCTAGTGTTTTGTTTCTGGATTGTATGAATGTTCCCTCTTCCTAGCACTGCTCAGTATTTTGTCTTCGTGACTTGCTGTGGCCAAAAAATTCATCACTTCGTAGCCAACCTTCTGGTAATGAGGGTTTCTAAAATCAAGCTGGCTAATCCTAGAACAACAGACACACAGACCAGAACTGGGCCTGTCCATGAAGGCTTTCCAACTTAGCAAAGCCAGCTGGAGCCTGGGTTCTGGTTACATAGCTTTTGAAAATGCATGGTTCTCAAGAGACCCCCTCGAGGTATCTTGGCAGGTTTGGTAGCATATGTTCAATAGCATGCTTCCATTAGATGAAAATCATCCATATGTTTGTAGAATTCACACTGAATAGACTGTACATTCTAATTCTGAACAGTTTGGTAAGGTGGTTCAACAAGAAAATATCAGACTGTGATTTTGTCTATTACTTATCTTTTCATTCTATTTAGCTCAATGTTATCTGTAATCAAGATACATAAACAATAGATTAAAAATAAAACATTTGCTTCAAAAACCTAGGTAGGCAATGACTCCAGTAATGCAGATTTATTTTTTTGTTTTTTGGAGGGGGGAAAGCAGGACAATTGGAGTTAAAAGAATTGCCCAAGGTCACACAGCTAGTAATTGTTAGGTGTCTGAGGCTAGATTTGAACTCAGGTTCTCCTGACTCTGGGACCAGTGCTCTATTCACTGTGCCACCTAGCTGCCCCCAGTAATTTAGATTTAGCCCCTCCCTCTAGGAGATGGTCTTTGTTAATTTCTATGACCAAACTGCCCCTCCTCAAAAGAAAAAAAAATAACATTTCTGACCAAAATAAGCACTTAGTCCAACAATGTGCCTCTACAGAATCAACTAAACTTATCCTCTGACAATAGTCAGTCGAGAAACATTTAAGTGCCAAGGAAAAGCAAAGACAACCTTTGTTCTCTAGGTAGGAGCTTAGAGTCTCTGGGGACAAAGACATCAAAACAATTATGTATGATTAACTATATATAGGATAAAATGGAAATAATCAACAAAAGAAGAGAAAACAGAACTAAAGGCCATCAGGAAAGGCTTCTTACAGAAAGTGATAGAGATAGAGGAAGGAGAGCATTCTCTGCAGGGGGATAGATATTCTGCTACCTAGCCTTATTCAGAAGCTTTCCAATTTGGTAAGACCTGTTGATGGGGATGGGACCTGGACCCCTAAAAGCCCCTGAAACTTTCCCACATAACCCAGCTCCTAAACCCAGATCTTGGACGCTCACCTGAGACATGGACCATTCCAGTAATTTTTTCAACTGTCCTCTCATTGTAGCCCCACAGTCAATCCTTCATTCTCTGTTACCCTTAACCCAGTCCAACCTTCAATCATCTGTCACCTCTGACCTAGCCCAGCCTTCATTGCCTGTTACCTCCAGACCACCTCAGGCTACTTCTCACCCTTCATCTCATCTAGACCCCTTCTCGTTTATCTCTGGGTCACCCCAGGTAATTAGCCACTCCTAGATCACATCCAGATCTTCCCAGTCTTTCTGTATAAAAGGTCCATCTTGCCCCCATTAAATTATGCAGATTGCTTAAGAATCTGGCCTTCTTGTATTAGCATCACAAATGTATGGATTCTTATATACATATAATCAGTTTTTAATAATAATTATATATATGTATGTGTGCATGTGTATATGTGTGTATATATACGTGTATATATATATGCATATATATATATATATATATATATATATAATCAGTGTTTTAATAAACCTCATCTCTGACCAAAAGAAGCCTTGAGTCAGAGTCTTTCAAGACAGACCTGTGTCTTTTGCCCTTGAATTTCAGGGTTCCCAGCACCTCTAGACTGCCACAGGGCAACAATGAAAGGACAGTTGAAAGGGTTACTGGGATTGTTGATGCCTTGGGCAGAAGCCAGAGATCTGGGTTCAGGGTCTGGGACATGTGGGAAAGTTTCAGGGGATTTTAGAGGGTCCAGGTCCCTTCCCCATCACTGTTAGCCTTTGAGGCCTGAAAACCTAGGTGTACCTCTGCACTCAAATGAGGCATCAGAGTAGAGCTATGGTAGAAGGAAAACTCGGCCCACTTAAAGCAAAGAAATCATATCTCTTCTAATCATCTCCTCCAGGTCATAATAATATGGAAATTTAATATTCTATTCAAGAGCTACCCTGTCTCAAATATAAATATTCATCGTCATATCCCTGAAACACAAATTTTGGTTTTGTCCACTCTGGGTAATTTAGGATCAGCACTGCTCCATTTATTGCCTATTATTTTCTGTAATCTTTATGTAGTTGGTTTACATTCCTGCAGCCACAAACACATTGGATCATATTTCCACTGTACAGCCTTTCAGAAGGTGTTTAATATGTGCAATAACAGACAATATCTGGAATCAATCAAGCTGTAGGAGGAACAACATGAATGACTCAAATCAGAATAACATTGATAACATTATTGGCTATAATTAAACCAATGTTATACAAACAAAAAGTCTTACCTATTCCGTAGATGAAGATGGTGACTCAAAAATCCACTTTAAAGATTTCATTTTATTCTGAACAAATAGTTGTGAAAGGCTTAGCTAGGAGCTGAGAGTGTCATAGAGACTGAGGTAACAAATGAGAATGAGTAACTTCATCTCTACAGATTGACAGAGTTCAGACTTTTGTATAGTATTCCATTTCTTTTTCCTGCTTTATTGATATAGCCTATTCTGGCACAGTAGAGACATACAATTATAACACATACAAACAAAATACATCTGAAAACAATTAAGCAAAGCTGGCTAAAAGCATGAATATAACTGAGAGTACATGTCATTTTTATTTTTGTCAATCACCTTTTGTTAAAAGAAATGAATTGTGCATTTTAAGTTTAATACTCTGCCCTGTATACAGGATTTCATTGCTCTTTAATGTTGTCTTTATTTGCATTATTGAAATTATATATATATACATATGTGTATATACATATATATGCATGCACACGTATGTACAGAGAGAGAAAGAAAGCTATCTGGGCTACAGTCTCTTCATTTTACATCATGGAATCTTAGAATTTCAAAACTGGAGGGGATCTCAGAGTCTATGAATGAATGAAATGAATGAATAAATGCATAAATGAATTAATGAATGCATAAATAAATAAGGAATTTATTAAGTGCTTACTATGTGCAAAGCAGGGGCACCTACGTAATGCAGTGGATAGATCCCTGGGCCTAGAGTCAAGAAGAACTATGTACAAATCTGGACACTTAGCTGGGTGATCCTGGGTAAGTCATATAACATTGTTTGCCTCAATTTCCTCATCTATAAATGAGCTGGAGAAGGAAATGGCAAACCACACCAGTATCTCTGCCAATAAAACTTCAAATTGGGTCACGAAGAGTTGTACATGACTGAAAAATGATTGAATGAGAACAAAAATGTACAAAGCACTGAGGATAGAAAGAGAAAAACAAGACATTCCCTCCTCTCAAGGAGCTCAGATTGGGGAAGACAATGTACATCAAAGTTTTCAGCCACAAGTCCAATGGCCATGGTAGTCCCAATTGTTAAGAAGTATTTCCTTACTCTCCTGTACTCATGTGAATCTGTAATCTCACGAACATGGATATTCCCTCCAAAAAGGCAGATCATCTCACCTAAATTCACCAGTGAGGGGTCAGCAAAAGGACTCAGGGCCTTGCTCACATTGTCTTGGTATTGTGGACATACCAGTAGAGAACAGAGTCTATCCATTGCTCAGTGGATATGTCATGTCCTTCATCAATCTTTTTTAATTGTATGTTACTTTGATCATATCCTTTAAAACAATTTCCCTTCATAGTTTCTTTGTTATAATGTATTACAGTCTACTTAAATCTAGAATGTATCCCTTCATTGCTCTCTGTGTGATACTTTAATTTTTTTTGGCATAGATTCCAGTGTTCCATGATTGACAACTATGCAACAATATTGGAAATAAAGTGTTCATGACTAGAGTAATACCCTACCCCTTGCCTAGGGGTGTGATAGAGCCATATCAAACCTCTTCCTTGGACACTTAATTGTTAGATTTTTTCAGTATGAACACCTCAAAAACTGAACTAGAAATGCTTTATTGGGTTTTTTTTGATTGTTAGGATGTAAGAAAGTATTAATAATGTAGATTAAACATAAAAACATTTCTTGTATACATTCTCTGATCCCCTCCCCACCAAGAGCCCAGTTGTTAAATATATGTGAGCACATTCCTGACCTTGCTCCACTAAAGTTAGACTAGTTTGGGTTTTTTTTTTACTTAAAAGGTATGAGACCATCCTCAAGACTTAGTTGGCTCTGGGGACTAAAGGCTCAGACTATTGACTTTACTTCTAGGTCACTGAATATGAAAAGCTATGTGGAGCTCCAGGCACTTTCTCTGGTGCTGGGCTGGTGAATCATAATGGGTAGGTCATGTGAGGGAGCCCTACTCATTTAAATCTAGGTGAGGTGTTCTATCCTTTTCAAATATCCTTCTCCCCCTATGACTATAGCAAGAGATTATAAGTAAATCTCCTTTCATTAACTGTTGAATGACTTCCTTGTTTCTCTTCAGTTCCACTGTGTAAGTAAGGATGATTTTGTTATTCCTTTAGAGATACTGGTCCCCAGGGTCCATGGCATTAACAATCTCTAGTTCACAGGCTCATGACTTATAAACAGTTCTACTGCCACTGTGCAGTGCAATATGGGGATGACATAATGTGATATTTACTACGCTTGCACCAAATGACGATATTGTTAAAGTTAACCTATAAGCTTAATGGTGGCAAGTTGCCTTCTTTGCCTATTGCCCTATAAATCAAGTGGGCACTGGTCAGTTAGTGGGGATTTGGGTAATGCATAGAGAAATGAATGTATTCACCTCAAGTAGCCCCTATTGAAGCTTAGGGGTCCTGTAGGAGTTATAGATCCTACTATATTCTTGCTGGCCCCTATGAGAAGAGTGATTAGGGAAACTGTAAGAGTTGATGCTCCCATTATCAACAACCCTCTTGAGAAAACTAGACTAGAATAAAGTAAGCTTATCTGACCCCTTATTGTATCTCCATTCCTGTCTTCCTGTCTGCCTGGATCAAGAATGAATTTGCTAGAACACCTGCCAGCAGGCCTCCTGTGATTACCTGTTTAACACCTATGGGTTTACCTATGAAACATACTAACAAACCTAAACTACCAGGTGACTGACCTGATTCAGGTCCATGGCAGAACAATTGATGTAATCATACAGGATTGAAACCTAATGAGTCAGGCTGGAGCCTAGACAGCAGGGTAGAAGCAGCAACCAAGGTGAACTCTCTCAACCCTCCCCCTCAAACAACTTTAAAATAATGAGTCAAATCAAATTCTGGAATGGCAAAGCCAACACAACGCTGGGGAGGGACATTTTTCCAGCTCAGAACAATTTTGGAGGTCTGCAGGAGAGAACTATGACACTGGAACCAGGGCCAGCCCAAAGTGCAGGCAGGGTGGCAACACCAGCACCAGGTTTTGGAGGTGCCCGTGATCGCTGCAGCAGCTGGAGCTGGAGCAATCATCCCAGAGATGGTAAAGAGGTCAGGAAACTTGTCAGAAATTACAGGGGACCCTGAGCAGGCACCAGGCACAGGACTCTTTTGCATTGCTCACACACAGTTCTGGATCACAGTTCTAGAGCAGAGAGGAGAACCAGCACTTACAGATGCAGGGGAACAGGGGCCCTGGTCACAGCTGCATGGCCAAGAGAAGCACTAGCACTTGTGGCTACAGAGGAACAAGATTCCTTCCTGCTAAAGTAAAGACTAGAGCATATACTAAGATAGCAATGACTGTACCTCTCCTCAGACTATACCACCTTGGAAGCACCAAAAACTTATAGACCTCACCCCCAGGATTAGCTCTGAAAATAGTAACAACAATAACAGCAAAAAACCTGAATCTTGGGACAGTTCTCCTCTTCACGATGCTGGAAACAGAAACCAATTTTAACATAAACTTAAAATTCAAGAAATAGACTGAAAAAATAAGCAAACAACACTAGCAAAAAACAAAAAAGATGTTGACCATAAAAAAGTTACTATGGTAATAAGGAAGATCAAGACACAAACTCAGAAGAAGATAACAACATGAACACAGCTACAAGCAAAGCCTCAAAGAAAAATGTAAATTGAACACAAGGCAAAAAAACAATTCCTAGAAGAACTAAAGAAAGTGATGAGTGGTAAAGGGAAAAAATAGGAAAACAAATGAGTCATACAAGAAAATTATGAAAAGAGAATTCACATACCCAGTTGACAAATGGTCAAAGGATATGAAGAGGCAGTTTTCAGAAGAAATCAAAGTTATCTGTAGTCATATGAAAAAAATGCTCTGTCATTGTTGATTAGAGAAATGCACATTAAAACAGCTCTAAGGCACCACCTTGCACCTTTCAGGCTAACATGACAGAATAGGAAAATGAAAAATGTTGAAGAGAATGTAGAAAAATTGGGACATTACTTGATTATTGATTGTGAGCTGGTCCAACCATTCTGAAGAGCAATTTGGAACTATGCCCAAAGGGTTATAAAACTGTATATTCCTTTTGACGCAGTAATATCATTACTAGGTCCATAACCCAGAGATATCAAAGAAAAGGGACAGAAAACTGTCATGAATTCAATAAAGATCCAAAATAGCAATAGTAATAGTATCTAACATTTATATAATGCCTATTATGTGCCAAACATTTCACAAATATTTCATTTGATCTTTACTATATCCCTCAAAGGCACATGCTATTATTATAGATGCCACAACAGAGACAGAGGCTAAGTGACTGACTTGTTACCAAGTTCACACAGTTAGCAAATGTCTGAGGTTGGATTTGAACTCAGGTTTTCCTGACTCCAGGGCCAGTTCCCTAATGACTGTGCCCTCCAGCTGCCTCAACCACCCTCATAGATCTATCTACAAATGAGAGAACTTCAAAGGGAGAGTATCGGGAGTACAGCAATTTCATTATCAGCATGGAACCTTTTGATAACACTGACACTAGCTGGAAAGATTAATCCCACCTATACAGGCAAATCTGGATTCCAATGTATACAAGAACAAATCATTTTTTAAATGAACAAGGTTTTATGGAGCTCTGTAGTATCAGTGGTCTATGGTCTACTGTAATTTTACTTTTGGTAGTAAGTTGTATTTTCCCCTTTAATTCAGTGAAGTTTTTTATATTATTGTCTCATATTAACTCAGTGTCAAATATGAGGTTGCAACTATAATTTTATAATGTAATTTACTGGAGAAAAAAAAAGAAATCACAATACAGATGGCAGAAACTTGCTTGACTGCCAAGTGTTCAGGTACGAATATATTCCTGAAGTCAAATGAAACTTTCTGGGGCACAATTCCACATCTGTGAAATGAGTAGGTGAAACTAGATGATGCCTAAATTCCCCTCTGTTACTGTAATTTTATGCTTAACAAAACAACAAACCTTATGGTGTTTTTTGAATGATATGGCAGAAAGCATAAGATAAGGAGTCAGGAGATATGGTTTTGAGCTCTGACTTAGACGCTAACTACGATTTGGGATAAATCAATACTTTCTGAATCTCAGTCTCCTCACCTCTAAAATGGGAGTAATAGTACAGAGTAAAAGCAGGAACTTGCTTAAGATCCCACACCAACCACCTCTAATACTTGTAAAAAACATGACTCTATACAAATTTTAGAGCTACAGAATCCACAAAGAGACAGAGAGAAATAAATCTCCCACTAAAGGCAGCCTGGCAGGACAACAAGAAAGGTCTATCGCACCAGGCTGGGAGCTGAGCACAGTCCTATGTAAGCTGCACAGTCCCAAACCTGGGGCGACCCTGATCAGCAATAAAGACCAGCTGGAGCAGACTTCTCACCAGCATCTGTGGCAGTTTCCAGACTTCTCAACCAATGCCAAAGAGAAAGAAAAAGGTCAGTAGGAAACTCTGTTGGAACTAGGTGAGAGAAGAGCACAGTCCAGCCCCTGCCCCTGGGGTGACAGAGGGGCACATGGCTACAACTGCTGCCACATGACTGCCTCTGGAGCTCCTGGTCTGCATATCATAGGGGGCCAAGCAACCATTTTTACATTTTTTTTTTTGCAACTGGGAAATAAGATATATAGGTACTGGGGTATAGAAATCCATCTTGCCCTACTAGAAATTTAGGGGGGTGATGGGTGAGGATGTAAGAGAGAACAGATTGGGGGAAGGGGTATTCAATAGGCTGGCTATCTTGGGGTGGAGGTAGAGGAATGACAGGGAGAAAATTTGTAACTCAAAATCTTGTGGAAATGAATATTGAAAACTAAAAATAAATAAATAAATTGAAAAAAATAAAATGGGAATAATACTAATTGCTCTACCTACTTTAGAGGACTTATGAGGATCAAGTCAATGCAGTTGGTAAGCCATAGAGTCTGCTATATAAATGAAACCATTATTATCAAATGATGTGCCTCGTTTATTCCAAAGGTTAGTTCATTGTCTGATTAAAGATAATGAGTATTTGACTGCCTCTATAGCAAAATAAAATGTGGTCTTTCATTTGTCATTTTTAAGTTTGTAATATTTGGAAGGCAGTGTAACTTAGTAGATTGAAAACTGTCCTGAAAGCCAAGAATACCTGGATTCCAGTCACTGTGGCTGTGTGACCCTAAGCAAGTCATTTGACATCTCAGGGTTCTCACTAACTCTTTAAAATTATAATTTCTCAGAGAAGATGCTGACCAGTTTTCTCACCTTGGAGTTTTTTATGCCAATGAAATCAGGGGTCCAGTCCCTACTCTTATTTTTTGAGTCAAGTTTAGCTCTTTTCTTTAGTTTAAATAAAATTTATATCCCTTATGATTAAGTATTCAATAAATGTTTGCTTTTTTTAATTCCTTTTATGCTTATGTCACACTTGCATACCTATGCTTCAAAGGGCTGCTTCTCTTACAGTTTATAAGTGAATGGAGAAGGGAACCTGCAGAGGCAAACTGTGATACTGACCCAGTGAGATTCAATGGATTCAGGGCCACACTTGAAGACATAGAGGATCATATGTGACCGCGGGGTGGCAGGTTCCCCATCCCTGGAATAGAACAACTTGAAGCTTTTAAAGGCCTCAAGACCCTGAAAGATAAGAAAGGCTGAACTATGGAGCTTTCTTAGACAGCCAGAGGTTGTGATCAAGAAAAACACAGATAACCTTAAGCAAGTTTCCAACTCTAGCCTCCCCCTCCTCAAACCTAAAGTGTGGATCTTTGCAGGGGGCAGGTTCTGTTCCTGGAGGCCCTATAAAAATCTGACCAACAGAAAGACAAAGGGACATTTTTTTGGAGTACCTAGGTCAACTGAGAGAAGCTGGATCTCAATTTTCCCAAAGGAGAATATGGTCTATGAGATCTGCTTTGAGTATGGCTGGGCTGATCCGTGTTCACTTATAACTTCTGTTATAAATCTTCTATGAGGGAGTGTTGTCCATCTCTCCAGGAATCATTGGCACTTGCAGTGGGAGGCAATTATTCCTGGCTTTATACTGCTCCCTCCCCTCTGTCAATCTTCCAGTAGCATGATTCCTCCCAGTTATCCCAGAGTAAGACTGGACATGGAAAGACAAGCAAAGAGAAAGCAGGAGTGTCTTAACTGAGCCAGTCTGGATTGGCATACATAGACTTATACTAGAAATGCAGGGAGGAGGCATTCACATAACCACCTGAAAAGATGCTTTGTATGGAGGACAGGTTGGTGAGTCATGTCATGAAAATGCAGAAAGTTTCCAAATTCAAGAAATACTCTGTCCAGGTGTATGTGTATGTGTGTGTGTGTGAATGTATGAAGTAGCAACACTGTCAACCTCTTTTCAAGGACTAATTGCTTGAGATCTCATGAGTAAATGTTATGAATATTTTCTATTAGACTTTGTTGGTGTCCTTTGGTCTTGAAGAGGATCAAAATGACATCACTACACTAGAGTCAGGTTACACTGTGTCCAAATGTGGCTGATCAGATCAATATGATCTCTGACTGTTCTACCACAGGTCAGACACAAATAGTGCATGTGAACATTTGTAGCACTGATGTGACATTCACAGCACTTATAGCTGCTATGAATATGCCAGAGTAATTCTGAAGTGTAAAATATATCAGAATCTCCACATGGAAGACAGAACCAAAATATTTATTCAAACACCAGAAAGCCAAATCCAACATAGCAACAAGGAAATCTATACACAATAACATTGCAGGGGGCACCACCATCCCCAAGCCTTCCTGAACACTCACAGCTTGCTGCCTGCTTCCTCTCTCTCCCTCAGCTCTAACTACTCTCACTAACTTCCTCTGAGTTCTGTTCTACCCATTCAGCAAGCTCCTCCTGTCACAGACTCGTGATTCAGGTTTCCATGTGACTCAAGCAGGTCACATAGGCCTATTAATCGATGGGAAAGATCTTCCCATTTACACCACCATTACAACATTTGGGATGAATTCTCTAAATTTGCACATCTCACATTTCTTTTGAACTGTTTCAATTCTGCTTTGCTCATAGAACATAGCAGCTTCTCTGATGTGGGCACGTCATGCTGAGTGGTCCTGTGCCATGTCACACAATCAATTGCAAAGTTTTTAGGATTTATCTTGTATCACTTTTTCTGACTACCATGTGAGTGTTTGCCCTGTGTGAGTGCTCCATAGAACAGTCTTTTTGGCAAGGGTATGTTTTCCATTCAACCAATGTGACCAGTCCATTGGAGTTGCACTCCCTGAAGCAGAGTTTGAATGCTTGGCAGTTTAGTTCAAGTAAGACCCTCAGTGACCAGTACCTCATCCTGCCAGGTGATCTTCATATTCTTTCTAAGACAATTCAAATGGAAGCAATTCAGTTTCCTGGCATGGCATCGGTAGACTGTCCAGGTTTCACAGGCATACGACAATGAGGTCAGCACAACAGCTCGTAGACCTTCAGTCTGGCAGTCAGTCTAGTACCTCTTCTCTACCACACTTTCCTTCAGAACCTCCCAAACACTGAGTCAGCTTTGCTAAGTGTGTGAGGCCTGATAGGGGCTATGAAAGCAGAGAGCGCATGAAGATACTGAATGGCAGTGGCGTTCTATTTTAGACATACTGAGTTTAAGATGTCTACTGGACATCCTTTCACTCATGCAACCAACAAATACTTATTAAGTACCTGTTGTAGGCACTGTGCTAGGTACAGAGTATATAATACAATGAACAAAACATACCTATTCACAAGAAACTTACATTCTGTTGTAAAAGACAACAAGTTGTAATGACAAGCAAAATGATACTTGGCTCCTTGTTTCAGCTATTCAAGTGCCTTTGAGCCTGCCTTTGATTGTGTCAAGTCTTTGTTGAAAACTAACATCATCACATGGAGCCCGCAGTTGGGAGGAACTTGCCAAAAGAGAATATAAAAGCATGAGCATGAGCTGAAACCAAGCAGAACTGAGAGGGAGAACATTTGTGGTGTCAGACCTGTCTGCTGATAGAGGATGTTGCTGCTATTACAGAAGCCCTGGGACCTTACTGCTGGTTGAGAAACTCAGAAAGAGGACTTTACTGCTGTCTGTTTACAGAAGTGCTGAAGGAGGGTTTTATTGCTGTTTTCAGAGGTCCTGGGACTTTACTGCTGATTTGTGTTTGGTTTCTCAGACAGAATCCCTGTCTGTTGGTCTGTGTTAATTTATCAGAGGCCCTGCCTGTTGGTCTGTATTGATTTCACAGGCATAAATTGAGTGGATGACAGTGCCGGCAATATGTGTGAATATTGTTGTAACTCTGCTAAGTTTAACCTGTATAAATATTGTTTTGGCTCTGTTAAGCTTTGTCTTCCCAGAAACAGAAACTGCAAAGGTCTTGAAGTAGACTAGTCACTGTGAGTTTTGAGGTGGAACAGGAGCTGAGAGTTGCCTAACTGTGAATCCAGGTGAATTGGGTGAATTCAGGCAAGAGCTGGCAGCATGGAAGAGGAGCCATGGAGTTTGGAAGTCAGCCTCAAGTCAAGATGAAAGGACCTTTTCTTGGGTACTTAGTGCTGACTGACAAGATTAAGACTTTGTGACCTAGGGGTAGGAGACCTGTGTACTTTGTACCCCTTAAGGGTGATTGCTCCTTAAGGATGACTGACTTAAGGATGCTTGGAATCCAGTTTCCAATTAAGATGAAAGAAGACTTTAAATGGTTACTTTATATTGATTGAGACTGTGACTTACTGAATGATATCTTTTGTTTAAGACTATGTGGCCACCTTAGTAATAAGTTATGTTATATTGTTGTGAATGTTTTGCTTTTAGTTTATTGCTGAATAAATAGAAAGTTCACTATACTATGTGATCAGAACCTTAAAGCTATACACAGCAGCAGCCTTCAGGAGAGCTGTTTGTGCTTGGCTTTACACAAGTACATATGTAAGTATATACCGAACAAATAAAAGATTGAGGAGATCAGGAAAGGCTTAAGGAAGATAATACTTCAAATAAGTCTTGAAAGAAGACACAGAAGTAAAGAGGGATTACAGTCCAGGCATGGAGGACAGGTAGGGTAAAGGACCAGAGATGGGAAATGGAGTGTCTTGTGTGAGGAATGGACAGTTATCATGCCCCCCTTTCCCTAAATCTTCTCTTCCCTTCAACTAATCCTCTTTTTTTAATTCACAGCTTTTAATCTTCTTAGTAAGTTCAGGATCCCAGCATCCCGTGCCTAATCTAGCACTTTTCACTTAAAAGTTTCTTTAATTTAATTCTAGTTGTCCTCCTCTTTATATGCTTATCAACATCCTTCCTAAAATGTAGCATCCAGAAGTGAGCACAATCATCCACACACAGTCTGACCAGAGCAGAGGGCAGTGAGACTGCCACCTGGACACCTTGTTTCTCCTGATGCAATCTATGGTTGTTTGTATTAACTTTCTAAGCTACCATATTGCCCTGTGACCTTTCAGTGCGCCCAAAATCTTAGCTCTTTTTTCAAATTAAATACCATTGAGGCTGCTTCCCCCATCTTAGACCTACGTTAAAAAAATTAATTTCACAAGTGAAAGACTATACTTATCCCTATTCAATTTCATATCTTTAGATTTGGCCCATTGTTCTAACCTGTCAAAATCTATTTGAATACTGACATTGTCACATAAAGTGTTGACTCTCTCTCCTGGTTTTGTGTCATCTGAAAATGTGATGAGTGAGCCAGTTTTTCCTTTATCCAGTCATTGATTAAAATGTTAAACAAAACAGAACCACACACAGATCTCTGGGGATCCTCCTTCCAACCTGACATAAAACCATTAATGACTTCTCTGTCAGGTCAGCCATTCAACTATTTCTGAAACCACCCAACTGTGCTCTCATCTAGTTCATTTACTACAAATTTTACTTTATTTACCAGATTTATTTACCAGATTTCCTACAAAAATTACATGAAAATTTCATAAAATGAATTGCTAAAATCTTAGTAAATTATATCTACAGTATTCCCATCCTCTGCCACTTTAGAGCCCTTGTCAAAAAATAAAATAAAATAAAAAACAAATGACGGATGTTAGTTTAGCATGACCTGTTCTTTCAGAAGCCATGTTGTTCTTTTGTGGCACTGTCTTCTTTTCAAGACATTTACTGTTTGCATAATAATCCATTCTACAATTTTGCAAGACTGAAGTAAAAGTTCTCTGGCCCCCTGAGGCATAAGGGCTCTCCTACGTGTGATTTCCCTTGGAGTTAGGGAATCCTGACCACCAGCATTCATGGGTGCTGCCTAGAGTCAGCCAAGGGACATGTTTTCTCCATCCTCACCCTTCCTGACCTCTTTATAGCATTTGACACTGTTTTCTACCTTCTGGATAATTTGCTCTTTTCTGAGTTCTCATGACACCATTCTCATTTGAATCTCCTATTTATGTGACTACTCCTCAGTCTTTTTTGTTGGATCTTTATCCATGTCATGCCCATTGACTAAGGACATATCACAAGGCTCTGATCTGAAATCTTTTTCTCTATTCTCTCTTACTTGATATGATTAGCTTTTATTAGTTTAATGATCAATCTTAGCATAGAGGATTCCCAACTGTATATAGAGTCCTAATCTCTCTCCTGAGCACTAGCCTTGCATCACCACCTGTCTATAGGACTTTTCAAAATTCTTTGTTCCTTACATCTCACCATTTCTTGTTCCTATGTCTTTGCACCAACTATCTCCTTACCTCCACCTCATAAAATTTCTCCATTCCTCCAAGACAGAGCTCCAGCACCCCATGATGCCTTCCTGATCTCTCCAATTGTGATAGATGATTAATTAGTTCCCTATTGTATTGGACCCCTATTTTATTCCAATCAGTACTAATATGTTTATTATATTATTCCATAGGAGTGGTGATTCTAAGTTATGATATTAGAGCTGTGAATTGCAGGTTGTAAGTTCTTAATTTCTTAAATTGCTTAATCAGAGGAAGCTAACTAGAGGCCTTCCACCATTGTTTTTCCTTGTTATGGTGACCAAACCCAGTGTGACGAAGGTCACTCAATTACAAGGAAAGTCCCCCAATTATTTTTGTTGTCTCTGTCCTTTGTCATCCCTCTATTGCCCAACATGGGGAGATGGCCAATGAGTGACCCATGTTGCCAGCCTGCGGCCTGCCTTTCTACAGGCCCATCAGTCTATGTAGATGTTTTGATATCTATTTGTCAGCCCATGGGGTATGCTCATTGGCTTGGTAGGGCATCTTAAAGGGTCAAGATAGGTCTGTTAAGGTCTGCTCACTAGCCTTTTGTCAACTAATGGGATTCTGTATTTAGTGTAGACTCTAATTTTTGTCTGTTCTACCTATATTATCTGGGTATCAAGCACTATAAAACTAAAGCCCTGAAGGAATATGGCATCTCAGATCATGAGGAAGATCTGAGGTCTTCTTCATTAGAAGGGGCCATTGAACTTTTAATAAAGTGTCATTGGCTCAGAGCTCTGCCTCAGTGGTTCTTCTTGCAGATTGGACAATTTATGTTTCCTATGTTAATAGGTAAGGTCCTTGAGAGCAGAGATTGTTTACTTATTTTTATTTGTATCCCCCACACCTAATATACTTCCTAGCACATAAGAACATAAATGCTTTTGATTAATTGGTTAATTTGCACTGACTACCCTCCAGGCCTAGAATGCTCCCCTTCCTCATTTTCATTTTTTAGAATCCCTGGCTTCCCTCAAAAATAAGCTCAAATGCCACTTTCTGTAGGAGGCTTGTCCAGGTCCCATGTTCCCAGATACTAGTGCCTTCCCCTCTAAGGTTACGCCATATGTAGTCTGTATATACCTATGTATGTTCATGCTGAGTTCTCCACCCACCCTCATTAGAATATAAACTCTATTAGGGCAGGGTCAATTTTTGCTTTTTTCTTTGTATCCCCAGTGTACACTGTGCCTGGCATACATTAAGCACTCAATAAATGCTTGTTGGTTGCTTGATTCAATTGTTCTCTTAATTAATAATTATATTGTCTCTTTATACTTTATAATTTAATATAAATATGTTTAGATTTTACATATTTAGATAGATTTAACTTATTAATTATATATAAATTATAAAATATAACTAATCATTACATATTCTTAAAATAGCTTACCTGAGATTCTTAGTTACCAAACCTAGTTTAAAAAAGGGGGGGGGGGCGGGGTTAAATAAATTTTTTTTAATTAAAATTGGGTTTAGAGCTTTGGTCCTTGCTTCTTAATAATGAGGAATAGCTCCATCTTGTAGCTACTAACCTATATTTCAGTAGAATCCTCAGAGAATCTCTCCAGCCCTGTGAGCATATATCTAAGCAGCTCAATCATGTGTTTTCATGTGTTCATCCATTTGGATCCATACTTACCAGAAACGAATTACCTCATATTCTCTATTTTAGCCAAGCAACCCCATGCACTGGCACTGAGCATTTAGCCATCTGTGGTCCAGTGGGATCCAGCCTACAGACTGTATAATAGTTCTATCATCCTCCCTGTGGGACCTACCAAGTCTCTGCCACATCACCTGCCCCCATACATCTGCTGTCCCTGCCCTTCTGCAGAGCTGCCCATTTGTCCCGTGACACTCAAAAAGACACAATGCATTGTTCTTTCCCTTACACACCAGCTGACCTTGAGGGTCCACTCCTCACTATTCCTTGTAGAGAACCTCTTTCATCATAGGGATAGTATTGCTTTGTAACTGTATAGACATTTTTATTTTTCAAAGCATTCCACATTAACTAACCTCATTTTTTCCTGACAGCCCATAAAGCAGGTACATTTGGCACAGAATGACAATACCTTTCTTACATGTGTGAAGACAATAGTGTCACACATTATTTCATTTGATATTCTGTAACATGGTGAAGCTATAATTATCCCCATTTTCCACATAGGGAAACTGAGGACAAAAGATATTTTTTCATTCTCCTTTGTTTTCTTATTTATTTGTTTTGGAGGAGGAAATGCAAGGCAATTGGGGCTAAGTGACTTGCCCAAGGTCACACAGCTGGTAAGTGTGTCAAGTGTCTGAGTCTAGATTTGAACTCGGGTCTTCCTGACTCCAGGGCCAGTGCTCTATTCACTGCGCCACCTCGTTGCCCCTTCTCCTTTGAAAAGTATGGGAAACAAGGATAAGGAAACTCAAGGAAAAATGAGATTAAATAGATTTCCCAAGGTCATATAGTTACTAAGTGGTGAAGGCCAGACTCAAGCCCTCTAATTCTCAAGTGTTTCCCACTATGTCATATTGCTTTCCATCCTTGTTTTATACATAAGGAAACTGAAGACCTTGAAGTTAACAATAATGATGATAATAGCCAATATTTATATAGTGCCTACTATGTCAGGCACTCCTAGGAGTTATTATTCCCATTTTATAGACAGGGAAACTGAAGCAAACAGCACTTGAGTGACTTGCCCAGGGTTACACAGCTAGGATGTATCTGAGGCCAGATTTGAACTCAGGTCTTCTTGATTGAGGCTTGGCCCTCTATCCACAGAGCCATCTAACTGACTCAGGCCAAATTAAGGGTGACAATAGTCAAAAGTAGAAAAATAGACTTTCATGCCTCGGATAAAGTTTGACATAACAAATCATTTTTCAGATGGGGAGTCTGAAGCCCAAGGAGGTCAAGCTAAATACTTGTGGCCACAGAATTTGTTAGTGCGACTAGAAACCTGGTTTCCTGACAAACAGTACCTTCCATTAGAAAGTGCTGTCACAATGAATGCTTTTTTGATTATAATCATCAAATTCCCAATCCCATTTACTACAACAATTCATTAAAGTATATACAGATAGAGATTCACTTCACTCCATGAAACAAATGTGCTTCTTTTTAAAATGACCATAAAATCCATCAATGGTACTAGCATTCATTCTTCAAGTTGTACCAAAGCTGTCCATGGGGTTTTCTTGGCAAAGATAGCAGAGTGGTTTGCTCTTTCTTTATCCAGTAGATTCTTTTGTCAGGCAATCAGAAGTTAAGTGACTTACCCAAGGTCACACAACTAGGAAGTTTCTAAAGCTGTATTTGAGCTCATGTCTTCTTAATTCCAGGCCCAGCCCTCTATCCACTGAGCCACCCAGCTGCCTCATTCTTCAAGTGACTCAGATTTAAAATACTGGAAACATCCTCTGCACTTTAGTATACCTCACCTCCTACTCTAACCCATACAAACATGCAGAGCAGCATCATTAGTACAAACTTTCCAAGGTATCACCCTTAAAGAGAATCACATTCATTTGGATGCAAAGTTTCTGGCATATTGATTAAGTTAGTATAATGGTAATATCAATGGAAGGATTAATTAATTGTTATTTTTATTTATTATATATTTATATAATTTATATAAATTTATATGAAATTATATAAAATATATAATTACAATTAATTATTAATCTTTCCCATTCATTAATAGGCCCATGTGACCTGCCTGAGCCACACAAAAGCCTGAGTCACATGAGTCTGTGGTGGGAGGAGGTTGCTGAATGGGTGGAACAGGAAGGGGTGAAGCTGGAGCATAGCCCAGAGGAAGCTGTGAGTGAGAGTAGTTAGAGCTGAGAGAGAGAGAAGAAGCAGGCAGTGAGCTGTGAGTGTTTGTTTGTGGGAAGGCCCTAGCAAAGGGAGGGCTTTAGGATGGTGGTGTCTCTGTATTGTTATGGTATATAGATTTCTTTGTTGCTATGATGAATTTGGCTTTCTGATGTTTGGATAATTGTTTTGGTTCTGCCTTCCATGTGGAGAGTCTGTTATATTTTGTAATTCGGAATTACGCTGGCATATTCATAATGTTGTAAGGTAACCCAAATCACATGCCACCTGATTTGGAGCCCACCATTAAGCCACCATTAAGCCCCTTATATTTGTCTATCTTTATCCTAAACCCTGTAATTGCTTGTAACAGCTTAAAGGCATAGTCCTGGGTAAGAGTCACCCAAGGCATAGTCCCCTGCTCCCTTATCTTTCCCTGAGAACTTCCCTAAATCAGTAAGCCTTGAAACAGCAGCATGTATAAGGGTTATGGTGCAAGCCTGAATAGAGATCATGGGACAAGTCTATCTCATGCAAGAGACCACCCTGTACTAGGATGCTGACCCAACAAGGTCCTCCATCTAGAATGCTGAGCAAGCAGGGTCCCCCATACCCTTCACCCAGAACATTCCATGACCCCAGCCTGTTCTGGGAAATTCCACTCCCCCTGTGCCCTCCACCCTGTACCCTCTACCCTGTTCTAGGAAGGACCCCAGTCATGTCATTGTACCCTTGCACCATGTTTCCCAAATTAGCCCTGAGCTATAGATCCAACCAATTTCTGTTCTTGGCTTCTGTATGTGACTGCTGACACTAGCTCCCCTCCCCAATTGTGGTTTTTGCCTTTATAAGCCCTGTCTGTATCCCAACTCAGGGCTGCCTGATTTGAGTGTATACTCCAGGCAGTCGCACCTTTGATCAATAAATCCACACCCAAATTTACCCTGCACTCAGGCCTCAGCTCGCTCTTATTCTCTTCACAACAATAGCCTCCATAGGTTCTGCGTATATCACATTGGCACTACAGTTGGCAATCACATTACTTTATATTCATACCTTATATATTCTTGGCCAAAGAAATCATTCTGTGTTTGTGTATATACCGTGTTTCCCCAATAATAAGACCTATCCCGAAAATAAGCCCTCCCCTTACTGTGTAAAATTCCTCTAAAATAAGCCCTCCCCCAAAAATAAGCCCTATTGAGATTGCTACTGTAGTGAAGGTGATCCCCTGTGCTACACGCTACATTACGGTACCCTCTGTATGCACCGTTCCCCCCCCCCGGTGAAACGCACGCCGCGCTCCGAGCTGCATCCAATCAGAGCTGCAGCAGTGAGCGCGTCATCCTGTTCTTCCCCAGTGATTTGCTTATTGAATAAAGGTACATTTTTTTGTTCACATTTACCTGTTTATTAAAATTGCTGTCAATGTTCATTAAAATAAGCCCTCCCCTGAAAATAAGCCCTCTGGTGTTTTTCTGTCCAAAAAAATAATAAGACAGTGTCTTATTATCGGGAAAACACGGTATGTGTGTATGTGTACACATACATACATGCATGTATCTATGTATCTGTATGTGTATGTACATGTGTGTTTTCTTCATATATACACACATGTGCAGATATGTGCATATATACATTATGCAAATATACGTGTGTGTGTGTGTGTGAGAGAGAGAGATATCCCAGCTGCCTCAAGCTACTCTTGTATATCCAAGATGCTTGTAAGCTGTGCTAGCACCCAAATGGATATGCTGGGGAAAGTGCCAGAGAACCATGAAAGGGTCTTACTTATTGTTTTGATCTTTACATCTAGTCAACTGCCTAACCTAGTTCCTTGCACATAAAATGTTGATTCGGATTAAATTGAATTGTCACTGAAACAGCTACTGAGGTCGAGGGGATTTCGTGTAAAGACAACTAGTTATGGAGTAAGGAACTGAAAGTCTTCATTACAGCTTGGCCATCCAGTGGAACTTTAAAAAAAAAACAAAACTAGATTTGATGACAGATGAGACCTAAGTTGGAACATTTCCCTGACATGTGGTCCCCCCTATCTAGAATAAATTCCTCTTCACTTATGCCCCTTAGCATTCCTGGCTTCCTTTGAGCTCAGGTGCTATCTCTGCAGGGATGAGCTAGAGCCATCTGGACTGGCTCCAGAACTAATCATTAAATTTACAGTGTGAGCAATTATACCTCAGAAATCATCAGATGCTACATCAGGAATTGATTGATTATTTCGTTAATTGTCTAGACTCTAGAAAATAATGGAAAAATATTAAAAATGCAGGTTAAACTTAAAAATGCATACTCTGTTCATTTTGGGGAGGGGAGCTGGTTGTTAAATATTTACCAGCATACTCCTACATTTTTTACTACTTCTCTTTTCCCCACTCCAGTCCAAATTCATTCCCCAGTTGATTAATAGCTGGAAGGTTGAAGGCAAGAGGAAAAACAAAGAGTAATAATCATATTTTACTATATTCTTGGGATGTCTGCCACAGAATCTTGATTAAAAATTTCCATCAGACTGACAATGGCGGGTACAGCATGGAAGAACCAGTTCTTGTTGCATTTGAGTCCATTTTGTGAACCATGTTTATCAGGTGGTATAATAGATAAAAGGCTAATCTTGAGATTCAGAAAGAACTAAGCTCCAATGTTGCCCAAGACATTTACAAGCTATATGACCCTGGATAAGTTATTTAGCCTCTCTCACCCTAACTTCCCTCTTATGTAAAATGTGAATAATAATAGTACCTACTTCATAAGGTTGTTTTAAAGTTCAAATAAGATAAAATCTGAAAAGATAAAATCTGCAAACCTTTAAGCACTATATAAGTGTTTGCTATTGGGTCTGATATAAGAAAAATCAGCCTTACATTCAGAAATCTTCACAAGCAGAATGGGAGGCTGCAGGTACCCCACCACATCAGGGGTCTTCAAAGGATGGATAACCACTTCTCGGGCTCAAGGAATTATATTTTTGGATATGCATTGGATCAGATGGCTATTGAGGTTCCCTTTTAATGGAAATGCTATGATTCCTTGCTATCACAGAAAGAAGATGAGGATTAATGGTAGCAATCCTTTACTCATAAAATAATGGAGTGTTTTGCCATTTCCTTCTTCAGTGAATTAAAGCAAACAGAGGTTTAGTGACTTTCCCAGGGTCACACAGCTCATAAGTATGTGAAGCCAGATTTGAAATCAGGTCTTCCTAATTTCTGGCCCAATGCTCTATCCACTGAGCAATTTAGCTATCTCTGGAATGAATTATTTCTTTAAGTATGGTCCTTCACCTAGTTCCAAATTCATCTAATTATACTATCACCCAGCCCACATTGTTCCATTTTTTCCACAAAAATAAAATAGCGTGAGATCATTTAATAATTGCTTTTTTGTTCAGATTTTCATTGTTTCACCTCTCCCTCTTTCCTCATTGAGAAAGCAAGAAGAATAAAATCCATTACCAACATATATAATCAAGCAAAAGAAATTCGTGTATTGACCACATTTTTAAAAAATATACCTCACACTCCTGAGTCTACTGCCTCTCTATCTGAAGGTGGGGGAGGAGAAAGTGAGGCTGGTAACTTTACACCACCCTCCCTCACTTAAATCCAATTTACTTACAAGTCATGGCATCATCTTCCTGATGCCATGGTCATCCAGAACAAAGGACAAACAACAATAAATGTTCACTATTATAATTATTATCAAGATAGCCACCTTGGCCACAATTATTCCCATTATACTGACATTACTTAAAGTATTTTAAGAGTAGAAGATTGATATGAGGAAACCTCGGGAAACACTTATCTGAGACACAGAGCTCATTTCTAAAAATTCAAACCTTTGATGAATATCTTGGATCAAAATGATTTGGACTCACCAATTATGCCTTAGTCTCTTGTTTGAATAATTGTGCTCTACAAACTCAGAATATACCACTGAAAATGAATAGGGTTCAATTTGTAAGCTATAGAAACAAAAAAAAAGATATATAAATGTGGCATTAATTGTACCATTTATTTCACTCTTTTCATTAAGCTGAATGTAGTAAACATGAGCATGTCCCAAGAATAGGAATCAGAGCCTATTTAATGCTTCCTAAAACTGTTTCTTCCAATTTAGATGTTATGAATTCTCTGCTAAATAAAATATGTAACTGATTTCCACTTGAAAAAAATGGTATAAAAGACATCATAAGAGGCAGTATGAGTGCTGTATTGGAAGCTAGGGGAGATTACAAGAATCAGAGGAAGACTTCCTCTGCATAAACAGTGGCAGCTGAGTCTTATAGAGAATTCACAAAAGATACAGATCAGAAACACAGAGAATGAGAGAGGACAGAAGAGCAGCCATCCACATTGACAGAGGAAGTACCTACAACGATCAAACCTGAGATTCATCAATGAAATGACAACTGTTCGCATGTGTTCCACCCCTAAATCTGTGATCCTCCCACCCTGTGAAATGCCCTCCCCTTAAACCAAAGGACCAAACAGCCTCCAAGATTTAAGGCACTTATTTTTGGAGCAAGGATTGAACATGTAGTTGGCAGAGTTGTGAGATGTGGTCAGGATCACAGAATTATGGAATTTGAGAGTCAAAGGAAACTCATCAATCATCCATCCAACTCTTCCATGAAAGGAATCCCCAGAGTAATATTTCTGACAAGGAGTCACTGAGCCTTTGCTTGAAGAACCCCAAAGAGGGGGAGAACTCCAACACCACCTCCAAAGGCAGCTCACTCCACTACTAAACAGTTCTAATTCTTAACAAGTTTCATTTTTGTTTTGTTTTTGTTTTTCTCCTCAGACATAAAGCCTAAAATTGGCCTCTTTTCAGTTTCTACTAATTTTCTTGGTTCTTCCCTCTGGGATAAAACAGAAAAAAGTCTAATGCTTCCATCACATGACAATTCTGAAAATAATTCCAGACAGCTATTCTGTCACCACAGCATCTTCTCTTACCCAGGCTAAACACCCTCAATTCCTTTAACCATTGGGCCTTGCTTGACAGGGATTGAAGACCCTTTCAGGGGCGCCTAGATGTTGCAGTGGAGTCAGGATGATCTGAGTTCAAATCTGGCTGCAGACATCTACTAGTTGGGTGACCCTGGGAAAGTCACTTCACCCTGTTTGCCTCAGTTTTCTTATCTGTAAAATGAGCTGGAGAAGGAAATGGCATATCACTTCAGTGTCTTTGCCAAGAACACCCCAAATTGGATCACAGGAAGCCAGACACTACTCAAGAAGACCTTTCATCATCCAGGTGGCCTTCTTCTGAACACACTCCACCTTACCTATGCCTTATTTAAAACTGTGGCACCCAATGAATGCAATCCTGAGATACAGTCTGATTAGGGCAGAGGACAATAGATTATGAAATCCTTATGCTGGAAAATTAAGCCTCTCAATAGATCCCCATGTCATGTTATCACTTTTTGGTTGCCAAATTACATCGATGACTCAGATTGAGTTTACAATGCACTAAAATCTCCAAGATGTTTTTCAGAACAACTACCATCCAACCCATTCATCTCTTATCTTGTACTTTTGAAGTTGATTTGTGTGTGTGTGTGTGTGTGTGTGTGTGTGTGTGTCATTGTAGGCTTTGTCCCAACTGAATTTTATCTTATTAGATTCAGCCCCAAACTAACTTGTCCAGGTCTTTCTGGATCTTGACTCTCTCATCCAGTCAGTCAAATAAAATTTATTAAGTATCTACCTATGTTCTAGGCACTGTACTAAGTGCTAACGATACAGAGAAAAGCAACAGATCATACCTGCTCCTAAGGAACCCACAGTTTAAGAAACAACATACAAACAACTATGGACAACCAAGCTATATACAGGATAAATTAAGTGTTATCTCAGAAGGAAGACAGTAGAATTAAGGAGTGGGAAAGGAGGAGGATACCTTTCCTACAGAAGGTGGGACACAAGCTGAGACTTCAAGGAAGTCAGAAAAGAAAAGAGGTAGAAATGAGGAGGTAGAGTATTCTAGATGGGGGGGAAAGTCAGTAAAAATGCTTAAAGTCCAGATATGGAGTATCCCATGAGAGGAACAGGAAGAAGGCCAGTGGGTCTCAGAGCAGATGGGGGCTAGGAAGGGGCCAGGTTATGAAGAATATTGAAAGCCAAACGGAGGATTTTCTATTGGTTCTGGAAGTAATAGGGAGTAGGGTTGATACAGTCAGACCTGCATTTGAGAAAATCAAATTGGCATCTAAATGGAAGATCTAGTGGAGTGGAAAAAAGATTTGAGACAAATCGATGAACCAACAGGCTATTGCAATAGTTCAGGCATGAGTTGATGAAGACCAGCACCAGGGTGGTTGTCATCAGGAGAGAAGGGGATATATGCTAGAGGTGCTATAAAGGTAGAAATGAAAATGCTTGATTGGATATTGGTATGTTATTGATTTTTCCAGCTTTGTGTCATCTACAAATCTAAAGAACATACTATTTATGCATCTATCTAAAATCAGTGGGACAAACTCAAATAGAAATCTAAGATCTAAGTCACATATTGACTTAGAAAATCACAAATAAATATAATCTATTGCATTTTTATTAAACATTTCTCAATTACATTTTAATCTGTTTGCCAGGCAGTGAGTTTGATGCCTCCAACAAATCATTAAAGAGCAGAGGATGAAGTACAGATCCCTGGGGTCTGCCACTGTAGACCTTCTACCATTTTAACACTGAACCATTAGCAAGGCCATCCAACTAGTTCTAAACTAATCTACTTGTATTATCAACTAGTTCCCATCTCTCCATCTTCTCCACAAGAATAGTATGAGGCATTTTACAAAAGCTTTGCTAAAAATCTAAGTAAACTAAATGCACAGCATTCCCCTCATCTCCTTTAGTTATCCTATCCAAAAAAGGAAATGAGACTACTGAGATTAAGGGAGAATGCTTCATCCTCCATCTCAGTTATTAAATCACCTCCTGATGTCATTGATCCTCTTCTAAAATGAAGGATGAACAACAATCTGTGATTAGTAGTAGCTGCCCCACTAGGGACCCAACTGGCCAGTTCTAGTTGAACAGCCCAGCTATTTCCTTCCTTCCTTTCTTCCTTCCTTCCTTCCTTCCTTCCTTCCTTCCTTCCTTCCTTCCTTCCTTCCTTCCTTCTTTCCTTCTTTCCTTCCTTCTTTCCTTCCTTCCTTCCTTCCTTCCTTCCTTCCTTCCTTCCTTCCTTCCTTCTTTCCTTCCCTCCTTTAATCTCTCCTCTACCTCTGTCTACATGAGGAGTCATACCTTTACATGTGGGTGCTCTTTCCAAAAGAATATAAATTTTGATCACTTATGCTTCCCAAGGTATCATGGGGTTTGGGGGCTAGATTTTTTTTCTTCCCTACTTATTTATTCTATCATTGTTTCTTTTTGTTTTTTAAAGTGGGAAAATTAAACTTTTTTGTCTCATGTAGTTTTCCTTCATGATTTCTTGAAATCTATCTCTGGAAAACCAGGCTTTGATAAAGCCCATTGGGATTCAAATGGAACTACTTTACCAGGCCTTAAACCCAAATCACTCAGGCTCTCCCTGATTGGCCAATAGGTTCCAGCCCAAGCCTCACTGGGTCATTGTTTTGGTTCTAATGGCTCAGAGTGAGCTTAAATAGCAATTGTTTCTATTCTGGCCAGAAACCCTGAGGGTCTTCCCCTCCCAGACTGATTCTTTTGAGAAGGCAAACTAAGCCAATCTTCAGCTTCAATTCTTACCTTGCCTTTAATTACTGAATGGGTGTTGCCTCAGACAGCCTGAGACCTGGGAAAGACCTTAGCTTAAAAAGGCAAGGGTCTCCTATTTCATCCAGGGCCAATACCAATTTTCCTGACCTATATCTTGCCATTGGACTCTGAATGACTGTGGAAGAGAGAATAAGGCTAATGACTTTGCACAGCCCTGCCTCACTTAAATCTAATTCACTTGCAAGTCAAGATATCAACCTCCTTATGTCATTGGTCCTCTTTGAGAAGAAAGGATGAAGAAGAATATTAAATCACAGAAGGCCCAGAATATAGTCATCAAAAATTTAAAGTAAGTGCTTTATCCCCAACAAAGTAGTCACACATGATGGAGTTTTAATGTGCAATTAATTTTTGTCAATCCCCTCCACAAATTTCTCTCTTATTGAGTTAAGAAAAGAACCATATTATTAGCTAAGAGAATCAGTCACACCCATTGAGCCAATATATAAAAACAGTAAGCAGTTGAGGGTTCTAGGATGTGGAAACAAACTCCTTCACCTGTTACTAGAGGGCAGCGAGGGACTTTGTCTCCTCCTTTCCCTCACCACTAGCCATGACATGTCATCAGATTTACTCCCACCAGAAGCAGACAGACACACTGAGAACAACTACAGAACCAGAAAGACAGTCACCTGAGGGAGGAAGCAGCTTCAGGGACTGTGACATTTCATATCAAAGAAGAGAGCCAGCTTTGAACTGAAGGATGCAGATGCTGAGTTCCAAGCTCAGTGGTCTGGCCAGCAGAGCTGGGGAGCTGTCGAAGAGCTCAGCCTAGAGAGAAAGGCCTTCCAGTACGAGCAATGCCAAATCACCTTTTCCACACATAGATCCTACATTTAAGCCTCGATACTTACCATTGTACTCCAAATTTAAATGCATTCTTCCTATAGAGCCTGTGTATATTTGTGAGACGGTAAGCCCATCTCCCCTAGGCTTTGGGGGGAATGGTTTTCATCAACTGTTATTACCATGCCATCTCACAAAATGCACTTGCAAAAAACTAATAACTATTGTTGTTCAACTCTTCTTTACCCCATGGAATTTTCCTATAACCAATGCTATCCATGGGGTTTTCTTGGCAAAGACACTAGAGAGGTTGCCATTTCCTTCTCCGATGTATTAAAGCAAACAGAAGTTAAATGACTTGCCCAGGGTCACACAGCTAGAAAGTATCTGAGGCTGGATTTGAACTCAGGTCTTCCTGACTTCAGGCCCAGTACTCTATCCACTGTACCACCTACCTTCCTCCAATCAACTCTATTGGCTGATTATTAATGAGAAGTACATCAGTTCTGAGCTACAATAGATATTCCCTAGAATTCCAGTAGTAGTTGACCCTGCTGGGGAACTAACTTATAAGTGTTAATGAAATTTGGGGAGTACCCAGTATTAGACTTTACATTGTGAGGTCCCATCTAAGATTTGAACCTGAGACCTTTCTCACATGATCTGTTTTTAATGAAGTCATATTGGCTTTTTGCAATCCCTGTTACCATTTTTGGATGTTTGTTAACCATCTCTTCAATGATCTGCTCTAAAATTTTCCCAGGAAACAAAGTCAAGCCTATCCTTGTACACTCTGTTCTCTTCTCTTTATTGGAAATCAGGATAACATTGTCTCTTTTCCAGTTCTGTGATGCCTATCCTGTTTTTACATGATATTTCAGATACCTTTGACTCTAGCTTAGTAATCATGTTTGCCAGTTTTTTTCAATAAAAAAGTTTCTGCTTCTGGCTATGGAAATTAGAACATGCACTCTGAGTTCTAGAAGTTTAAAAATAAGGACGCCATTTGACCAATTTCTCCTTCCCATTTATAATCTTTCATTTTCTGGTAAATGACTCTAAATGAATATGTGCCCACACTAAGGGAAGCAAAAGGAAATCCACACACACAAGACTTATCTGTCTAAAGGAAATTTTGTTAATGGATATTCTTTACAACTGGCTAGAGAGAGGAGTAGAATACTGCAACCCTCCAAAGTTGCAGCCACACTAGGTCGGTGGTGTGGCATTTTTCCAATTTGGTGGGGGGGGGGGGGTCATATGGCAATTCTATATAGAAAAAGGCCCGCCTCCAACATGTGTTAGAGCTACTCCCTCCTATAAAGGGATTCCAAAATGGTAACTGATGGGAAGCAAACTGTTTTCAACTACTATTGCTTCCAGATCTATTCTTTGAGTACAGTAATATGTTGAGGGTGGTGAGAATATAAGAGTGGAATGTTCCTGATATATTTAAAATGGGCTAGTACGGATGGATGTGGCATTTATTATGTGAAGTCCTATGGGGCCAATTGGGCCCAGATGGACACCATCTATGAGGTGCAAAAAGCAAAAGATTTTCTTTACCAGTTTTAGGGGTGAAAACAAAATGCAAGAGACAATTGACATTTATGAGATGCGTGCCAATTATCTAGCATGACCAGGAAAATTCTCTCAAGTAAAAAACAGAAGCCTCATAGAGCATTTATGCTCCTCACCCATCAGCCCTCTCATCTTAGAATTCTATGCCTGAAATGCTAATTAGAAGAGGAGGGGAAATAAACTTCTAGTACACAAAGTCCTAACAAGAGGACAAGGTCCTTATTATTATAGCTATGTATAAAATGTGTGTGTAGTAAATAATATTTATACTCTTCAGAAGGGACAGCAGCTTGACGTTTTAAAAGTCCAAGACTATATCCTAACACAATAAGAAAGAAGTATCAAACTATGGAGGCCAGACATTAGGGGAAACATTGGAAAAGTTAGTTTTTGTGGTCCTTCCACACTGAGGGTGTGGTTTACCTGGGTTCGGTAACTTGCCCTTCATCGAGGACTAGGTATTGTCTTACTATCTCCATACTTACTTTTCATATCCGTTCCCCCATTATTCTTTTTGTTCTGTCATTTTCAGGGCCAGCCTCATTCTCTTCGAGCAGCAGTTCCTTCTCTTATTATCAGTTTTCATTGTCACCCCATCCATCCTATCCCTTCTTTTATCCTCCTTTTCCTCCCTTTTTTGACACTTGTCCTTAGGACAGATACTTCTGAGCTCCCAGTGGGTGATTAGCATTGGAAACAAATCATGAGAAGACAGGGATTCAGAGGAAGATGGTCAAGTACTTTAAGTATTAGGATACCAAACAAGGACTTGGTGGGGGAACAGAGGTGTGCTAGATTCAGCTCCAACCAGCTCATGAGAGCTGATTGATTATGAAATTTTCAGTGTAAGCATTTCTATCTCAGAAATTGGAAAGCACTACAAACCAGGGCTTGGTTTGGTTTTGCTACTGTTGATTTCTAGACTTAGGAAAGTGAATAGAGAAAAAGTTAATAATGTATACTAAATTTTAAGGTATTTCATGAATACACTGGGGGAGTGTTTTTTTTTGGGGGGGGAGGTTGTTGGGTGGTTGTTTTTTTGGAGAGTCAAAAGTTCCATATTTCCCAGCATACCACTGGGTAGGAACCAGGATAAGTTGGGGTAGCAAGTCAGAGATGATCTAGCTGACTGACTTGATACTAATGTAATCTGGTTTTTCAACCAAGCCAGGAGCATTTTGTATGACAGTCTCCTAATTGGCAGAGAAAATGTTGATGTAATACTACATGCCTACATAAGTAACTGAGTTGGCATTAGAACTATGGAGAGGAGAGAAATACTCTTTGAAGGAAGCACACATGGTTTGGGACCCACTCCAAGGAAGATAAAGACTTTTTTTTGCAATCTTGTAGGGTAAGGTGACTCTTCAACATGTCCCTCGTTTCCAGTTTGCCTCCCTAGAGATTTGAAGGAATTTACTCTTGGGTAAGATCAAGGTATTTCTCTTTGTTTAATAAGATCTCATATTATTCCCATCTAAATATTTTATTGACTCTAATATATTATAATATTCTAACCTGTATAAATATTCTGATTTCTCTTTGCTATTTGCTCAGGTAAATGAGTTCAATCTCAATTCACTATTTGTTATGGTCTTTTGTATAACTAGAATTTGGTGGGAAGGAATCAAACTAGTAAGAACAACCCTCTTCTCTTTACAAGAAAATAACTAGCACCTTTTTCCCTAGAACCAATTATGTCCTTAGGCCAGCAATATTTAGGGGAGAGGGAAGCAGATAAATATAATTCCAGTCCAGTAACCCCCTGTGAGTATCTAGGTTTGTGTTTTTTTCTTGCTCCGCTAAATGCATGGATCAAAGTCTTCCTTGGAGAAGAGTGGGCAAAATTCTAAAGGTAATCATCAACGCCTTCCCCCTTTAGACATCTCATGTGTACATACATATCTTATGTGGGCAGCAAATACCTTACACTAAGGCAGTGAGCCCCTGAACTAAATGTTCTTCTAGAGTTTGAAGAGCTATCTGTATGTGTATGAGGTGACAGGGTATAACTCCTCCTTAGAAGACTGGGGCGATGCAGTGGTAATACACTACAAAGGCATGAATAGATTTAATCTCTATTTAAAGCAACCTACAATGTAGACTGGTATTTGTTTGATATTTCTACACTGGAACTCCTTTCTCTTCTGTCTATTGGTGCCTATTAACTCCTGGTATACCACTACTAGTGTCTGGAAGATACCATGAACTGGAAGGGGCTAGAGAATTACATTAAAACAGGAATTAGAACAAATAGGGAAAATATATTAAACTAAGGCTTAACATTATGGTTTTGTTAATCATTATTAAGGTGATGACTTTGGAATTCTCCAAGACTGAGAATTAATTTGAATTCTTGAGAAAAAATTATAAGAAATATACTCTGAGTTCAAAAGCTCTAATCTATTTAAGGAGACCATGTAGTCAGACTATTATACATCTCTGAAGTACTTAGCATGCATTCAACTCATTTTAACAAACAATTATTAAGTACCTTGTTTGTTTAACACATCATCCCACCAATGATTATTTGGGTATGTGTACTCCACTAAAGTTCTAATAGTCTAAGGTTGATCCTGAATCCTCAAAGATTATGTTTACTAATGAAAAACAAGCTCTAATCTAGAGTCCTACTGAGCTGAAAAATATTTCAGGTATAGTTCCCATGAAAGACTTTGTTTTTATCTTTTGGGACCAATACAGTTAAGTTTGGGAAGGCTCATCACCAAATGAGCTACAGGGTGAAATTATCTTTGTCAAAAACTTATGAAGGACATCTATTAAGGCCCAAAGATACTGCAATCTATTTAACAAAAATTGGTTAAGCTGTGTACTATGTACAAAGTACTATGTTAGGTGCTAGAATAAAATCAAGCTTATTAAATTAAAGTGAATCTTGGGGCTGGGGGCAACCAGGTAGCACAGCAAGTAAGAGCACTGGCTCCAGTGTCAGGATGACCTGGGGATTGAATCTGGGCTCAGACACTTAGCACCCACCCAGAAACAACTGGCCATGTAACCCTGAACAAGTTGCTTAACCCTGATTGCTTTAAAAAATAAAAAATAAAGTGAATCTGGGACAGAGTCAAGGTGGTGGAGTGAAGATGGCAGAGTAGAAATGGGACTTCAGCAGGATTCCTGATTCTACCTCCTCCAATTCATGTAAAAAATAACTCTAAACAAACTTTGGAGCCATAGAACCTAAAAATGACAGAAAGAAGCTAATCTCTAACTGAAGATAGTCTGGCAGGCTGCCAGGAAGGGGCCAGCACAGTGCTCTTGGGAGCAGCCCAACCCCAAGCAAGTCCAAGGTTTTAGCCTCAGGGCAGCCACAACCAGCCTCGCCTGGAGGAACTTCAAATCACCAGTAGCTGTGGCAGTTTCCAGAATTATCAACCCATAGATGCTAAGGACAAAGTGAGAGGTCAGTGCAGTGTGGACTTTGGGACCTGTGAGTTCAGGAGTGCTATCTGGCCTTTACACCCTGGAGGGAGAAGCGGCTGAGGCGCTGTAGCCATGCAACCACTGCCACATGACTACTTCAGAGCTGTGGGCCTGCAGATTGTAGGGGGACCAAGTGACCAGTCTGAGGAGTAATTGCTCTTGCTTTAACCTGCTTGGATCTGGGTCACTGTCTGGGGTAGAGGTCCTGGGATGTGTGACCAGTGTGCCAGAGCATGTGGAGACTTTAGAGAGGGCACCCAACTAAAAGTTCCAGCAGCTGAGAAAACCCCAGTGATTGGAACAATGCTCCCTGCTCTGGTAGCAGATTTCTAATGTGGCAAAAATCAAGTAATTGAGTGCCAACATGAGCAAGCAGAGGAAGCAAGGCAAGTACAGTGGTCCGACTTTGAGATTCCTTTTTTGGGGACAAAAAGGATCAAAGCATGGAACAGGAGGAAGACAGCAAAGTCAGAACTCCTGAACCAGAAGCTTCCAAGAAAAGAATAAGTTGTTTAGAGGCCATAGAGGAGCTTAAAAAGGATTTTTAAAATCAAATAAGAGAAGTGGAGGAAAAATTGGGAAGAGAAATGAAAATGATGCAAGAAATCCATGAAAAGAGAGTCAACAACCTGACTGAAAAAAATAACAACTTAAAAAATAGACTAATTCAATGGTAAAAAGTCTCAAAAAGCCAATGAGAAGAAGAATGCCTTAAAAATCCGAATTTGCCAGATGGAAAAAGAATCTCAAAAGCTCACTGAAGAGAATCACTCCTTCAGAATTAGATTGGAACAAATGGAAGCTGGTAACTTTATGAGAAATCAAGATACTATTAAACAGATCCAAACAAATGAAAAAATAGAAGGCAATGTGAAATATCTCACTGAAAAAAACACTGACCTGGAAAATAGATCCAGGAGAAATAATTTTTAAATTATTGGACTACCAGAAAGCCATGATCAAAAAAAGGACCTAGAAATCATCCTTCAAGAAATTCTCAAGGAAAATTGCCCTGATGTTTTAGAACCAGAGGACAAAACAGAGGTTGAAAGAATCCACCTGAAAAAGATCCCAAAAAGAAAAATCCTAGGAATATTAAAGCCAGGTTCTGAAATTCCCAGATCAAGAAGAAAGTATTACAAGCAGCCAGGAAGAAACAATTTGAATACTGTGGAAACACAAATCAGGATAACACAGGATCTAGCAGCTTCTACCCTGAGGGATCGAAGGGCTTGGAATATGATATTCTGGAGGTCAAAGGATCTGGGATTAAAACCAAGGATCACCTACCCAGCAAAACTGAGTATCATGTTTCAGGGGAAAATATGGTCATTCAGTGGAATAGAGGACTTTCAAACATTCTTGATGAAAAAAACCAGAGTTGAATAGAAAATTTGACATTGAGATACAAGAAGCAACAGAAGCATGAGAAGGTAAACAGGGAAAAGAAATCATAAGAAACATATAAAGTTGAACTATTTACATTCCTACATGGAAAAAACAATAATTGTAAATTATTAAACTTTTCTCAGTATGAGAATAGTTGAAGGGAATAGAAATGTATATATATATATACATACATATATATGTCTATATAAGAGGGTATATGAGCATATGAATACATATGTGAGTATGTGTATATATGTGTCCAGGTATACACAGACAGAGGGCACAGGACCAGTTGAATAGGAAGGGATGATGAGAGGAGATGGGGACAGATAGAATGGGGTAAATTATGTCATTTAGAAGAGGCAAGGGAAAACTGTTATGATGGAGGAAAAGAACAGGAAGGCAAAAGGGAATGAGTCAACCTTGTTCTCAATGAATTTGGCTTAGGGAGGCAATGACATAGACACTAAATAGGGTATCTCACCCTACAGGAGAATAGGGAGGAAGGGTATGAGAGGGGGAACGGTAGAAGGGAGGGCAAGCTGGTGGGGAGGGAAGTTGGAAGGACACACTTTTGAAAAGGGATAGGATCAAAGTAGAAAATAGAACAAGTTGGGGTGGCATAGGATGGAGGGAAATATAGTCAGTCTTTCACAATACATCCACTATGGAAATCTTTTGCATAGCTACACATGTACAACCTATATTGAATTGCTTATCTTCCCAGTAAGGGTGCGTGACGAGGGAGGTAGAGAAAGAACCTGAAATTCAAAGGTTTAAAATCAAATGTTTAAAATATATATATTATTATTATTATTATTTTACATATAACTGGGAAATAAGATATACAGTCACTGGGGAGAAAAATTGTAACTCAAAATCTTGTGGAAATGATGTAAACTAAAGAAATAAAAGAATTTAAAAAATTAAAGTGAATCCAATTAAATCTACATAGGTAGAAGGGGGCCACACTGGTGAGAGGGTTTGGGGAGTATTGAAGGCAATTTGTCATATCTACCCTACTTCTCATTGAAGACAAAGACCCCATCCAACTTCTATTTGAATCCCCACTGGCTATCACAATGCTCTACACATAGGAAACATTTTAATGGGGTTTTTTGGAGTTTGTTTGTTTGTTTTTTGCCTTTTGGAGGGCATTTGGGGTTAAGTAACTTGCCCAAGGTTACACGGCTACATGTTAATGTTTTGAGCTGTATTAAATTGCGGTTGCATTAACTCCATAGCTACAGCTTTCTGGAAGAATCTGCCTATTTAGTAAACTCTGGTAAATTCAGAAAATGACTGTGCATTGGTACTTCACTAGCATATATATGATCTACCATTTCAACTATGCAAACTTAGACAGAAGAAAAAGCTTGACAGCAAGAGATGTCAGGTAGTGTTGAATTGGGCTTTGTCAGTTCATGTTGACCTTTAATTAGTCAGTCAATGAACATGGCACACGTATTTATTTTCATGTAAGTACTCTTTATAGTTTTCTTGGTAAAGCAATGTGGGAAAAGAGGGCTAGTCAATTATTATCAAACTGAAAAGTAATATGAACTATATTTATTTTTGTGAACAGTTCAGTGTGTTTTTCAATAACATGATGAGCTAAAGTTTCTCCACAAGTCTACTACATCTTTCATAGTTGTTAGTTTTCTGGCCTCTGGGTAATGAAGAAAAATGGACTTTGATATGTATCTGACACTCTTATAATGGTTCTGTAGGTGTGTGGAAAACTAGAGTTGGAAGTTGTTTATATTTGTTTATTCTGCTTTGCTAAATCTGTATGTCCAAATAGGTTTAAAGTCGTTTGGGGGATGAAGGTAAAAGCATAGCCTTTTAAAAACTGCTGAGAGGACAAGAACCCCGATCTGGTGCAAATGAAATCATTCTTACTGAGGGAAAGCATCTTGGAGGTTACCAGGTTTAACCATATGCAGAAATCCTCTACGATAATCAGTCAAGCACTTGTTAATTACCTTATCCAATCTCTGTTGGAATGGTTCCAGTTACAAAGATCTAATTATTGTTTTAAAAAATCACACTGAATTTTTGGATCATTTTAATTGTTAGAAGTTCTTCCATACACTGAAGGCTGCTTTTTTCTCTATTCTTGCTAGGTCTGCCCTCTGTGGAGACAAAGAGTAAGTGTAATCTATCCTTCTGCACTGAAGTCCTTTCAGTACTTGAGGACACTTATAAGAAACAACCTGGGTTCCAATTCTAGTTCTGCCATTTACTTAGCTCTCCACTAACTAAGATCATGTCATGCCCTCTGAATCCTACAAGCATGCACTCTCTGGACCTCCACACTGTGATGGGCAAGAAGACCTGAGTTCAAATATGGCCTCAGACACTTACTAGCTGTGGGACCCTGGAAAAGGTACTTAACTCTCTTTGCCTCAGTTTCCCCATTTGTAAAATGAACTGGAGAAGGAAATGGCAAACCACTGCAGTATCTTTGCTAAGAAAGCTCCAAATAGGGTCATGAATCATTGAACACCACTGATACAACTGAACAACAAATACTGAAAAGAATATTAGATTTGGAATCAGAGACCCTTGATTAAAATTTTGACTCTGCCACTTGTTACTTATGTGACTTTGGGTAAACCAGTTATATTGCTCATAGCCTCAGTTTCCCCTCTTTGGTAAAAGATCATGGGGTCAGAATTGCTGACCTCGAAGGTCCCTTCCAACTTTAAATTCATGATCCTATTATCCTACATGCTCCTGACTTCAGGAAAGCAGGAGCTGAATGAAAAGGAGCCAGGATCATGGGGACAATTCTCCAAGCAATGTGATCCCGAGGAAGATCCTGTGCTCTCCAGTCTGGCTGTCATATCACCTGGAACAAGTCCTGTAGGATCCAGAGAGGGATTGAACCTCAGGCTATCCAGCCCAACTATCAATAATAATGATCACAATAACTAACATTTTATATAGCCCTTGAAAGTTTGTAAAGGTTCACATTATCTCAACTGAGCTTCCTAACAACCTTGTGTAATAAGCGTTATAAGTATTATTGATGTAGAAATTTGGGGCTGAGACAGGGTAAGTGGTCACACAGCTATTGTCAGATGCAGGGTTGACACTAGGCCTCAGGCTGCTCCTTTGTAAAAAAATAATAATAATAATTATAATAGTATTGATTTGAAGACTGGCTCTGGAGTCAGAAAGACCTAGATTTAAGTACAGCCCCATGTACCATACTTGCTGTGTGTGATTCAGGAAAAGTCACTTGACCTTTCAGTACCCCCAGGACATTCCTTAAGACTCAATTGCAGAGAAGATGCCAGTCTGCCTAGGAATAGTAAGTTCTTCCCCAGGACCTTCCTATAGGGAGAAAATCACACATTTAGTCAAGAACAAAAAACAAATACTTGAATGACCTTCCTCCCAGGGCTGCTGAAAAAAAAAAAGGCACGTTATAAACACTATCACTCAATTTAAACGTGGATGATTATTATTTCTAAGACTTTGAGGAGTTTCCCCTAGGATGAGATCCAGGATTCTTTCTCTTGGTTGAACTGAATTATCTCACTCCCTATGGGAGAACTCTTTTATTCTGTATTGTCTGTTATATGTATATATACATATGCGTGTATATACATATATATATATACATATTCCTCAAGTCACTAGGTGTTCTATTTCCTCACTGATCTTAGTTATCAACTCCCTATCAGATATTTTTGTTCTTCCATTTTCATTCTCTTCAACAGAGAAGCTTGATGCAATATAGGAACTGAATTTCTCTCTGATCTCTATTGTTATCATTACATCCAACTCAAAGTTCCTCCTGTTACAACTGTTACAGCTAACAAAACAAAAAAGACCACCCCCTTTTGTAGTCCTTAACCCCTTTAACCATTCTTAGTTCATCCCAAGTTTTACAACATCAGATACTATTCTTACAGGACTGGGTCACGTTCTTATTATCTATTACCTGGTTTTACTTCTACCTTCGGTATGTTTTTTTTTAAACTTAAGCTCAGTGTTGAGTTTACTGCACATTAATGTTCATCTTTTTTTTCGTTTTTCAATGGAACTGTTTCCTTTTTTCTCCAGAATTTCATTCTTGAGCATCTCCTAACCCAGGCTGACTTCCCTGGAGTGTTTTAATCCATAAGATTCTATCTTTTTCCTCTGAACTTTTTGCCATCTTATTTCCCAAACTCAGGGCACATGTCACATTAAGACCATGTTCAGATTTCATTTCCTCTATCACAAACTCTAGGAGGCAACAGTCACTTCCTGCCCTCCCCCCAAAAAAACAACCCTCCTATTTCCACCACCCAGGGCTCCCACCATTTTCACTCAAGCAACCAATTCCTCTGGTTGGTGAGAATTAGACCCAGAATAGAATTTCAGAACTAAAATAAAATCCTCCCTTATTGTTTCCTCTACTTTTTGAAGGTTAAATTGACTAAGGTAAATTAAGAAATCATTAGCTGTTCTGCTTTTGACAAAGAGAGAGCTCCAACATATGACTGGATAATTGAAGTCATTCTTCACTAGCATATCATACATCTTCACTAGGTTTGTGAACTATTTCTTAAGCTCTCATCTATTTCTTCCTTCTGTCCAAGTAGTTTATAGTATATTCCAATGATAAAATCATTCCTATTTCTATCACCATTGACTTTTTAAAAAATTATTATTAGTTTTCAACATTTACTTCTATAAGATTTTGAGTTCCAAATTTTCTCTCCAACTCTCCCCTCCCCATTATACCCAAGACAGCATGTAATTTGATATTGGCTCTGCATATACATTCATATTAAACTTATTTTCACATTAGTCATGTTGTAAAGAAGAATTAGAACCAATGGGAGAGACCACAAGAAAGAAGAAACAAACAAAAAAAAGAGAGAAAACAATATGCTTCAATCTTCATTCAGACTCCATAGTTCTTTTTCTGGATGTAGACAGCATTTTCCATCATAAATGTTTTGGAGTTTTTTTAGAACCTCGCATTGCTAAGAAGAGCCAAGTCTATCAAAGTCTGTCATTTTACAATGTAGCTGTTACTTTGTACAATGTTCTCCTAGTTCTGCTTACTTCATTCAGCATCAGTCCATTTAAGTCTTTCCAGGTTTTTTTGAAGTCCATCTACTTATCATTTTTTATAGCACAATAGTATTCCATCACAATGATATACCACGACTTGTTCAGTCAATCTCCAATTGAGGGGCATCCCCTCAATTTTCAATTCTTTGCTACCACAAAAACCTGCTATAAATATTTTTGTACATGTGCTGTTTTTTCCCCCAATTTGTATGATCTCTTTGGGATACAGACCTAGAAGTGGTATTGCTTGGTCAAAAAGTATGCACATTTTTGTAGCCCTTTGGGCATAGTTCCAAATTGCTCTCCAGAATGGTTGGATCAGTTCACAACTCCACCAACAATGCACTGGTGTTCCAATTTTCTCACATCTTTTCCAGCATTTATCATATTCCTGTTAGCCAATCTGATAGATGTGATGTGGTACCTCAGAGTTGTTTTGATTTGCCTTTCTCTATAGTAATTTAATGTATTTTTTCATATGACTATATCTCCATTGACTTTTACTTTACATCATGCTTCCTGCCTCAGGTTTCTGTATTTCCTCACATTAATATACTCTTTTAAATAAAGTGCTATTCCCACTCCTTTGATAAATGCTTTCATTGAATAACATGTACCCAGTCAGAGATCTGGTTCAGTCATGGGTTTCAAAGGATTTCATCTCACCAAGTCTCATTGATACCTATGAGGTCAAATTTGCTTCCCTGAATTGAGTACCTAATTGCTCTTCCTTGCTGCTTAAACTTTTGGCATTGTATATAGACATTTAAGAGTATGAGTTTTACTCTTGGCTCCTTTCATTAATTTGTTTTTCTCCCGCAAACTTCTAGGCATCACAACTGCTATTTTTCTGTTGTTGATTCTCTCTATGGTATCTAGTTTGGGAGAGATATGTATAGTAAGCTTTCTCCCTTCCCCATTCCTTTTAACTTTTTATATATATATATATATATTTAATATTTTTAATATACTTTTAAAGTATATTTGCAGAGCACCTAGGAAAGAAATTCTTATCTACTTTTGTTAGATATTCATCTCTGCACAGGAGAGATTTGTCACCTCTACATTTTAATTTGTAGTACAGAAGTTCAAATGCCACTCTCGGACATTTACTTTCCCAATAATGTTTCTCTTCTGATATAGTCAACTCTTGGGCCCATACTTTCTCTCTCAACTTAGTAGGACCTGAACTCTGCAGATGTAACTTTTAAGAATGAATTCCTTGGTGATATATCAGAAGAAGCCATCTGAGGAACCATAAAAGGTAAAATGTAACCAAGGTAAATATGAAGTTCCATTTAGATTCAAAAAATCATTTTGCATAAGAACAAGACAGAGGAGGCTTGGCTTATTGGTAATCATCTGAAAAAAACTTGCACATTTTAGATGATCTTGGGATGTCTTTCTACCCTAGTTTTTTTTTTAATCCCCGAACACCCAAAAAATGTATTCTTTCTTCTTATTAAAGACAAAGTTAAAATGCTAGAGTTAAGAGATAAAGGGTTAATAAAGTGCCCCTATCTCGCTTTAAAATTTAGTTTTCTTCTATCCAAGAGCAAACTTTATGAGTAGATATTTGGGGATCTGTAAAAAGGTACTTGGGAATACTTACAATGACTTCCATAAGGCTAGGAGTCTTTCTTCAGAAAATTGGAGCACCGAGTATCTTTGGACTTACTTCAAAGACTTTTTTAAAAAGATTCAAAAACAAACTAAAGCTTGTTTTATTATAAAAATGGATGCCTATCAGAATGGGTGTTTTCAGAGAAAACAGGTCTTTCATTGCTCAAATTAATTTATTAATTGTTTCCTTAAGGTTATTTCCAAATAAACTTTTACTGTCCAGGCACATGTTTTCTATTTAAAATTTAATTAAATCACAAAGATTTCGAATCATACAAAGAAAGACACACAAAATATGAAATGAGGTAAAAGAAAATTTAAAAGGTCATTCTTTTTCCCTGACTAAAATTCATAATAATATTAAAACAGCTATGTTTTTCATCAAGGAAGTACTTAAGCAGCTAATTTTTATATAAATATATTCCATGCTAGTTCAATAAATTTTTAAATGAGCATAATCTTATTAAGCTACAATTCAAGACCAGAGGGTAGATGGTTATTTACATGTGAAAGCAATGAATAAATGCACTGAATAAATGAGCCCAGTAATTTATTAGAGCTAACCAACAGAATTTAGGGGATGAATTCTTTTTAGAAGGGAATTAAGTGAGAACTGCTTGCAGAGAAACTAATTTGTGATGTGTTTTTTGAACATGATAGGATGAATCAGAGAGGCAGCATGGCTTAGGGGACAAAGAGCCAGCCTTAGAATCAAGACTGACCCTGGCTACATGACCCTGAGCAAGTCATTTAAGGTGTCAATAACTCAGACAATTATGTAGATTCAAGAAGACAGACTGCAGAAGAATTATTGATTGGTATGGGTTGAGGGAATTTCTTCACCAGGATCTTTCCTTATATTTATGAAATCAGAGGAGAAAGAAAGAAAAAAAGAAGGAATGAAAGAAAGAAGGGAAGGATGGAGGAAGGGAGGGAAGAAGAAAGGAACAGAAGAAGGAAAGGAAAAAAAGGAGAAAAAGAAGAGAAAGGGAGGGGGGAAAGAGGAGGGATGAATGAAAAAGGGAAAGAAAGAGGGAAGGAAAAGGAAGGAAGCAAGCAAATGGAGGAAAGATAGGAGGATTGAAATAAAGAAGAAAAAGAAAGTAAGGGAAGAAGGAAAAAGGGAAAGAAAAAGAAAGAAAAGAGAAAAAAATCAGTTTTGCACAACTTAATAGCATGTGAGCTGCTTAAGATTGTCTCTTGGGAATAAGGATTCAAATGGGGAAAGAATAACAGGTCACATTATTTTTTATTCAAGTACCTATGGTTCTGATAAACCTTGCTAGTGACTATCTTCTGATAAAAAACAGAATGGAACTGGTAGAAATCATTGTGATATAGGGCACTGGCTGAGTGTGATGGGATGAAGACCAGTAGATGATGACAGAGGGCAGGGGGAATGTGCACTGACCTGGACACGTTTACACACAGGTTTCCCTTCCCCTCATGCTCAAATACACAATGTCATTCTCCTCATCATGCCTGGCTGTCACCAGTTGGGGTTCCCTCTCTTTTAACTCCACTTGGACAGGAAGACACTCTGTCCTCCGTACATACTGAGTCCACATGTATTATAGGTGAGGATAGTCCACAGTATTCAATCTTCTGGAATCTACATGTGATTTCACTGCTATAGGGAACTATTAGATGACAAAGTTCTCTCTACCAATGCCAGTCAACCCCTTTTCTGTAAGTTATACTTCTAGAGAATTTTCTAGAGAGCATTAAGACATGAAGCAAATTTGCCAAGGGGAACAGAACCAGTATGTGTCAGAGGTAGGAGCTGACCCTATTTTAAGGCCTCCTCTCTATTCCCTATGTTGTGCTGCCATTCTTGGTCTCAAATGCAAAGGACCTGATTTTACAATTAAATACCCAGGAACACACTGAATGACACAGCAGGTGTTGTTTTGCCCCTTATTTTTTTTTCTTTTTCAGGCCATGGCAAACTCAATTTTTCAATAAGAAATAGGTACAACAGATTTCTTCTATTTAAAAAATAAATAAATAACTGTAGTGTGTGTGTCTATGACATTTCAACTTTAGTTTTGATCTCCCATCAGTTTTAATGGCCAAAGAAAGTTCATGTCTTCTTTCTCAGCGTGGATGCTTGTTTCTTCAGTGAGTGTGCCCAAACAAAGGATGTTATGTAATTGTCATCATCCACATGTAATGCTCAAGCCTTATTAAATTTAACCTAAATGAATAAAAATACAGCTGAGAAGAGGAAGCAGCTTTCATGAGAAAAGGAAATTTCTCCAGAGTTATTCTATTTCTTTCCTTCAAAATATCCTCCTTTTCAGAGATTATTTCAAGCTATGAAGCACAGTTTAAGGGGGAAAAGTTGGTTTTAGTTGGTCTCTAACATACTTGCCAAAATCTCTGTTACATTTCACCTACTTACTCTGTTTGAGGACACGTCTGCTCTATAGAACCAATTTTTAAATATTTGTATATTTTAGAAGTTATAGTTAAAATTCTTGGGCGGGGGGGGTGTCTTCTTTTAGAGGAATTTGCCCAAGAAGAATCTGGGTTTAGAAATTATGGTAGCTGCAAAGTATAGCCACCTTAATCCTAAATACAAAGCAACTGTTCAGGCAGGTGTGAGATGAAAAGTGAGAAAGAGTCTCTGAGCAGGAGTATGATGGCCAGAGAGGTCATCCCCCATGGAGGAAACACAGCACAAGTCTGCGCTACAAAATAGGGGTTTACTTTTCCCTCCTATTGTAACCACTGATGCAGGAGTGCAGTTTCCACTGTGACTGGTATGGCCAAAGAGAATAAAGCATAGCTAAAGCCTGCTTGCAGCAACTGGGAAGATTAAAAATGCTTCCATCCAAAGTGGTCACATTTACAAAACTCTCCAGGAATCGTAAATATTTTATAGGAGTGAATAGGTTCTTAGGTCTTAAGATAAATTTTAGAGCAAACTAATATTTTACAAGAGACTTTATTAAATAGCAATTGATAAGTTAGATAGAAAGTAAATATCCAGGAGCGGCTAGGTGGTGCAGTGAAAAGAGCACCAGTCCTGGAGTCAGGAGGACATGAGTTCAAATGCAGCTTTAGGCACTTAACACAATAACTAGCCATGTGATCTTGGACAAGTCACTTAACCCCAATTGTCCCTCCAAAAAGCAAACAAAAAAATGCGTGGAGAGTCAAAAGTATTTTAGGGTGGCTAGGTGGTGCAGTGAATAGAGCACTGGCCCTAGAGTCAGGAAGACCTGAGTTCAAATGTGGCCTCAAACACTTAACACAAAAAACTAGCCATGTGACTTTGGGCAAGTCACTTAATTCCAAATGCTCTACTATCCCCTCTCAAAAAAAAAAGTAAATATCCATGTGTAGGTATGTATTTTTCCCCCATTTACCATATTGCTTCTTCAGTGTCTCTCTTTCACTGTTCAAGTCTTACAGAAATAGGTTATCTAATTCATTTAATGGTTTTCAAAATTTTAAAGAGCATTCAATTAAATTCAATCTAATACTTATTATTGTTATCATACTATTATTTATTATTATTATTATAGAAGTAGCTAGGTGGCAGAATGGATAGAGCACTGGGCTTGGAGTGAAGAAGACCTGAGTTCAAATTCAACCACAAAAATTTACCAGCTATGGGACCCTGGGCAACTACTTAAGTTCTGTTTACCTCAGTTTCCCCATCTCTAAGATAAGAGTAATAACAGAACCTACCTCTCAGGGTTGTTGTGAGGATCAAGGGAGACAATCATTGTAAAGCACCTTGGCACAGTGCCTGGCACACAGTAAGCACTATATAAATATTAAAGATGATGATGATGATGGTGATGATGGTGATGGTGATGGTGATGATGATGATGGTGATGATTATGATAGTGATGATGATGATAGAGATGGTGATGATGATGATTATGATAGTGATGATGATGGTGATGGTGATGGTGATGATGATGATGGTGATGATGATGGTGATGATGATGATGATGATGATGATGGTGATGATAACGATGATGATGATGTGATTATCGCTACTAACCTTACCTTTAAGTATGCTAAACAGCAAAGACTATTTAGGGTAATAGAGTTTGAGATTGTATCATGAATGGTTTTTTGAGTACCAGTTTTTACATTTATTCATTGAGCAAATGTGAGTCAGTCATTTAACCTCAATGAACCTCAGTTTCCTCATCAGTAAAATGGGGATATTATTGGTTCTACTTGCTTCAAAGTGCTGCTGTGAGGGAAGTGCTTTGTAAATCTTTAAAATGCCATATGAAGCTGAGTTCATCTTTTTATCAACTGAGACATCAATGCCATCTGCTGGTAGCTTTGGGATATTAGAGTACTAGCCCCTAAGGGGGCATGACTGCAAAACCAACCTATATAAGTAAGTAATGGTAAATATCACATCATGGTCATGAAATAGAAGGGGGAAAAAAAGAAATGGGAATTATTTTGCATAAGGATTACAACAAAGGGCAGTTAGGAGAATTGAACACAATTCAGATTTTCTAGACTGTGTAAAGCAGTCTAGAAAAGGCACCTTAGCCAAGCTTGGGGGAGAAGGGAAGGAAACCTTGGAGGTAATATGAAGCTATTGCTGGAGAGGTCACCCCTGGCATGGCCAGGTGAAGAAGGAGCTTATCTGGAGGGTGGAGAGGCTTCAGGATTCCACCTCTAGCATGAACTGGGCACACTGTACCCTGGGTAAGTTTTATACAAGTCACACAGGGTTGGAAGCAACCACTCAGAGGTAAGGGTGATCTGGTCTGTAGCCCCACAATATAGCTGACAGATTCTGACTCCCATATGGGAGGGTGATAGGCAAAAGAAGTTCCAGCAAGGTAAGAAGCCAGGATAATCATTTCCCTCCTAGGGTACAGGGAGTCATGCAAAGAAAGCAGGTGGGGTGGTGGGGAGGAAGGCTAATGAGGCACAGCCACGATCTCCCTCTCTATCCAGGGTCATCTCCAGTTGTCTTGATCTATATCTTGCCACTGGACCCAGATGGCTCTAGAGGAGTGAAGCTGGTGACTTTGCATAGCGCTGCCTCACTTAAATTCAATTCACTTGCAAGTCAAGACATCACCTTCCTGAGGTCATTGGTCCTCTTTGAGAACAAAGGATGAACAACATTTGGTCAAAGGAATATCAGAAATCTAGGAAATGAAGTACACCCTGTAAATTTCGATGCACTGAGACAAGTCTTTAGCTGTCTCACAGTCTCATTGTCCCAACTTGGTTACAGCTTTGCCAACATAAATACAAAATCAGTATTTTTGCCATTAGGGACTATCTTGAATCCCATGAAAGAATGAGGGGCAGTATGGTATAGGGGAAATGAAATTGCTTCAAGGAGTTGAGATACATGTGTCTAGTTTCATCTCTGCCACTAACTAACTTTGTGCCCTTGGGCAAATTACTTTTTCTATTTACACCTTGATTTCCCTATTTCTGAAATGAAATATTTGAATTAGATGATCCCTAAGGTCCTTTCTAGGTCTTCAACCTATAGTTCTGATACCTGTATTGTGGTATTTTCCAGTATGAAAAAATATCAATGTATTTGGCCAAGCATCTTCCTTTAACAAGTTTAAAAATAAGACAAATGTATAAACACAAAGACCAGTGTTGTTTTGTTTTGTTTTCTAAACTATATCTTTATGGAATAGCTAGCAAATTAACCACATGTATGTTCTTAATTATTACAGATGTAATTTTGCCTCTGGCAAAACAGACAAGACTAGCATGCTATCAATATTCATATTTTATCTTGATTAAAATTCTTAGAAACTCATGATTTAAATTCTTAGAAAAACTAACATTTAGCTAGATCCTTCTGCCTTCTGGTTGCAATGAAAAAGAGGAAAGTGACTTTAATTTAAAAAAAATTAAAACTCAGAAACTGCCCTGAAATTTTGACTTTATTTGTTTGTTAACAAAACATCAACTCAAAAATCTGAATATCCTTAATATCCAAAGAGATTGTGGAAATGAAAATATCTACTTGAAAAACAAATTAGTTACATGCTATAAGTTCCTCTGCTAAACTTTCTTTAATTATACTTAACAAAAGTGGGCATTTCTGAAGGCATTTGCTCCGTGTAAAAACATTTTTAGTACATTTGTGTTATTATTTTCAAGTAAGATAGTGTAATCTTTTATTATTTCCAGCAGCATTAGAAACTGAAGACAATTCTTTTCAATAGTCATTAAATTAAAGAGACAGATGGTTGAAATCTAAGAAATGCTTGTTCATGGAGCCAGTAAAGGCAACAGGGAGGATTCATATCTATTTGTTCCAGAATGAGATTCACAGAGTGAGATATACAATCATATGCTGAAATTACAAAAGTGAAAAATTAAAGGAAAATAAACAAAAATCATCATTTTTCTCCCATTTTCATTTCATTTCTTTAGGATTTATCTATAGAAAATCTTACCATTCAAAATTACTTTTTAGGCTTGAAATCCATTTTGGCACGTGAGGTTTACCAGCACAAAGAACAAATATCAAAAGATGTCCTACAGGGGTGATAGAATGGGGATCCCTGATTAATCTAGTGAAGACAGTCTGGTGAATTTTATGCCCTTACTCCTGGAATTCTTCCCTCGGGTGCGGCTGGGGGTCCTCTCAATAGTTTCTTCCTGAGGCTGCAAGAAGGAGGCTTTAGAACTTTCTGCTTTACTTGAAAAAATAGGATTAACTACCAGTTTCTGCCTCTGAGAAGCAAACAGGGTTGTGGACATTTGGGTTGGCATGTCTTCTGTCCATGACATTTTTCCACCTTCCCCTTTCCACTTGGAAAACCTTGAAGGGGGCTCCATCCCTTTCTCCCTGCGTTCCCTTCTTAAAGACTGAAGCTCTGCTACGGCCTGTTCCAGCTCAATCCTCAAGACTTCCACCTCTCTTGCTGCTTTATCCCGTTGCTCTCCACAGTCTTTGAGGGACTGCTCTAAAGAAAGGAAAAACTCTCTTCCAAACTTCGACAAGACCTCATCACCTCGAGAGAAAGAAAAAGAAGCAGCAGCAGCTACATCATATTGCATATTTTGAGAGCAATGATTGAGAAGTTTTCAGCCCTGTGCAAACACAAAAAACCTTGGCAGGACAAGCTACCTGAAATGTGGCTTTAGAAGAGGAGCTGGGTTGCAACAGAGGCCTCAGGACATTGACTGTGAACTGTTTCACAGACTAAGAGAAGGGATTCACACTAGAATGACAGAGAGCTGGTACGTTCCTATTTTCATTGTTAGCCTTGATAATTAGGTCCTGAACCTGGTTGCTTCTTTGCTCTTGGAGAACTGCAAGTTTTGGCAGTATCTTCTAAATGTATTGCCCTGGACCAAAGCCATGGTAGCCCTTCCCTAGACATGACTCTGGGATATCCCACTTGAAGCAGAGGAAGAGAGTTTGATAAATGCTAGTGGTCCCACAAAAATACATTTGGTCATTTGATATTTTAATCTTATTTCCCTTGGTATTACCTATTACCACTATTCTTCAAAGAATTAAACATTTGAAAATGTTAACAATTGTGTGTGTGATGGAGATTCTTACGAGGAATTCAGGGTCCACAGTGATTCATGAGATATTTTATTTTCAAGTAACATGGGGTATTGGAATATTTTACTTTACTAGCACTATAAACAAGAAATAGTTTCTTCCATTAATCTAGCAGACCAAAATCCTTATAATTTTTACCTTTTCATAAAAAATTGGCATTAAGGGAAGCCCTGAAAATTATCCCCCAAAATACAACGTAACCTGAGAAGAGTAAGTGGAAAAGAGGAGTAATCATCCTAACTTCTTTGTTGTGGTGATGGTTTCAGGGGCTACTTGTATTTATTCACACATATAAGCCTCAGCTTATTTAATTTTTTATTTATTTTAGCATCTGATGCCAGGACCACTCTCTTTTTTTCCCTATTAGTTGACTCGCTGAGTTGGGATTCAGTAGTGCTAAGTCCTTCCAAGCATGTACTTAGGGGGATCATCCCTGGTCATGACAACTTAGATACAGCTTTTCTCATATGAATCTCTCTGTATATAGTAAAAATTTATCACACTTTTTTGTGTATGTATTGGTACATATTGGAAATAACCTCACAGAAAAATAAAGTTTGGTCCACTGATCTAGGAGGGGCAGAGAATTCACTAAGCAATTAACAAACATTATTAAGAGTTCACCCCTTTTTAGTTGCTGTGCTGGGCCCTGGGACTTAGATAAAAAAAAAATTGAAACTGTCCTTGCCTTTGAATAACTTCTACTCTAGCAGATTTTGACTAAAATGATAAAACTTCTCCACTAAAGCCCTTTAATAATGTCTGGGTGCTCAAAGGTTAGGTATACAGAACGCAGATTTTGGCAGGTCCTCCATGCTGGAGAGGCCCTGCTTATGGATCTCACAACATACTTGATATCTGACAATTGAGGAGTATCAGCCTAACAGAAAGCTGTGGAGCCCATCAATAGAACTGATACCCAAATGATAATGAGTTGCTATGACTGGAAAAAAAATCCCATCACTTTGTGACCAATTCTGGTCATGGGCTTTTCTATCCTCTGAGACTCACAGTCTTACTCTCCCACATGCAATGCGAAAAAAAAAAAAAGCTAAGTTGGGATTTGAATCCTGACTCTCTGACTCCAAAAGAAGCATTCTTTCCATTATACAATGTTATTGTTAACATCTTACTCAAATTCCCTCATTCTGATTTAAAGTGAATTTCCTTTTGCTGGAAATAAGGGTTATTTTGTCATTATGTTCTTTTTTTTTTTAAAGATTTTTAAAATTTTGGTCCTCTTTGAGATAGAAGAACAACAACCAACCAATCTTCACAAAGCCTTCCGTGATTCTCCCCAACTGCTAATGCTGTCCCTTTTTTCTATTAGTATTTATTCTGTATATACTTACATATGTACTTGTCATCTCCCCATTAGGATTTAACATCCTTAAGAGGAGAGATGGTTTGATTCTCTGTATACCTAGCTACTAACATTGTATCTAGCACAAGATGGTCTCTTCATAAACACTTACTGAGGTGGCAGAGCCAAGATGGTGGAACGGAAGCAGGAACCATTTCTAAGCTCCTCCATGAATTCCATCACTAACCTTTAAAAGTGAATTTGAACAGATTTTAGAGTGACAGAATCCATTGGGAGACAGAACGTGGCAGAATCCAGCCCACGAAAGTGCCCACATAGGTCTGGACAGCAGGAGAAAGGGGGGGGGGGGGGGGGGGGGGGATGCATCAGCGCAGACCAGAGAGCAGACTACAGCAGAGTGAGAAGGAAACCCAGACAGCAGACTCACCAACCCCAAGGGCAATTCACAGCCCTCTCACTCCAGGACAGAGGATCCCTTGAAGCTGGGTAAGAGAAAGCACAGGGACTGCAACAGAGACAGCAGCTTCTCCTGGGGCTATCAGCCCACAGCCTAGAAGTTCAAAAATCAACTACCTGATCTTTCAGAAGCCAAGATGGCAAAGTAAACCCTAGCTTCTCTGACTGCCCCTCCCTAACCCAGAAAAAACAGAGATAAATGTCCCACCCAGAGTAAAATCCTGAAATATTGTAAATAGCCTCAGGCTTAGGAGTCACCGAGAAAGGTGTAACTGAGTAAGGAGCCTAAAGTGAAGGCTGGTAGGGGTCTCAACAAGCCCCACCTCCTCTAACCAGCAGGAGCTCCCAAAGCCCAGGGTGGAGGAGCCAGCAAGCACTAACAACACAAGCCCAGGTGGACCTTAGCATCACCAGAGGAATCTGCAGACACCAGCACTGCCAGATGCTGAGCCTGCCTGAGCTGTAGCCCAGGGGCATAGAGGTGGACATCTGAAATGGCCAGACCACCCCTCCACCACAGATTACTCTGTGAGCCTCAGGGTAATTCAGAGGAAACACTGAGAGTCCTGGCCTTGGCCTAAATCTAGACACCCAGAGGCTACAGCACACAAAGTCAACAACCAGACACCTAGCTCCCAGCTTGAGAAGTGTGAGTCAGAGCCCTCTATAACCCAGAAGCAGAAATACACTTTAAAGGTCAGGAAATAGGCAATCCCAATGGGCTCTAGAAGCAACTTGCAAAGGGAAGACCAAAGACAATTGAATCCTATTATTGTGAATGAGAAAAATCACTTTCAGGAGACACCATGGACTCTGTATCCACACCTGAGACCACAGAAGGAAATATGAACTGGTCTCCAGAGCAAAAAGCATTCTTGCTCAAGAAAGATTTTAAAATCCAAATTAGAGAGGTAGAAGATAAATTTAAAGCTACAGTGACCAAACTGGAAAAAAAAATCTCACTGAAGAAAACAAAAAGTAAAATTAGTGAGCTGGGACAGGAGGTTCAAAATCTAACTGGAGAAAATACCTCCCTAAAAAAGAAACTTCCAAAACTAACCAAGGAAAATAATTCACTAAAAAATAGAATCAGTCAAATTGAAGCTAAGGACTTTATGATGCATCAAGAGTTAGTCAAACAAAACATGAAGATTGAGAAATTGGAAGAATGTATAAAATATCTCACTGGAAAAACAACTGACCTGGAGAACAGATCCAGGAGAGATAGCCTAAGAATTATTAGTCTACCAGAAAGCCATGATGAAAAAAGCAGCCTGGACAACATCCTCCAAGAGATTGTCAAAGAAAACTGTCCTGAAGTCCTAGAATCAGGGGGTAAAATAGTTATCAAAAGAATTCACCAGATTTCTCCTGAAAGAGACCCCAAATTGAAAACTCCAAGAAATGTAGTAGCCAAATTCCAGAATTACAAGATTGAGGAGAAAATACTGCAAGCATCCAAAAAGAAACAATTCAAATATTGTGGAACTACAGTCAGGTTCACACAGGACCTAGTAGCTTCTACATTAAAAGATCAGAGGGATTGGAATGGATATTTCATAAGGCAAAAGAGCTAGGACTGCAACCAAGGATCAACTAAACTGAGCATTATCTTTCAGGCAAGGAGATGGTCATTTAATAAAATAAGGGACTTCCAGACTTTTCTGATGAAAAAGCCAGAGCTCAATGGAAAATCTGATCTCCAATTATAAGACTCAAGAAAGACATAAAAAGGTAAACAAGGAAAATACACACATGCAGGCACACACACTCTCGCACACATGCAGATAACTTGGGATTCAATAAGAGCAAACTGTTTACATCCCTATATGAGAAGCTGATACCTGTCAATATTTAAATTTATATGATTATCACAACCTTTAAAAGGGATATACCTAGATAGAGGGTGTGGGTACCAATGAAGTAATCTGATGATAAAAAAAAATTCCTTATTAAGGGGTTCAAAGGGATTGTAATGGGAGAAAAGGAAAGGATGAGGCAGAAAAAAGTAAATTATGCCACATGAAGAGGCATAAAAACATACTAGAGGGGAAAGAGGGAGGGAGATAACATCATACGAACTTTATTCTCATTGCCTCTGGTTCAAAGAGTGAACAACATAATCAGTTGTTTAAGATTATAATGTGAAAAGACACAAAACTCATTAAAATAGAGGGAAAGGAGGGAGGGAGAGGAGCACTGTTTGAAATTTACTCTCATTGGTTTGGGGTCAAAGAGGGGATAACATACTCCATTAAGTATAAAAGTCCATTGTGCCCTACAGGCAGTAGGAGGGGTAAGTGGGGACAAATAGGGGGGCAGTGGTTAGAAGGGAGGGAAATAGTAGTAAGGGGAAAGGGTAGGTAAAGAGGGGGGTCACAGAGAGGGAATGCTGAGGGAGGCGGTAGTCAAAAGGAAAACCCTTAAAGAAGGGAAGGGAGAAGGAAGAAATAAAAACATAAACAGGGGAGGGAATAGGATAAAGGAAAAAACACAGACAGTAATCATAACTGTGAATGTGAATAGGTTGAACTCTCCCATAAAATGGAGGTGGATAGCAGAATGGATTAAAAACCACAATCCTACAATATGCTGTATACAAAAAAAACAAATTTGAAACAAGGGGATATGCACAGGGTAAAGTTAAAAGGCTGGAGTAGAATATATTATGCTTCAGCTAAAGTAAAAAAAAAAAAGCAGGGGCAGCAATCCTTATCTCAGATAAAGCAAAAGCAAAAATAGATCTAAGTAAAAGATATAAAGAAGGAAACTATCCTGCTAAAAGGCACCATCAAGAATGAAGCAATATCATTACTTAACATATATGCACCAAGTGGTATAGCATCCAAATTCCTAGAGAAGTTAAGGGAATTAGAGGAAGAAATAGATAGCAAAACTATATTAGTGAGGGACCTCAATCTCCCCTTCTCTGAACTTGATAAATCTAACCTCAAAATAAACAAGAAAGAAGTTAAGGAGGTGAATAGAATTTTAGAGAGGCTAGATATGATAGATCTCTGGAGAAAACTGAATGGGAATAAAAAGGAATATACCTTCTCAGCGGTACATGGTACATACACAAAATCTACCATGTACTAGGGCATAAAACCCTCACAATTCAGTGCTGAAAGGCAGAAATATTAAATGCATCCTTCTCAGATCATGATGCAATAAAAATCATATGCAATAAAGGGCCATGGAAAGATAGACTAAAAACCAATTGGAAACTAAATAATTTAATCCTAAAGAATGAGTGGGTCAAAAAAGAAATTTTAGAAACAATCAGTAACTTCATTCAAGAGAATGATAATAATGAGACAACATACCAAAACTTGTGGGATGCAGCAAAGGCAGTTCTTAGGGGAAGTTTTATATTCCTGAGTGCATACATAAATGCTTACTAATCAAATGATTAATTATTTCTTAGTATTTCCTGTAAGCTTAAGCAAGGTGCTAAATGTAGCTTATTTGTGTCATCTCCTACTTGTTATCACTATATTATGCCCCTTAACCCTTCCCCTCCTTACTTCATAAACTTTTTCCCAATCCTTGAATCACAGTCAGAAGGAACTAGAACAGGGTCAGCATTAGATCTGGCTCCTTGAGGCTCAGGAGGGTTTAGCCTCTCTATTTGCCTATTCATGAGAAGGAATTCCCCATTATTCTACACATTCTATAAGATGGATAGAACAAAAGGCATTGCTTCATCAGGGCAAAATAACAAAAGTGTTAAGAAACTACAATAATTATATCCACAGAGGAATATTTGTGGTTTTACTTTCATTACATATACCTTGGAGGGAGGGGGGAGGGAATGGATGACAATTGTGTTTCAAAAATATCAACCAGTTATTCAAAATAACTTTTATTTTCATATACCTTATAACCACGGGATCACAATATTTGGTTGTGAAAGGGCATTCAAGATTACCTAATACAAGATCACCCTCATTTTACTGATGAGGAAATTGAGGTTCTAAAAAGTCAAGTAGAAGAGGTGCTTGAACCTGGGTCTTTCTAACTCTAAATTGAGTGCTCACACATAACTACAATCATTGTCAACAGGCCTTATGAATCCTTTTAAAGGTTTGTGGTAACTAACTGTTGCAGTGCTTTGGCTTTCTATTTTTTTAAGTGAAATGAAAATTGAAAGGAATACTGTCAAAGGCGGTAATAAATATGAAAGAAGAAACAAAGGGGAACAGATGAAGTTACATGTTGCTAAACTAAATGGAAAACGTAGTTTAGATGCTTAAATTTCCCATCTGCCACAGTACAATGCACAGCAGACATTCTAATAACAAGGCTACTATTAAGAAATAAATAAAACCAAGAAGTATTTACACAGGAAGCAACCGACAGTGGCACTGCTGGAGAACAAAGGTAAAAGAGAAAATAAACTTCTTGGTTCCTTTTCAGATACAGGAAACATTGATAAGATTCAAGATTAGGTTATTAAAGAAAAGGGTCAGCTAACTAGCTAGGGTTTCAATGCATCTTTAGAAAAATGTTTAGAGTCTGAGCCAAGATGGCAAAGTACAGGCAGCAACCTAATTGAACTCTCCCAACATTCCCTTCCAAACAATTTTAAAATAACTCCTCAAATCAAATTTGCATGGCAGAGCCAATAAAAGATTAAAATGAGACATTTTTCTAACTTAAAACAGGAGATCAGTAGGTGAGGTCTGTGATACCAGGGTGGGAACCAGCCTGGAGCACAACAGTAGCACCAGTCATGGATCTAAGAATTTGACCACATATAAGCTACTACAATGTCAGGGAAGACCAAGACATAAACTCACAAGACAATAATGTGAAAACAGCTACAACCAAACCTCAAAAAAATGTTAATTGGATCCAAACCCAACAAGAATTCCTAAAAGAGTGAAAGAAATCGATGAGAGTGGTACAGTAGAAATTGGGAAAAGAAATAAGAAGGATGTGAGAAAATTATGAAAAGAGAATCTAGGTAAAAAGGGCACAAAATACTGAAGAAAAGAACTCTTTAAAAAGTAGAACTGGTCAAATGGAAGAGGTGAAAAAATTGTCTGAAGAAAAGAATTCCTTGAAAAGCAGAATTGGTCATATGGAAAAAGAGGTGCAAAAGCTCACTGAAGAAAATCATTCCTTGAAAATTAGAATTGGGAAGGTGGAAACTAATGTCTTTGTGAAGCAACAAAAACAATGAAACAAAGTCAAAAGAATGAAAAAAAGAAGAAAATGTGAAATATCTCTTCAGAAAAACAATTGATACAGCAAAGAGATTGAGGAAAGCTAATTTAAGAATAATTAGGCTACCTGAAAACCATGATCAGAAAAAAACTAGACATCCTAATTCAGATAAATTATAAAGGTAAACTGCCCTGTGAGTTTAGATTCAGAGAGAAAAATAGATATCAAAAAAATCCACTGATCACCTCCTGAAAAAGATAGCAAAATGAAAACTCTGATGAATATTATAGCCAAATTACAAAACTCCCAGGTCAAAGAAAATATATTTCTAGCAGCCAGAAAGAGACAACTCAAATATCAAGTCACAGTCAGGATCACACAAGATTAAATAGCTTCCATGTTAAAGGACTAGAGTGTTGAGAATATGATATTCTGGAAAGCAAAGAAACTAGGATTACAACTAATAGCCTACCCAGGAAAACTAAATATAATCCTTTAGGAGAAAAAAATGAATTTTTTTATTAAATAGAGGATTTCCAAACATTCCTGATGAAATGACCAGAGTTGGATAGAAAATCAGACATTCAAACACAAGACTCAAGAGAAACATAAAAAAGGTAAATCTGAAAGAGTAATCATCAGAGAGTCACTAAACTATTTATACTTCAATATGGGAAGATGACACATGTAACTCCTAAGAATGTTATCATTAGTAGGACAGTTAGAAGGAATCTACAAAGAAGGCACAGGTGTCAGTCAATTATATTGGGATGGTTTCAAAAGAAAGAGGGATACACTGGGAGAAGCAGAAAGAGAGAGGCAGAATGGGGAAATTTTTCTCGCATCAAAAAGGCATACAAGGAAGAGCTTTTTTATAGTGAAGGGGGAAATGAGCAGTGTGAGCAATGCTTGAATGTCACTCTCATCAGGTTCAAAAAGTGATGAACATATATATATATATATATATATATATATATATATACATATATAATGTACATAAATATACACACACACACTCAATTGGATACAGAAATCTATTTTACCCAATAGGGATGTGGGGGATTGGAGAAAGCACAGAAGAGGATGATAAAAGAAAGGGCAGATTAAGGGAGGAAGCAGTTGGAAGTAAAACAGACTCTTGAGGAGACCCAGGAGAGAGGTTAACAGAAGAAAATAGAATGGAGGAAAATACACAGTAATCATAATTGTAAATGTTAATTGGATGAACTCACTCATAAAATAGAAGTGGCTACCAGAATGGATTAGAAGCCAGAATCCAACAATATTTTGTTTACAGGAGTCATATTTGAAATAGAAAGACACCCACAGAGTTGAAATAAAGGGCGGGAGCAGAATCTTTTTTGCTTCAACTGAAGTAAAAAACATAAAGTCAGCGATCATAATCTCAGACAAAGCAAAAGCAATCATAAAACTAATAAAAGACTTAATCAAGGAAACTACATTTTGCTAAAAGGTAAACAATGAATTAATACCACTAATTATATATAAAAATATAAATATTTATATTATATACAAACATTTAAAAACTTGCTATAACAAGTTTCTTTGATAAAGGATTCAGTTCTCAACTATATGGAGAACTGAGTTAAATTTTTTAAAATTACAACTATTCCCCAATCGATAAATGGTCAAGGGATATGAATGGGCAGTTTTCAAAAGAGGAAATCACAGCTATCTATAATCATATGAAAAAATGCTCTACATCACTACTGATTAGAGAAAGACAAATTAAAACAACTCTGAGGTGCCATCACACACCTAACAGAAATGACAAATCCTGAAGGGGATCAGGAAAAACAAGTACACTAATAAATTATTGGTGGAGTTGTGAAGTGCTCCAACCATGCTGGAGAACAATTTGGAACTATGCCCAAATTAAAACTGTATATCCTTCTACCCAGTAATATCACTACTAGGTCTATACCCCAAAGAGATTTAAAAAAATAATAAAAGGACCTATATGAACAAAAATAGAAGTTCTTTTTGTGGTGGCAAAGAATTGAACATTGAGAGAATGCTCATCAGTTGAGAAATGGCTGAACAAGCTGTGGTATATATGATTTGTGATGAAGTATGATTGTGCTATAAGAAATTATGGGCAGGGTTGGTTTCAGAAAAAAAATGGGAAGATCTATATGAACTGATACAAAGTGAAGTACGAAGAACTGGGAGAGCACTATGCATAAATAAGCAACATTATAAAATGGTCAATTGTGAAAAGACTTGGCTATCCTAATCAATTCAAGATCATTCCAAAGGACTCAGGATAAAAAATGCTATCCACCTACAGAGAGAGATCTGATGAACTCCAAGTGCAAATCGAAGTGTAGTTTCCTTGCTTTCTTTCCTTTTTTTTTTTTTGCTTTTTTGTATTATGGCTAATATAGAAATGTTTTACATGATTCCACATGTAAAATTACTATCATCTTGCTTTCTTTCTCAATGGGTGGAGGAGTGGTGAGGAGGGAAGGAGAGAATTTTGGACCCAAGATTTAAAAATAAAAGAATCTTTAAAATAAATAATGATTTAGAAGGAAATTAAGAGAAAGAGAAGAGAAGAGAAAAAAGAAAAAACGCGTAACGTGTCTTAAAGATTTATAGAAAATCATCCATTGGTAAAGGTTATTCTGTGTGGGGAGCAGTTTCAAAAAATACCATTTCCCAAATACATACAGAAGAACATGCTTAGGATCTATGATTCATTATTAACATTTTATCTCTTGGTATAAAAATTTGAAAGAGTAGTAATTCTTCAATTTCAATTCTTAAAATTCAATCTAAATAAATTTTTAAAACTTAAGCCTCTTATAACTAATAATTATATTTAATAAAGAATTCATTATTGAAATGCTCTAACTCCAGCCCTGGCTTTTCAGAGCTGGCCACCTACATCTCTCCAGAACATCTCCACCTTGAGATCTCACCAACAACTCAAACTCACCAATGTCAAAACCAAATTTATGAGCTTGCTTGACTCTTGTTCTTCACATTGTGTGTGGGGGGGGGGGGGGAGGAGGGGGAACAACATAAAACACCCTGTCTAAAACCTTGGTACTATCTTTAACTCTCCCTTCTCACTCACCTTTTATATCCAATCATTTACCAAGTCCTCTTGCTTCTGACTCTTCAGAATCTCTCAAATCCTTTCTCTCATCTCTATTCAATGTCAAAACCAAAGTCAAGGGCTTCATTACCACTTGCCTAGACTATTACAAAGGTTTTCTGACAGTATACCTCTACTATTTTCCCCTCCATACCAGTCTTCACACCAATGACAGACTTCTTAGTAATACATTAGTCTGAACATGTTATTCCTCTGCTCAAAAATATTCTGTGGTTCTCCACTGCTTATCAAGCAAAAGGATCTTGAAGTCTTTCACAATCTAGGACCATCTTACCTTTACATCTTATATTTCTTCCCCACTCCACAACTCCTCCTTTCTACATTCCATTCAAACTGAATTAATTTCTATTTCCTGTACCAAGACCATACTTTGCAGCCACTATAACTTTACCCAAGCCTTGACCTATTTCCAGATTGTCTTCTACTCTTCCTTTAAGGTCCAGCTCAAAAATGCTCCCTCTCCATAAAGACTTCTACAATCGCCACCCCTCTTCCCATACATAATAACGTCTCCCCCTTTGGTCTTCGTGGAGGACTCTGTTTTGCATTTCTCTATTGGACTTACATGATTATGAACTTCTCAAGAGCAAGGACTGTCTTTTGCCTCTCTTTGTATTCACAGCACCTTAGCATAAGGCCTGGTACATAGTTGGTGCTTCATAATTGCATTGACTGGTTGGCTGATTATATAATATTATATACTACAGTTATACATCTTTGTACTCCAAGTACACTATAAGCCACATGAAGAAATGAGCTCCCTTCTCCTCCCATGGTCTAGTTTCATGTTCTATACACAGTACGTACTTAATTTTACTGAATTTCAATTTTAATTGAATTTGAATTCACCTCTGCTCTAGGATCACCTGTGTTTACATACAACCATAAATCAATGACGTAAATAAAATTTAGGCATAAATAAAACAATTCCACTGTCAAAAGAAATTATTTTACCTAAGGCAAATGTATAACATAGAACATTGCCTTTAGCATTGAACAAACATCAATAATCCAAGGTAAAATACAGTTTTAGCCTGATCACAATGCAACAAGCCAACATCATCCAGCCTCTCTTTAGATAGTGGAGCCTTATCCTTTATATCCAGCACCCAGCACAGTACCCTGCACATAACAGATGCCTGCTGAGTAATTGAATGAATAATTCTAACTGAAAATGGTAGAGAGTAAATACCAGTTAAGGGCAAAATCAGCTGCAACTTCAGCCTTGGTAAACAAGACAGCATTCTTTCTCCTAGCCCCAAGGATAATAGGTATTAATTGTGAGAACTATTCATCCGAAAGCAATTACTCTCATCAGATACAGAAAATAATTACCCATTTCTGCATTGCCACTGTTATAGTACAGCCCCTGTGCATGTATACTTGGGCATCATTTTTTCTGTTCAATAACTGAACAAAACATTATGTATGAAGTATAATGCATTTCTTTAGATATTTTGAAGTTTAAAATGCCCTTTGAAAATTATTAATTAATTTGGTAATTCATGTCATACTTTTACATTTTCTAAAGCAATTATTGAATTTAAAATATGTGTTTTGACTGAGATTAGAAAAATTGTTACAACAGCACTTAGCATGCTTTAAATGCAAGGAGACACTAAGGTTCTTGTAATGTTAAGGGAATGTGATCTTCCCTGCCCCATGTGATCTGCTTTGAGCTTTGGTCCAGCCCACAGCTTGAGTCCCATAGAGCCCATGTTGGGAGGAACTTGTTGAAGGGGTGTAACAGGAAGGGCAGAGCAGCTAGCATGAGTGATAGAGGAAGGAATATTGCCTAGTGGAGCTTGTTTGTTGGGAGGTCTAATGGAGAGAAGGCTTAGGGATGGTGGTGCTTCCTGCATTGGTGATGTGTATAAACTTCTTTTTACCATGGTGGAATTGACTTTCTGATATCTGAATAAATATCTTGGTTTCATCTTTGAGGAAGAGAGTTTATTATATTTTGCAATTCAACCCTGGAAATACATCTGAATATACATAGCAGCTGCTCTGGGTATCACATTGGCAATATAGTTAGTTCAGTGGCAACCATGGTTTCCTTTCTTCTCTCCCAGACAAAAATAACTTGTAAATTCACATGTATTGTCTTTTGGGAAAAGTAAAATTTCACCATTACTCCACCATTAAACCAACTGAGCTACTTAATGTTTTCCAAATCTGGACCATTCCCAGTGTTACATTTCAGAAGGCAGTATGATATGATGGAAAGAGCTCTTACTGAGGAACTCAAAGACTTAGAGTTCTTCTTCTGATACTAACAAGTTTTGATATGTTGGTTGTTGTTGTTGAATCGATTCAGGTCTGACTCTTTGTGACCCCATGGACCACACCATCCATGAGATTTTCTTGGCAAAGGTACTGGAGTGGTTTGCCATTTTGTTCTCCAGTGGATTAAGGCAAACAGAGATTATAATTTGCCCATGGTCACACAGCTGGTTTCTGAGGCTGAATTTGAACCCAGGTCTTCCTGACTCCAGGTCCAGTGCTCTACCCATGGAGTCACCTTACCATCTTCTATAACATATAGGACAAGTTGTTGAAATTCTCGGGCCTTGGATTCTTCATTTGTTTCAAAAAAAAGTGATCCAGAATGCTTTCTCTAAGGTCCATTTCAAAGCTACAATCTTACAGTGAGCACAGTTCTCTTTAAGGTTGCATTCTGCAGTGCTGAATATTTTTTTCTACCAAACAAGTATAGGACTTTATAGCCCTAAACCAATTCTAGATTTCAATCCAGTTGAAAAGCAAAGTACAGCAGCCAATTTACTGCAGGTTGTTTTTAATAAAGAACTCAGCTATAGCTTTTATATCTTTTAATACAGTCGAGTTATTTTTGCATTAATGGAATGAAGCCAAGAAGCACTGAAGAATACATATTCAATTTTGTTTCCTGCTACAAAAGCTAGAGTAAATAAAACCTTATGAACAGGGGAAAAGATACAGATTTGCTTATGCTGAAAATCCCCCAGTGTAAATGAGGTAACCATTTGATTAGATTCAAAGGACCAAATTTGGTCAGTCGGACAACATGAACTTTATTCAAATATAATTAGAAGTTTCATATTAGAAGATTAAATTAAATGTGAAAATGGCCACCCAGTAGAGGTGGCCTGGTGCAATGGAAAGAATGATAAGGTTGGAGTCAGAGTATGGTTCCCAACTTGTCTCTGTTTCCTGCTTCTGCTACTTCCTACCTACATGACATTGGACATGTGACAACCCTCCTATGACTCAGTTTCTTCATCTATAAACTAAGGGCATTGGGCTATTATGACTTCCAAAATTCCTTCCACCTCTAAATATATGCTCCAATGGTCATAAATATCTTCAAAAAAGTAAGGATTAGTCTTTCATCTCCCCCCAAAATATAAAATTATAGAGATTCAGTGGCATCATATTAAAATTTGTGAGGGCAATAGAATCATCTTGACAATTATTCTAAACTATCACCTAGCCCATATCTTGAAATACAGAAAACTCAATTTTGTTCTGCACTCTGCTTTCAATGTCAAAGACAAACAAGTGGATGGCAGAGATTTATTAGATACTCACATACAACAACATCCAATTTACATTGCTGATCTAAACTTTTGCTAGTGACAGCACTGTGGTGCTGTAAAATTGTAAGTGATATTCATAATGATGACCATGGGACAGTGCAAGATCTTGAAATGACTTCTAAATAATAAAAGATAGATTAACTCTGTTCTCTATATCATTTTACTATGAAATTTCCCAATCAGGGTCAGTGCTGGATGATGTTGTCATGATGCCAAGCTCATGAACAACCTTCAGGAAGGCAAAACATAAAGAAATTCCGCCACAGTTATTTCTGCCCTGAGCATGGAGGAGGTAGAGAGAATCATGGAGTCTATTAATAAAGAGTAGTGCCCCCATCATCCCTCTGATCAATACCCCCGCACACACACTTGCATTTTTATTCTTTCAAAACTGACAAACCAGGCATTGTAAATATAGAGACTATCAATTAAGTTCAATGTTCAAATAGCCATAATTCTTAATAATAAAACCACTAAATGACAGCAATTACTATTTACAAATTTATTTAAAAATTGATTTCCTCCCTGAATCATAGAATACAGTGAAGTAATGAAAAATAGAAAAAATAAATCTTGGATCTGAAAGCCACTTTTAAAGGTTATCTAATCCATATTTTTATTTCTAAAGAGTACTGAACTCAGAGCACCCAAGAAAAGTTACTTTTAAGCATTATTTCCCACAATTTCTGGGGAAAGATATTCTCCCTCCCTCCCTCCCTACCAAGACATTCTAGTATGGGAAAGCTCTTGAGATTAGAAATTTTTGCCTTAATTGCCACCTAAAATCTCTATGGAAACATTTCCTTTCCTCTTTCACTGATTCCTACAATGAATAAAGAGAATAACTTCACCATTCTGATTAAGATCCAGGTTAGTGTCAATAATGAATCTCTTCGAATTTGCACTGGGTATTTATTTCCATTGGGCTAGAATAAATTCTCATATTTTATATAATTGCAGTTTCAAAAAGCATGAATTCAAATACATACAAACCTTTCACTGAGTTCATGACTCACAATAATCTGGAGTCAACTCAAGTGTAGAACACTGTGAGTGTTAAATTGCCAATGCTAAGTAGATGATTCTCCATCTCCCAAACTTCATAATATAGTTGTGGATTGGTACTTCATTTCTGAAAACTCAATGTTTGCACTTATTTTTTGCTTTTGAATGAAATTATTAAAGATTTAGGTGTTGAAATGCTAACAATATTAGCAATGCCATGTTATTTCCAGTACTCATACCTCATTCCTAAAGGGCAGAATAGACTTAGTGACATATTCTATACATTCTAATTTTAAAATTGTTGTTTCATTGCCAATTTCTGTCATTTTATTTTGTGTTTTTTTTCCTGAATCCACTTTTTAAAAATATTATCATATATAAAATATAATCATCTCTGAAGCTTCCATTACACCTGGATGACAGAGCTAGACAGAATCTTAAAAATCATCTCATTCTTTGAAACATTTACTAACTGAAAGACCACTGTATTAACTAACAAAGAAATGTAAGCAATATTACATCAGTAGAAAGTGAAGTTAGTAGTCTTAAACAAATTCCTACCCACAACTTTTGATTGGCATTATTAGTATTCTCAAGGTGAACACCGAAAAGGAATAGAGAACAAGAAGGCTGTGAGTTTTAAGGCAATTTGGCATAATGTGTGCTATGTAAAAAAGGCATTAATTATTGCTATTCATGGGCTCTTAACTAGGGCAAAGGATCGCTTTGACTGGGGATATTAAACATTCCTTCATTTGATATAAGTGAAAGTTAAGTACTAAACAGAATTTCTTTAACTGACTTTTGAATATAATGATCAAGATGCAAAGTCACCTCTAAAAGAAAAACTAACTTACAAAGTACTAAGATGTCAGTTTGTCAAACACAGACAAATTATTTTCTTCTTCAGATGCCTTCCTTGTTTTCATAGATTCACAGCACAGCCAAAAAGGCAATTTTTCATTTTGTGCTGTCTCAAATTGAACAAGTAAAATTGTTACCTTCATCCTGTAGATTCTCTGATGGAGTCAAAGTGTCAACTGCCTCTTGAATCTGCTCTGCATTGTTTCTTAAAACAGCGAGAAAGTTTTTGAAAGCAGTGTCTGATGGTTCAGATGTGAGGTTTATATAAGAGGAAAGAACATCTACAAGAGGGAACAAAAATACATATACTTAGAGAAAGACATACACACACATACATATATATGTAAACACATATGTGTGTGTATTTATATGGCACAGCTAGGTGTTGCAGTGGACAAAGTGTGAGAGCAGAGGTGGGGAACCTGCACCCTCAAGGCCACATCTGGCCTTATAGGTCCTTGGGTGTGGCCTTCTGACTGAGTCCAAGTTTTACAGAACAAATCCTTTTATTAAGGGGATTTGTTCTGTGAAATTTGGATTCAGTCAAAGGGCTGCACTTGAGGACCTAGAGGGCCACATGTGGCTCTAAGGCTGCAAGGTTCCTCACTTCTGTAGGACCTGCAGTCAGGAAGACCCGAATTCAAATCCAGTCTCAGACACTTACTAGCTGTGTGACCCTGGGCAAGTCATAAACCAGCGGTCCAGATGGGGAAAAAAGGATGGAAAGAAAGAAAGAAAGAAAGAAAGAAAGAAAGAAAGAAAGAAAGAAAGAAAGAAAGAAAGAAAGAAAGAAAGAAAGAAAGAAAGAAAGAAAGGACACATACACCATGTACTTACCTGCTACTTGTTTGCTCAGATAGTATCAATTGTACACAAATTGAAGTTAATAAAAATGACAAGAAGATGAAAGAGCCAGGGAAGGTAGACAAGGAAATTACTACATAGTAGCAGTTACATTTCAGCTACAGCAACAAAACTGTCACAGGGAAAGAAGGAATGTTGGAAAAAGCCACCTTTTACATTTCTGAAAACCAGATATACCAAATAAAAGTTCAATTCAGTATGAACAATAATAAAAATAATACAACTGGCGATCTTCAACATTGACTTCAACCCTCAGGGTGAAAGTTCTAGCATATTCACTTTGGAGTGATTTCAAAGCTAAAATGATAATGCCACCATTTATTTAAATAATATTTCATAGTTTACAAGCACTTTCTTACAACTTCGATTTTGCTACAATACTAGGTTTTCCATGGCTTGGCATTTTTGGTACTTTCCAAATAGCATGTGCAGCTGGAAATTATCTTAAGACTTGGATGCTGACTGAATTGTTACTTACCTCTTAGTGGGGAACATAGAACACCATCAACATTTGCCAAAAAAGAGTGGTAGGCTTGCTTTATACCATCAAAAACAGCTTTGGTGTATTTAATTTGGAGGTTATAGATACTTCTGTGGAAATTAACTTCTGCCTGTAGGGCATTTATCTGAAATTTAAAATGTATAAAACATAAATATAGTTATTTCTGCCAAGTTAAATTAACTAAGATAATCCAGAAATATAGCCTACTTCCAGGTAATGGCAGGTAATGGGTAAAAGACTTAAAATGTTCATTTATTCAATTGATTCCTAATGGTCTAATCAGCACACCTCCATAGTAGCAGAGTTATGTCTACACACAAAAAAAAAATAGCAGCACTGTGGTATGCATATCCAGTTATTTGGGCAACTTTAAACCGTTTAAAATATCTCACAACCAATCGAATTAGGTGAGCCTTAATTAACAACTAGCATAGTTTGAAAAACCAAACTGACAAAAATAAGAGTTTGTCTAGCGGTATTCTAATCACTAAGAAAAAATGGCAGCCAACTGGAGGCACATTTCATAGAGGCAACTAGGAGATGAAGTCACTGCTGGTCAGAAGCTAGGTCAGAAATAGCTTTCTAAGTATGTCTAGTGTTCCCTAAATTCAAGAAAACACTTTTAATTAAAGTATTCAATTTCTACTTTGCATGCAGGAAAAGGAAGAGTCCTAAAGATAGAATCCTAGTTTTCAAGATAAAATGTGAAACATAGAAAAGGAAGCAGTATGACTTATTTCAAAATAAATTACTTTCTTTGGTCTTTGACAGTCATAGTCATTTGAACTCCAAAGAAATTATATAATTTACATATTATATTAATCTTTTTATATTTTACAGGCCTTTAAATAAATACTCTGAAGATCACAAATTAGTGACAAATGAAGACTTGTCTTTCTCAGAATATCCAGGATAGTTCAGCATTATGATAACCTTAGCTACTAAGTCACTTTACTTTTCTTAGTAAAGTATACTTTTCTAAAAACATGGATTTGGCAATATTATGAAGGCTATGGGTTTTCCACAAATCCAAAAACAAACTTATTGAGAAATAAGGTTGCTGAAATAAATGAAACATTTGGGATAGATTTTGAATAGAGGACAGAAGAATTTTTCTTTGATACACTAGGCATTAGTAAGTTGATATAGGTTTTTTAAAAGAAAGAATAAGAAATTGGGAAAAAAGAGAATGATTCCTCTCAAAACTATAGGATGGATGAGAGTAGAGTGAAGCTAAAGAAAGATTAGCTAGAAGCATGTTTCAGTAGTCAAGGTATGAGAAGATGAAAATTTAGACTAAGTTATTATATTGTATAATATTATATATTATATTATTATATATTATAATATATTATATATTATATTTATATAATTAATTATATATATATATATTATATAAGCTTAGCAGGACTTGATAATAAACAGAAGACAATGACAAATCTTTATCCCCTAAAAGACTAGAGGTGCCTGATTACTAAACATTTCTCATCATGTTAAAGACACAGTCATATATACCTGCCTTTTTATTGCAATCAATTCAAGCTGGCATTTCTTAAGTCCTGCTATGTGTTAAACACTTGCCTTTGTATAGGAGAGGACTAACTTATACATGATTGCACTATGAACCAAAACTTAATGGGAGGAACTGCATTAATATATTCTCTTTTAGATCATAGAAGTGGGAGGAAGACCCATATGTACAAAAATATTTATAGCAGCTCTTTTTGAAGTGGCAAAGAATTGGAAATTAAGTGGGTGCCCATCAATTGGGGAATGGCTGAACAAGTTGTGGTATATGCATGTAATGGAATACTATTGTGCTAAGTGAGAAGAGTAGGACCAGGAGAAATTTTTACACAATTATAGATACAACGTATGTGTGATGACCAACTTTGATAGACCAGACTCTTCTCAGCAATGCAGGGTTATAAGTCAATGCTAAAAGACTCGTGATGGAGAGAGATGTCTACACCCAGAGGAAGAACTGAGTTTGAATCCAGATCGAAGCAAACTACCTGCTCTTTTTCTTTTTCTTGATAGGTTTTGTTTCCTCTTTCCCATTTTTCATTCCATCTGATACAATCTGTCCTTATAACCTGACTAATGTCTAATGTGAAAGTATTTGCAGATCCTATACTTGATTGTATGCCACCATGGGAGGGGGGGAAAGGAGGGAGGGAGAGAAAATTTGAAACTCAAGGAATTGTGGAACTGAATCTTGTAAACTAAAAGTAAAGAAACAAATTAATAAAGACCAAAAAATTAAATATATATATATTCTCTTTTATCAAAGAAAAAGGAATTGGAAGTTGATTTTTTATGGCTTTTTTCTTCTTGTCTTCTCTAACTTCTCCCACACTCATTCACTCTTAACTCTAATATTCTAATTCATTCTCTCTCTCTCCCTTTTTCCCTCCCTCTTTCCCTCCCTCTGTCTCCTAAATCAAGTTTTAGATTCTTGTTTTTAAAAAAAAATCAGTTTATAGAATGTTATTTTCTTTTAAGAAAATACTTTTTTTGCTTTTTGGAGGGGGGAAGGTAGGACAATTGGGGTTAAATGACTTGCCCAAGGTTACATGGCTAGTTAGTGTTAAGTATCTGAGGCCACATTTGAACTCAAGTCCTCCTAACTCCAGAGCCGGTGCTCTATTCACTGCACCACCTAGCCTCCCCCAAAACATTCATTTCTTAAAAGAAAATAAATATTCTCATACCTAGTGAAAAGCAAATTATATTATCATAATATGGTTTTACTATGGAGTAATCCTATAGGCTAGCTGGAATAAAGTGTTTTGGTATTTTAAAAAATGTTAACATGTGGATACCATATAGAAAACAATTTGCTGGTTTAAGAGAACCATCTTTGTCTGAACAAATGTCAAGTACACAGATTGACTCATTTTATTTCAATCATAAAATGCTGTCAACACAAAAGATTAGACAGACTTTGGGAAGCAAAACATGAGTTGTAGAGATCACAAAAAATATGAGGTACTTATTCTCAAAATTCTTATGCTGACCTATGTGGAAGGACAAAGGGAAGAATGTGTATCTCCCATATACAGTAACAACACCCATCAGTTTAGTTCTAGATGTCAACTCAAAAGCTAGAATATTCAATTCAATAATATTTATTAAACAATCAATTAAACAGCATTTAGTAAATGATTCATATGTGCTGCCATTCTTCTGAGCACTAGGATTCCAAAGAAAATAAAAAACATCATCCTTGCCCTCAAGAGCTCACCTTCTAATGAGGGAGAGAACATGCAAACAGCTGGACATATAAGACATGTGTATGAACATACATATACACAAACACATATACAAATAGTTATACATCCAAGATAGTGTAAATGTAAGGAAAAGGTGCTAGAAGCTGATGGAGGTGAGGAGAGGAAGGGGCCAAGAAAAGCTTCTTGCAGAAGGTGGGATTTGATATAAGTGTAGAGGGCAGCATGGGATGCCCAGAGAGAGGAGAGCCAGTGAAAAGAGACAGCATTGAGAAATGGAGTGTCATGTTTAAGGAATAGCTAGAAGTCACTGTCACTGGATCTTAGAATACATAGAAAGGAGTAAAACATAAGAAGAATGGAAAGATATAAAAGCTGTTCAGGGCTTTAAAGGTCAAAAAAAGAGGAATTTATATTTGATCCTGGAGGTAATAGGAGACCACTGGATTTTATTTAGTTAGGTGGTGACATGGTCAGCCCTGTACGTTAGGAAGATCATGTCAGCAGCTGAGTGGAGGAAATATTTGGAGTGGAAGGATATTTGTAGCAAGGAGACTATTTCAATAATCCAACAGTAAGTTATGAAGTGCTTACTATATGGCAGTCATCATACTAAACACTGGGGACACACAAAACAGCTCCTCACAAAAGACAGGCTCTGCCTTCAAGGGATGTACAATCTAATGGGGAGACAATATACAAGCAAAAATACAAAACAAGCTATCTACAGGATAAAATGGAAATAACATAGGGAAGGCACTAGAATTAAGGGAGGTTGGGGGGAAAAGTAGGATTTTAGGTAGGGCCTAAAGGAAGACAGGGAGTTCAGTTCAGTTGGTGGAGCAGAAAAAAAGAGAGAGAGTCTTCCAGGCATTAACAACAGTCAATGAAAACGTCCAGAGTTGAGAAAAGGAGTGTCCTGCTCCTGGGACACCCAGGAGGCCAGTGCCACTGAACCAGATTGTTTGGCATAGAGTAAGGTATAAGAAAATTGGAAAGGGAAGGTAAGAGTGAGCTATCTTACAAAGAATTCTGAAAGTCAAAAATGACATTTTTTTCTTTTTTTTGCCCCTCCCCTGCCTATTGAAGAGGAAAGAAATATACTCCCCATTGCACATATGAAGCCATTCAAAATATATTTCTGTTTTAGCAATGCTCTAAAAGAAAAAAGAAAAATAAAGGAAAAATTATGCTTCAATCTGAATTCTGAGTCCACTGTCCAGGCAGTGAATAGCATTTTACATCATGAGTCTTTTAAAGATGTAGTGAATTATTGAACTGATCAGTTACTAAGTCTTTCACAGTTGATAATCTGATATTGTATATATTTTTCTCCTGGGTCTGCTCACTTCACTTTGCATCAGTTCATATAAGTCTTCCCATGTTTTTTTTTTTTCTGAAACTATCCCTTCCTCATTTCTTATAGCACAACAGTATTCCAGCACATTCATATACCACAACTTGTTCAGCTATTCCCCAATTGATGGGCATCCCTTCAGTTTCTAACTCTTTACCAACATTAAAATAGCTGTTTAAATTTTTTTTGAACATCTGAATTTGTTTCCTGTTTATTTGATCTTTTTGGGTATTGGTGGATCAAAAGCAACGCCAGTTTTATAGCCCATGGGATACAGTTTCTTATTGTCCTTCAGGATAGTTGGACTAATTGTAAAGCCAAACATGAGCAGCTTTCCAGAATACTGCTGTGAACAGCTTTCAAGATTCTGATTATACAGTATAGTGAACTCTCTATTTATTCAATAACAAATCAAAGCAAAACATTCACAGAAAATCAAGGTACAGCATTCACAATATTACAACTTATCACAGAAAATCAAAATATAGCATTCACCATGTCACAACTCAACAACCTATCACTAAAATGGCCACATAGTTTTCACCACAGTGTTTAAATAGTTTTGAACAAAGTACAATCACTTAATCAATCACTTAGTAACTCAATTAAGGGACATAAAACACAGAAGTCAATGGACTCCACCCCTGGAATAGTCTCAATTGGATTAGTTTCCATTCATAAACAAAGTACATTCATTTAGTCAATCACAAAATCCTTACTTCAGTCACAAAGTACAAAAGTCAAAGTTCTCCACCCCTAGGTCACAGTAAATCATAATCTTCTCAGTCAGTACACAGTATCCAAGTAAAATCCTCTATCAGCTTGACTCAAGGCTGGCTCTCAGCTTCCCTGGTTCCCCTTCCATGGTCCCAGCTCCTACCTGAATTCACCAAACTGTCACCTGGGTTCAAAGGCAGACAGCTCCCAGCTCCTTGTTCAGCTCTCCATGCAGCTCCTGTTACACATTGAAACTCACGATGTCCAGTCCACCTTAAATCCTTCACAGTCTCTATTCCTGGGAAGCCAAGGCTTAACGAAGCCACAAACAGACAACGGACACCACAGTCATGCTTCATCTGGCAGCTCCAGCTGGCCCTCGAAAGTCTTCAGCAGCTTGTCTGGACCTCAGAAATCCTCAGCAGCTTGGCTGGCCCTTAAAAGAAGCTCCATTACCACAAGTTCCCAGGAAATTTTGACTTTCCCAGCTGGGATTTTTCCTTATATACAGTATTGCTCCTCCCTGTTTAGCCCCTTGCTGTTACATCAGCAGCAGGGGTTCCCTGTTCAGCCCCTTTCTGTTATGTCAGAAATAGGGTTTCATACCTTCTGTTTCTTTAACAGAGGCTTAATTTGAAAGTAGGTGTTAAGTACTGGTCAGCTTAGCAATACAAAGGGATCTTCAAATTTCATTACCAATATGCTAGTTTACAGATCAGCCAGCAGGAACTTAGTGTATCTATTTTCCCACATCCCTTTCCACAATTGCCATTTCCTTTTCTGTCATCTTAGCCATTCTGATGGGTATGATGTGGTTCTTCAGAATTGCATTATTTAATTTGCATCTCTCCCAATTATTAGTGATTTAGAGCATTTCTATATAACTACTGATAACTTTGATTTCTTCCCCTAAAAACTGCTTGTTAATATCCTTTGAGCACATCAATTAAGGAGTGGCTTTGATTTTTATAAATTTGACTAAATTCTCTACATATTTGAGAAATGAGACCTTTCTCAGAGAAACTTGCTGTAAGAATTTCCCCCTAATTCCCTGCTTTTCTGCTAATTTTGGCTGCATTGGTTTCATTTGTGAAAAAAAAACTTTTGAATTTTATATAATCGAAAATATCCATTTTACCTCCTGTGAATCTCTCTCTATCTCTTATTTGGTCATGAACTCTTTTCTTATTCCGAGATTGAACGGGTGCCCCTATATCATTTTTTATGTCTACATCATGTACCCATTTTGAACTTTTCTTTTCTTCCTAATTTTTCCTTTATTTTTCTTCTTTCTTTTGGAACATTGCTAAAACAGGAATATATTTTGCATGGCTTCATATGTGTAATGGGGAATATATTTCTTTCCTCTTCAATAGGTAGGGGAGGGGCAGGAGGGAAGGAAAGAGTTTGGAGCTGAAAAAAAAGGAAAAGAAACATCCTGTTTAGATTTCAAAATCCTTCATAAGATAGCTCCCTCTTGCAGTGTGAGATAATGGTGTATGCCTCATTTCTACCAGACTACTGTCCAGTTTTCCCAGTATTTTTTGTCAGTGAGTTCTTGCTGTTATAGCTGGGTTCTTTGGGTTTATCAAATACTAGAATCCCTGACCACTTTGCATATTGCACTATATTGTGTGCATAATCTATTCCACTGATCAACCATTACATTTCTAAAATGTTTTCATGATTATCACTTTGTAATATAATTTTGAGATGTGTTATTGCTAGGTCTCCTTCTTTACATATTTTTATCAATTTTCTTGATAGTCTTGACCTTTTGTTTCTCCAGATGATTTTTTTCTAGCTTTATAAAGTAATTGCTTGGTAGTTTGATTGGTATAGCAGTGAATAAGTAAATTAATTTAGGTCACATTGTCATATTGGCTCAGTCTGCTCATAAGCAATTAACATTTCTCCAATTATTTAAGACCTTTATTTGTGTGCAGTGTTTCATAATTGTATTCATATAGTTCCTGGATTCCCAAGTATTTTTAACTGTCTTCAGTTATTTTAAATGGAATTTCTCTATTTCTTCTTGCTGGGTTTGTTTGGTAGTATATGGAAATGCTGATTATTTGTATGGCTTTATTTTATACCCTGCGACTTTTCTAGGGTTGTTCATGGTTTCAACTAGTTGACTCTCTAGGGTTCTCTAAGTATACCATCATATCATCTACAAAAAGTGATAGCTTTGTTTCCTCCTTGCCAATGCTTATCCCTTTCATTTGTTTTTCTTGTCTTATAACTATAGCTAGCATTTCCACTACAATACTGAATAATAATGGTGATAACAGAAATATTTACTTCTTGGTTTTGATAGATACTGCTTATCATTTTAAGAAAGCTCCATTTATTCCTGTGCATTCTAGTATTTTTAATAAGAATGGGGGTTGTATTTTGTCAAAAAGCTTTTTGCATCTATTGAGATAATCATATGATTTTTGTTGTTTTTGTTTTTAATATGGTCAATCATGTTTATAGCTTTCCTAATACTGAGGCAGGCTTGCACTGCTGGTACAAAGCCAGCCTGATCATTGTGTATGACCTTTGAGGTATATTGCTGTGATCTTCTTCCTAGTATTTTATTTTTAAATTTTGCATCAATATTCATTGGGCATTTAGTATATATTTTCTGCCTCTGTTTTTACTCTCCCTTGTTTAAGTATCAAAACTATATTTTAACAGAAGGAACCTGGTAGAAGAACTCCTTTATCTACTTTTTTGAATGGTTTATATAATATTGGAACTACTTGCTCTTTAAATGTTTGCTAGAATTCACTTGTAAACCCATATGGTTCTGGGAATTTTTTGCCTTCATGAGCTCATCTATGGCTTGTTCAATTTATTTTTCTAAGGTAGGGTTATTTAAATGTTCTATTTTCTTTCCTGTTAATATAGACAATTTACATGTGTATAAATATTCATCCATTCTACTTATATTGTTAATTATTTTGAGGGCATAGTTGGGTAAACTAGTTCCTAATAATAGCTTTAAATTCATCTTTATTGGTTGCACATTCACTCTTTTCACTTTTAATACCAGTAATCTGGTTTTCTTCTTTCTAAAAAAATAGCCAATTTTATTATTTTCCCATAAAACTAGTTTCAAGTTTTATTTATTATTTCAATGGCTTTTTATTTTCGATTTTATTTCTCTTTCCTTTTATTTTCAGGATTTCTATTTTGGTGCTGAACTGAAGGGTTTTTAATTTGTTCTTTCCTAGTTGTTTTTTAGTTGTATGCCCAATTCATTAATCTGCTCTTTCTCTCTCTTACTGATGTAAACAGTTAGAGACAGAAATTTTCCCCTCGGCATAGCTTTGGCTGTATCCTACTAGGATATGTTGCCTCATTATTATTGTTGTTATCTTTATTGAAATTGTTGTTTGTGATTTCTTCTTTGATCTACTCATTCTTTATGATTCAATTATTTAATTTCCAATGAATTTTCAATCTATGCTTCAAAGGCCCTTTATTGAATGATTCTTTTTTTGTACTATGGTCTGAAATGGGTGCATTTAATATTTCTGTTTTTCTTCATTTGTTTGTGAGGTTTTTAATGCACTGATATGTCAATTTTTGTGAACATGTCATGTACAGGTGAGAAAAGGTATAGTCCTTTCTATGCTCATTCATTATTCTCCAGAATTCTATCATATCTATCTTTTCTAAAATTCTATTCATCATTTATTTGTGTCTTATTTATATTATGATTAGATATCTAGGTATGAGAGGGGTAAAATGAATTCCCAACTAGTACTTTTTTACTGTCTTTTTCTCCCTGTAACTCATTAACTTTTGCTTTAAGGATCTGGATGCTGTGCTATTTGGATCATATATGTTCAGTATTGATATTAATTGCCTGATGCCTTTTAGCAAAATGTCATTTACTTGATTAACTTTTAATTAGGTCTATTTTTCCTGTTTCTTTATCTGAAATGATTGCTACACCTGCCTTTTTCACTTCACTTGAAGTATAATAGATTCTGCTTCAGACCTTTATTTTAAAACTATGTGTCTTTCTATTTCAAGTGTGTCTTTTATAAACAGCATACTGTTGAATTCTGATTTCTAATCTATTCTTATATCTTCTCCCATTTTACTTGTGAGTTAATCCCAATCATATTCATAGTTATGACTATATATTTCCTTCCATTCTATTTTTGTCTATTTATCCTTCTCTTTTTTTAATCTTGTTTTTTCCTCAGCCTGTTTTGTTTCTGACCACTGCCTTCATTAATCTCCCCTCCCTCTTAATCACTTCCCCCTTTCTCTTAGTGCCTTCCTTTCCTACTTTCCTGTTGGGCAAGATGAATTTCTGTACCCAAGTGTGTGTATACAGATTGACATATACACACACACATGTATATATACATACACTCTTTATACTATTTCTCCCCCTCCTCCCACTCTTGCTCTTTAATTAGAATGAGGTTCAAATATTGTTCATTCCCTCCCAGATTTTCCCCGCCCCTTACAAATACTCTTCCTTGTGCACCAATTTTTGAGATAATTTTGTCCATTCTGCCTCTCCCTTCCCTGTTCTAGCAGCGCATCCTGCTTTTTCAACCTTCCGTTCTTCTTTTGAAACCATCTCAATATAATAACCTCACACACGTGCCCTTTGCCTAAGTAGCCTCCTTTTAATTACACCGTGATAATAAAATTCTTAGGTACATGTATCATATTCCCATATAGGAATGTAGACAGTTTAATCTTTTGATTTCTCACTCATGCTTATCTTTTTATGCTTCTCTTCAATCTTGTGTTTGAATGTCAAGTTTTCTATTCAGATCTTTTTTTTTTTCATCAGGAATGTTTAAAAGTCTACTATTTCATTAAATATTTATTTTTCCCTCCTTGCCTCTGCCTCCTGGCATTTCGGATTGTCTCCAGGTCCCAGCTAAAATCCCAACTTCTATAAGAAGCCTTTCCCAATCCCTAACAATTAACACCAAGAAAACACAGGAGCTACCAGCCAGCACTACACCATCCATACTTGGAACCATCAGTTACAGCAAATGGACAAATTCAGAATGTTGTGGATAAGTTCACTTACCTGGCAGTGTACTTTCCAGGGATATGTACATTGATAATGAGATTGACTCATGCATTGTCAAAGCTAGCTCAGTATTCAGGAGACTCCAAAGGAAAGTATGGGAGGGAAGAGGTATTAGTCTGACTACCAAACTGAAGGCCTACAGAGCCATTGTTCTGACTTCACTGTTGTATGCCTTTGAAACCTGGACAGTATACCAGCCCCATGCCAGGAAACTCAATCACTTCCATTTGAATTGTCTTAGGGAGATTCTGAAGATCATCTGGCAGGATAAGATACCAGACACTGAGGTCCTTTCTCGAACTAAACTGCCAAGCATCCAAACTCTACTGCAGAGAGTGCAACTCTAATGGGTTATACATGTTGTCTGAATGCCAAATGGGTGCTTGCCAAAAAGACCATTTTATGGAGAACTCACACAGGACAAGCATTCCCAGGGTGGTCAGAAAAAGCAACACAAGGGCACTCTCAAGGTCTCTTTTAGGATCTTTGGAATTGATTAGGTGACATGGGAAACACTGGCACAGGACTGCTCAGCACGATATGCCCACATCGGAGAAGGTATATAAGCAAAGCAGAATCGAAGTAGTTCAAAAGAAACATATGATGAGCAAATTTAGCGAATCCACCCCAAATGTTCACATGGACTATCTGTGCCCAACCGGCGGTAGACCATTCGGCGCTCTTATCGATCTGATCAGCCATAGTCAGACACACTGTAACTTAACTCAAGCATAGTGATGGCATTTTGCTCCTCTTTGAGAACAAAGGACAACAATCAACCAAGTGAGAGTCAAAAGTGCTGGCCACGCAGGGGGGGGCTGGTACCTCAGGTAACTCTCTGTATTATCTAGAATTCCTGTATGTTTGTAATTTAGAAAGTATCTGTGAATTCTCTGTGTGTGAGGTATGATTGTCACCCTACTGGGCATCTCATGAGTTGGCTTTAATCAATGCTTAAGAAAGAAATTGATGAGCTTTTTTTCTATGGAGGTCTACTGACCCACAGGAAAAGAAAAATCAACCTGGGCCCACATGAGTAAAAGTCACCTAAGGCAATTTATTTTTGCAAAAGAGTTATAAAATGTTTGATATGCCTGATTATTAAAGAACAAGAAAAACAAAACCATATGAAATACAGTCTATGATATAACAAAAAACAGGAATACTTCTGTTTTATATTATGGTCAGTTAAAGTAAAAAAGATAGATGAGTAAAGATGATAATGGGAAGTGAAGGGAGAGATGAAAGATAAGCTAGAAACAGACACAAAGAAAAAGAAATAGAGATAAACACATAAAAAGACTGAGAAATTCAACAAATATTCGTTCGATAAACATTTTTTCACAGTTTATTGAGCCAAAGCAATTCTTGCGCCACTGACCAGATGAAGTTAGACAAAGGGCCAAATATTTCCTGCTCTGGTTTAAAATAAGGAGCAATCATTAAGAATGTACTCAGCTCCTACTTCCCTGTAACAATTTCATCAAATCAGAGGCTATTCTAACTAACTGAGGCACAGATGGTACAATGGATAACTTTTTAGAGATCAACAAGAGCTACAAAAAGACATTAGTCGGCACCAAGCACCTACTATTAGGCACCGTGCAGAGTCCTGGGGCTACAAAGAAAATCAAAAGATTTTCTCTCAGAGAACTTACAATCTAATGGTGGAGACGCAGACAACTAGATACAGACAAGACAAACATAGAATAAACTGGAGGTCATTGACAAAAGGAAGGCATTAGAATTAAGGAAGACTCAGAAAAATTCTTGTAGAAGATGAAATTTGTTAGATCTGCCAAGAGGCAGAGATAAGGAGGAAGAGAATTCCAGGCATGGGGTTCAGTCAGTGAAAATACTCAAGAGATGGGAGATGGAGTGCCTTGCGTGAAGAACAGCAAGGGCGTTAGTATTAGGGGACTGCAGGGTACATGGAGGGAGTGAAAAGTGTAGAAAAACTTCTCAATCTTCCTGGATGGAAAGAGGGTGGTGGTCTAAGCGGACAGGAAATGGAAGCAGGTTATGAAGAGCTTTGGACACCAGAGCATTTTATTTTGATCCTAGAAGTGATAGGAAACACCGGAGTTTTATTGAGTAAGGGGCTGCTCTTAGGAAGCTCATTTTGGCATCTGAGTGGAATATGGACCAGAGAGGAGAAAGACTTGAGGCAGGGAGGGCGACCAGCAGACTATTGCAGTCACGAGGTGGTGAGGGACTGCACCGGGGTGGTGGCAGTGAGATAAGGTGGCAATTACTAGAGAGATCATGAAGGTAAAATTGACAAGCCTTAGTAACAGGAGTGTGAGAGAGTGAGGAGATGAGCTGTTCTATTAAAGGAAGAACAGGTAGACAACAAACTGACCTCTAGGTGTGTGGCTTCATATTTCTCTGCATAAATCATTGCCCTGTAGATTATGCCTATCTTGCTTTGAAACAATTGTTTATGGCAATTTCCTTTGATGCATGATTTTTTTAAAGGCATAAGTGCTTTTTGTTTTGCATTGACTACAATTTTGCACCCTTTAAAATATGCACAAAGTAGGGATATTTAAATAATTTCTAATGCTTTTAATCACTACTGCCTCTATAGAAGATAGCACTCAATCCTTTACTCTTTCATTACACAGCATCAGAATAACACAAACTTTCAGACTTGAGCTTTTTGAGAAGTGGGTCACAGCAAGACACCTATTTGTTCACACTTGGTACATTTGGCCCCTGGGCTGGAAACAAGTTTAATTTCATGTTTTACTGAGGGAATTTGGCCAACTCATTTCTTTAGTTACTGTGGAAATCAATTTCTAGTAAGACATAACTTTTTAGGTCAAAATGTGATGTTGTACAGCACTGACATAGAGATGTCAAGAAGTCAAACTGAAGTTCATTTTAAACAAATGACAAAGCACCTTTGTTTCCCAAGTGGAAATGCTCAAATATAGTATTTCGCTCTACCCAGCAATAAAAAGGAGACAAAACAAATGATTAAATATCATTCTACTTATCCTGTAGTGTCATGAATTAAGCTATCTTACATGGTCTTCATATTTATCATTAAAATGCCATTAAATCTGCTGGCAAGATGAACTGAAGGTTGGACTTGGTATGAGGAATACCTAGATTCTGATCCTGTCTAAGACACTTTACTACCTGTGTGACCTTGGTCAACTGGCTTAAGCATCCTGTGCCTTAGTTTCCCCATCTGTTAAATGGGGATAATAACAGGGCTGTTACAAGGAAAAGAGGAGATAACATAGGAAAAGCACTTTGCAAACTTTAATGTGCTATACAAAGGCTGGATAGTCTCAATTTTTTTTTGCCTTTTGGAGGGCAATTGGGGTTAAGTAACTTGCCCAAGGTTACACTTCTAGTTCTTTTGTGTGGGTGTTAAGTGTCTGAGGCCGAAATCGAACTCAGGTCCTCCTGACTCCAAGGCTGGCACTTTATTCACTGTGCCACCTAGCCGCTCCTGGATAGTCTCAATTTTGATAGATCTTTATGTTGATAAAATAAAATAAAAAGGGATCTCAATTCTACATTCATTTGATATGAGCTTAAAGATCTTTGTCAACATCTTGATGGTCTTAATTCTGAAAAGGAGATCATTTTTGCTATCAGCTAGATTTCTTTGTCAAGGCAAAGTTAATCTGTACAAGAAAGTTCTGAATAACATCTTAAAAATCAGACCATGTAAAACATTCCAAACAGAATTCCACTACCTTTCAATGTTGTTTTAAATGTATCTCACAAGTGGTCCAAATTCCACATCTGTTTGCAAGAAAAGGACTGGTTTGGAGTTTCTGACCAGTCTGCTCCATTCGGAAAGATAGCTCAAAGTTGAAAACGATGCCATGGCTTTGTGAATAATTTGGTGACCTGAACGTGCCTCTTCTTGGATTCTTTGACCAATTCCAAGGGAATCTTTGACAAACTATTTTCTTAGCATAGCAGTTTGCCATCTATAAAATGTCAACACATGATAGCAGATTTAAAGGTAGAAGGAACCTCAGAGGCCTTCTAGTGCTAACCCCTCATTTTATAGATGAGGAAACTTTAGCCCAGTGACTTGCTCAAGGTCACACAGAGAATAAATGTCGGCCCTTTTTCAGCCACCTGATTCCCAAAATCCTATAATGGATAAAGGTACAGTTTGGGGTGATGTCAAAACTAAAAATGTTAAGACATAATTCAATAGTGAAACTATGAGGGTGCTTAGCTGGTAGTCATTCCCACGTCAAATCTTTGCTCCTGAATTATTCTCCATAATAGTAATGACCTCTCCTCCACTCTTATTCACTTAACCAAACTTTGAACATCCTGTAGGACCCACCTCAAATTAAACCTACCACATGAGTTTTTCTACAAACACTAGAACACACATGATCTCTTCCTCTTCCAAACTCCTACAGTACTCCTCATTTCTCTTCAACTAGATTACAAACTTTTGGGGAAGTTTTTTTGGTTTTCCATTTTGTTTTGTTGAAAACACCATTTTCAACATTTATTAATTAAGTATTGGAAACCAATAAAAAAAACACACACATATGCAAACACATATATGCAAAAGTATAATTGAGAACCTTCTAAATAATTTAATATTTAATTTGGGGACAAAGATAAAGGCAATTTGAGCTTAATATCAGTAGCTAGTAATATTAACTTTTCTGCTTTTCAAAAATTTCAGTCACTTTCACAAGAATCAACCTGTAATCTTATGAACTGATATCATAAAATGACACAATTTCCTTGTGAAAACACATTAAACCCAGAAATGTTGACTAGATAAAGATGTCAGGGCTCCAACCCGATAGGTAAGTTAAAATAAAGCTGAGAGACGACCTCAAGCAAGTCATTCAGCCTCTCTGTGAATCAGTTTCCTCATCTGTAAAATAGGAGATGGGTTAGATTTCCAGGTTCCTTCCATCAGCTGACTGAAATTTTGTGATCCTACAAAGCATAGCCATATGAAAAGGGTCATTTTCATTTTCTAGAAGAAAAATAAGTGTTAGGCTACAATTTTTTCTTCATGAAAATTCAACAGCTTCCTCAACAAATAATTGCTCAAAATATTCCCACATCTGAAATGACCTAATGAATGATTAGGATAACTGTGTAATCTCACTGGTATGCCTCTTCATGCCTTTTTATCTTGTCTGATCCTTATCCAGGGTCCTCTGTAAACCTTCCCTTGATGATATATATCTTAAGGGTATCAAGGTGGCTCTCAATCTTTCCCATCAGCAGTTTGATACATCACTCAGTTCCTTTTCTGGTTATTTATGTAATTGGTCAAGACTTTCTTCCAGGTCTTGTGTGCAAATTTTTGTTGGTAACTCATTGCTGTCTGCTAGCACCCACTGAGGATCTTTCTGCTATTCTTTGGGGCACCTGAAATTTTGGGCCTTCTGAAATCAAGGTATTCCATGATTCACAGCCATATAGTATCAGAGGGATAATAGTGTTAAAGAGAATAGTGTTTTTGGAAACAGTAGACAGCTTAGATTAATTTAATTATTATAGAAATTCCCACAACTTATACATACACACACATGCAGATTTACACATGCATAGAGATACATATATATATATATACATACACATATAGTGTATGTATACATGTATGTGGATATACATAGATAGATACATAGATTAGACAGACAGACAGACAGATTAGATAGATAGATAGATAGATAGATAGATAGATAGATAGATAGATAGATAGATGAATGGAAGTGTTTATATATGCAGGACACTGTGGTAGATACTGGAGATAGTGAGACAAAAAAAAAAAAAAGAAAGGAAGTCAGTCCTTTACCTCAGGAAGCTTATATTCTACTGAGAGGATACAAAATGTATGTATATGTATACTTTTTTTAATTGGACTATTTTAAACCATTTTTTTATTATTTTTAAGGTGGTAAGGAAAGGCAATTGGGGTTAAATGACTTGCCCAAGGTCACACAGCTAGTAAATGTGTCAAGTGTCTGAGGTCACATTTGAACTCAGGTCCTCCTGACTCCAGGGCGGGTGCTCTATTCACTGTGCCACCTAGCTGCTCCCCCTCCCCCAATTTTAAATTCAGAACAGGTCTCATTTCCTTGATCTTTTTTACTTGCCTACAATTCGGCAACATTTCTATAATGAGCAAAGTAATAGCCTCAAGTTAGATAGAAATACATGAAGGTGCAAGTTAAACTAAGACCCTTCCATAAGTCACACCTCACCCATACTAACAAATTGTCCATTTCACAATAAGAGATATTAACATCTCCCTCACAAGAGGAGGCATGAGTTTGCAAGGGAAACCCCACAATTTTGTGAAGACATCAGTCACTTCGAAGGGTAGAATATAAGTAGGAGTTTTCTTAAGATTAAACAGAAGTTTGTTCTGGTGGCATAGGTTCCTTTAACAAAAGGATAAGAGAAAGAAAGGTATCTAAGGGTGTTTGATTTTCAGTGTGACCACAGTTAATGGGGAAATAATACTTAATGACTCTAATGGTTCTAGCAAAAGAATTATTTAAAAAATCTTTCCAAATGTTTGCTTTCACCCCAGATCAAAGTTTGACAAACCTTCAAAAACGCAAAGAAATAAATACAATAAGAATTACAGCTCTCCAGAAGCTCCAAATTTACCCTCGCCCTCTTTTTCTCTCTATGGTTAAGAAGTGAAGAACATGGTTACACCAGTGACCAGATTTGTTAATATAAGTCTAATAGGGCTCTCCACCTGCCATATATTTGGGAACTTGGCTCCAGCTTTCTGTTTACCCATATCTTAGCATGTTATAAGCTACCATGGAAACTTACAAAGGAAAAAACCATTTACTCCAATATTTATTTATTATGTTCCTAAAGTGCCTTTCCTCCTCAGAGGCCAAATCACTGTAGCAAGATGTTGGGGACTGCAGTGATTTCCTGCATGAGCTTCCATCTTCTGGGGATTCTGAGAATAGTGGATGGGTCCTAGAGCTCGTATGAAGGAAGGAGGTCGTCCCATTGGGTGGAGTATGTGTGATCCAAAATCTGATGGGTATGGAGGTTCAATCCCAGGAGACAGGGGCAGGGCAATATTAACCACTGCTGGAGGAACATTGGGAAGTAGACTAAAATAATTGGCAAAGGTTGCTTCCTCAACTGCTGGAGGAGAAGGAAGAGCTCCAGAAAGTCATAAGACAGACTCCAGCTTAATTCTAGAGTCTGTGGTTCCTTCTTTTTCCTTTTCTTTTCTTCTAGCTGCCTGGGATCTTCCCCATTTCACAAAGCCTGACCCATTTACAATCTGTTTGCTGAAGGACTTCTTGCCAGCCATCTCTGCAGTTGCCTCTGCAAATCTGTTATTCAGATCTCCTCAAACTGGTAAAAGTGATTTCTGAGCTGTCCCATTGACTGTATCTCCCAGGGTCACCAATGTATAGTATAGTAATGGTCTTATCATCTGGTAGGTCCATGAGGCATGACTGAAGCCCTTTTAGAAGCTTAATTGCCACAGGATCATTAATACCATAATTGTGATCTTTGATCATCAAAAGAATTATCATGCTCTGCAGGTTTCTCATATCTGTATGGCCCCTCTTCTCCTCTTTTACTTTCTTCTTTCACCCACCCCCTACAACAATGGCAGACACAAGACTGAATGCTAGATCAGAACAGACTCAAAGTTTGTGACCTGAATTTCATTGATGTCCATCTCTACTTCCCTCCCAACAAAAATGGGGGTGGGAGGAAACCCTAAGCACCATTGTAAGGAGGAAAAGAGTAAGACAAGACAAAACTTGAAATAAAACAAATCATTTCCCTCACCTGTTGCATAGTCATTAGTTTGGCATAATTAGTAGCCTTCAACAATGCTTCTACTGCCTTTTTGGCTTTTTCTTGAGGAGCCCCTTTGGGGAATGTTGGTAGGATGGCTAGAACACTCTCTACAGTAAGTTCTGGGATGGAGGCACTTTGTATTTTGGCCTGAAAAACAAAATCAGTTGTTAAAAACTAGCATTTTAAACTAAAAATTTTATACCTGCTTTACATTTTCAACAAAATAAAAAAAACAAAGATGTGTCAAGGAATGAATTATTCAACCATATACAAGGTATCTACACTATGTGTAGGTTTAATTTTAACTGTTGAGCTTCTTCTCACATAATCTGAATGAAATAGCAATAATCCAAGCATTCTGGTTTAAACATTTTAGGATCTATATCACTCTAGAACATGTAGAGCAATATAATTTTTGAAAATGAAAGACAGCAGTTAAATTAAACCAATAGTCAACACACCTTGTTTGCATTTGACTGAAAAGAAGGTTGAAGCTTAAAAGCCCTTTTTGTTAATATTAATGTGTAATTAGCAAAAATATATATGTTAAGGAATTTTGGCATTGAGGAATAAAAAATATCACTTTCCTGATAGCAAAGAATATAACCTAAACTCTACTCATGCAAGTTTCATGAAAAAGTTAACAAATGAAAAATGAATGAGGTAGGACAATGAGGTGGCAAAGTGGATTAAGGTAACAACTTGGGAGTCAAGATCTGAATCAAGGAATCCTGCCTCAGACACTTACTAGCTGTATGACCCTGGGCAAATCACTTCATCTCTCTTAGCCTCCCACCTCATAGGGTTGTTGTGAGAATCAGATGAAATAGCATTAAAGTACTATATAAATGCTAGGAGCTATAACAGGACCAATGTCTAAAAAAATGCTTTGCTAACCTATCTTACAATATATTTCATGAGCCTGATAATGTACACATGTATATGTGATTTTTATAATTTAATTTTATTTCCAAAGGCAAACCTTACCTCAATTAGTCATAGTTAAAAATGAGAGGATGCATTTCAATTCTATATAATTAAAACAAAAGAACAGTTGCAATTTTTTTTGGCTTACTTCATATTTGTGATTTATATATATTTTTTCTGAATAGTTGAAGGAGGTCATGTACAGTAAGTTATTAATACCATTCTTTTTTTAAGCAATTGGGGTTAAGTAACTTGCTCAAGGTTACACAGCAAGTTATTTCTGGGTGTGGTGCTAAGTATCTGAGCTTGGATTCGATCCCAGGTCATCCCAACTCTGGGGCCAGTGCTCTTACTCACTGTGCTACCTGGCCGCCCCTAATATCATTTCTTTTAAGATGCAAAAATCATGTACAAAAATATTGCTTACTATGTAGAGCAGTGGTCTCAATTCCATTAATCAACATGCATTTCTTGAGCAAATTATCAAAGTTTGTTAATCATACATCTCAAAAGATATATAAAGAGAAAATGTGAGTTCACACCCTCAATATTTAGCCTATTTTTTTAATTATGCTTCTACAATTGTATTAAGATATTATGTATATTATAAAATAAACACAAAATAAAAGTTTAAAAGAATGGGATATTGAAATAAATACTATTTAATTTTTATTTTATTTATTAATGATATAAAACCCTTTTTTGCCATCATCAAAATGTTATTAGTCATAATACTTTTAGAGAGAATAATATGATTGAATATTCAATTGGTCATCACACTGTAAAGGAAACATAGGGTAGTAGATAGGCTGCTGGAACTAGAGCTCAAATTCTACCTTAGCTGTGTGAGCCTAACCACATCATTTAACCTCTCTTTGCCACAGTTCTCTCTTCTGTAAAAAAGAGACCACAGAACTCAGTGGCCTCAAAGGCCTCTTTTAGCTCTAAATCTATGGTAATATTTTTTTTACTATAGAGAAAAATAGGGGAAAAAAAAATTTTCTTTTTGTACTCGTCTAACTTTTTCCAGCCCTCAGGATAAAGTGTTCAATATTTTATAAATTAGTCATGAGGCATTAGGTCAAAATTTTATTGTTTTTAGTGGTAGGCTACTACAAGAAAAACACAAGAAGGAGTAAACACACATTTTAGCAATCAAAGTAGAAAGCAGTTAGAGGACGCCTGAGTTTAAGAACAGTCATTCCTTTATAATTGTCATAAAAGAAACTGGGAGACCAACAGAACATTATGTTGCCTTGATTGCAATGTCCAGAATAACTGCATCTTTAGGTTTTGAAGTCGGTACATGATATGTATTGCAGACAATAAGAAACTTATTTGGGGTAGGGGAAAGGGTTTGTTCCACAGTAAATACATCAAAAAAAAAAAAAACACCTGACAGAATTCCAGAATATTTTTAAAACGTCTCCTGGAAGGGTTTCTCTCTACTTCAGGAATTCCAAGGACACCAGCTCACTAGAGTAGAGCAGTGAACCTTCAAGCACGGAATTAGATATAAATGGGATAGGCAGTGTACAAAGATTTATTTTCCCTTAGGAAAAATTATTGGGTAGACAAACTGATCTACTGTACTCATTTTTATTTATTTTATAACACTCATGGGAAAAAATGTCAGTGTCCAAAACTACCAACATGTCAGATCCTGTGTTTTGATTGAAAATTCAATTATGTATATTGGTTTTGGTCCTTGCTTGAAAAATGACCTGTGAGCCTATTAAGGCAGAATAAAGTTGCATTTATTCATTGTATTTATAAAACCAATCCTTATAATTATGGAGCTGGCAGGGTATAATGTTTACAGTTTCTTTAGGTACTTGAACATAAATTCTAATTGTTCATTTAACTTTTGCCTGATTCTAAGGATCCAGAGGCAAATGTAAGAGGTGTTTCAGGAAACTGCCTGTTAAAGTTTTCCATATTTGTAATCTGTGATTTGTCTTATCCCCATAAGAATCTGAGTAATTGCTCTTCTATGGCCTTTACCCTCCTAGTATGTGATATCCAGAAAAGTGATTCATTAAAATAAACACCTCCCTATTTAATACTTGGCACTGATCTACTGGATATTTATAGCCCATTAAAAGTTGATGGGTTTTCCCTCCTGAAAACTGTTACACAGGGTTTTGAATAATTTATATTTAAAGACTCTTCTTTATTATAGTTATAATTTTAGTAATATCTTTTTGATACCTGTCTGAGTAAAATATAGTGGGACCATATTGTCAGATTAAAAAGAGACAGAGACAGAGACAATGACAACTAAGGAAAGAGAATAGGCCAGAGAAACTTTCAGTTTAATATTTATGATAAAGATTGGATAGAAATTGTACAAGAAGGAACCTTTGCTTTATCCCTGCCCTGTGTATGTGTAATGTATATAGTATGGACAAATCAGTTCATCACTTTGGGCTACAGTTTCCTCATCTGCAATGTGCATCTGGGAAGAAGCTGGACTACCCAGCATCTAAGCTCTCTTGTTCCCCCAAATCATATGATCCTATTACTAGTGTCAATAATATCACTGGGGCGGCCAGGTGGTGCAGTGAGTAAGAGCACTGGCCCCAGAGTCGGGAGACCTGGGATCGGTTCCGGCCTCAGATACTTAACACTCACACAAAAATAATTGGCCATGTAACCTTGAGCAAATTACTTAACCCCAATTGCTTTAAATAATATTCTAAGTACCCTAGGAAGCATGGGTGAAGGTGGAAATCCAGTAGAGGTAACAGTGAAGAGGCAGACCTGGGGCATTATGCACAGAATTTGGTGACACCTTGCCTACAGATGAATCAACTTTTTGTTTTTTTTGTAGGACTACATTACAAAACAAGAGGGTGTGTGAAATAAGGAAGAGGGGGAGGAAGATAGAAAGGAGGGTACAAAGTATCTGGGCCAAATCAAGGGCTACCATGAGGGGAAGGTGATCTTTATGGTTTCAGAAAGAGAAGAGATTCAAGAGAGTAGATGAGAAGAGGGAATAGATTAAAAAGGATAAAAAGGAGATAGATAGGAAGGAGGTCTTGCTTTGCTGGTGGGATGGGATTCTGCTGATAAGGGCTCCTATTTGGTGCTTTAAAAGTTTACTTGTCGGTGCGGCCAGGTGGTGCAGTAAGAGCACCAGCCCCAGAGTCAGGAGACCTGGGATTGGTTCCAGACTCAGATACTTAACACCCACACAAAATAACTGGCCCTGTAACCTTGAGCAAGTTACTTAACCCCAATTGCTTTAAAAAAAAAATTTACTTGTCCTGCCTAGGAAGGTAGGAGAATTGGAACTCCTGGGGGCAATTAACACCTGGTGAAGTGGAAGAGAGCATGGACTGAAGGAGAAGAATTTGAAGTAATGAGAGGAAAAATGGTAACCAAGGGAAAGGATAAATCAGTGCTGGGCTGTATAATTGGGGATGTGGTAGAAGAGGGGACCTAAGTGTCCTCTCTGACACCTGCAATAATTGGCATTGTTCTGAGAGCAAGGCACAATAGAAAAGAGAAATCCATGAGGAAGGCTGTACCAGTCAGTGACAGAAATTGCCTGGAGGGGAGAGCTAGAATGTATACCTTGGATGTTTTAATTGCATGGAGAATAGAGAGAATAAAAACAGCCAGACAATTATAAGGGTCACAAATCAGAGAACGAAAATCCAGAGTAGACATAGGAAATAGATAATGGAGACAATGAGAGAAATCCTTTTTTGGAAAGGGATGCAAAAATTAAATTTTAAAGTTAATGAATAGACTAGTTGAATGGAGAGGAGAGGAAGGGTTAATTCACTTGAAGAATTGTATAACCATATAAAAGCAAGAGATAAAAAGCAGCTAATAAGGAAAATTCCAAAGGGAAAAGGGAGACAGACAAGAGGAGATAATCGAGGGTGAGGGAAAAAGCTACCTTTAAAAAGATTAAGGTAAAGTAACTGAGGGACCCTGAACTATAATTATAACAGAATAGGGAGGAAAATCATAACTTGAAAAAATCAATATCAGAAATGGAGGAAAATACAAACCCAACTCATAACTTTAAATGTGAATAGATGAAACAAATCAATAAAATGAAAAAAGTGACAGATTGGATAAGAAAATAAAGCCCTACAATCTGATGCTTTCAAGAAACATATTTGAAAAACAATGACAAATAAAACAAAACTGAGAGGATGGGAAAAAAAATTTACTATGCATCAGGTGAATCCAAAAAACTCAGAAGTGCAATAATTCTATCTGACAAAGCACAAACAAACATTCAGAAAATAAAAAGGGATAAACAAGGAAACTATATTATGCTGAAAGGAACCACAGACATCAAACCAAAATTAGTAATAAACTTATATGCTGCAAATGCCTTAGCATCCAGATTCATAAAGTGCCATGAGCTACTCATTGTCCAGCACTAAGCATGATTCAGAGACGTGAATAAGAAATGACCAGGCCATGAGGGTAGTTCAAGTAAGAACCATGAACTCCATTTATTGATTCTTAGGACAAAGTTTTTATAGAGCAATGAGACAAAAAAGACTCAAGTTTTCTAATCATTACCTTAGTCTGTTGTATCCTGGAAGTAGCACAGAATAGATAATTTGATAAGGCTTTGTTTTCTAGGTGCCAGAGTCAGTTAGCTCCTTTCATATGCAGTCACATTACAAAGGATGCTCTGGAGATCTGGCTTCAAGGCCTAAACCAAAGCAGCATAGGAGTCAACTATCTAAAATAACTAAAGTCTTGGGGAAGAGCCTATTGGTCTCAGAACTCAAACAACATCTTTTTAAGTATAACCCATAACAAAAAACTCAGGAGCTAACTAACTTAACAAAAAAGTCTCAAGGAGCTTCTTGTTTTAAAGTCCACTATTATTAGGGTAATTATCTGAATCATGGATCAGGCCTCTTTGGCTCCCCACAATAAAGGAAACATTATCTGAGCTATAAGAACATATATACAGTAACACAATAGCGACAGAAGACTTCAATATCTTTCTCTTGGTTTTGGATAAGTCTAAGTCTAACAGAGAGATAAAGAAAAGGAAAAAGTATGGAACTGAACAAATTGCTGGAGAATCTTATGTTAAAAGACTAATGATATTTTCTAAATGGGACAGAGAAAGAATAAAAATATTCCTCAGCACCATGTGGAACTTTTATAACATGTATAAGCAAATATACTGTAAAAGAAAATTAGAAGAAAAACAGATTATATACTTCTCACAGCTGTGGTTAGCAAACATCCTTAACCAAACAAGAAACAGACGTAATTACAAAAGATAACTGATTAAGTGAAACAGAAAAACTTCTGCATAAATAAACAAAATGAACATCCCTAGGATAAAAAGGGAAGTGGTCTAATAGTGGAATAAAAAGTCTTTGTATCAAATTTCTCCAATAAGATTTTGAGATCCAAGATATATAATTGTGTGTATGTGTGTGTATATATATATATATGTTTATGTATGTATATACACACATATAAATACATATCTATATACCCATATATGTGCATGTGTGTGTTGCTAATAGCCATTCCCCAATAAGTGGTCAAAGAACATGAACAAGCATTTCCCAAAAGAAAATAAAAGCATTCACAACCTCATGAAAGAATGCTCCAAATCACTAATCATGAGAAAAATACAAATCAAACCAATCCTGAGGTCAATTAGCAAAAAAAAAAAAATGACCCTCAAAATGGCAATAGTTAATTTTGGAGAAGCTGTGGAATGATAGGCACACTAATACATTCTTGGTGGAGCCATGAAATAGTACAACCATTTTGGAAAGCTATTTGGAAGCGTAGAAACAAAATAACTAAAATGTCCATGCCCTTTGATCTAGAGACTCAGTTACTGGATTTATACTCCAAAGAAGGCATTGATAAAAGGAAAGTCTCCAAATTCTCGGTGGGGGGAGGGCAGGGAGAGGAGAGATGGACACAGGATAACTATGATAATATAAGAAACAGAAATATCAATAAAAACGTATTTTTTAAAAACAAAGTGTTAGAATAGAATCTATTATGCCTAATCCAAAAAAGTGGGGGGAATACTCATGACCTTATACAAGAAAAAGTGAAAGCAGATGTGGTTAAGACCAATAATTAGGGAAACTACCGAATGCTTAAAGGTCCCATAGACAACGAATTAGAATAAGGACTAAACTTGTGATTTCCACTACCAAGGCAAGTTAACATCTTCTCTGCAATTTATTATATAAGAGAGTTGAATCGCACATCAAAAGGTTATGTTATGCCCCAGGTCACAAACCAAGTATGTGTCAGACACAGGACACATTATCTTTCCCCCAAACCCTCTCCTCCTCCAAACTTCCTTATTACTGTTGAGGACAACACCATCCTCCCAGTCTCTTAGATTCACAACCTCGGTGACTCCCTCGACTCCGCACTATTTTTCCTCTCCCTCATATCCAATGTGTTTTCCAGGCCCATCAATTTGACCTTTACAACATCTCTCGTAGATCCCCTTCTCTCCTCTAACATTGTCACCACTATGGTGTATGCTCTCATCACTTCACAACTAGACTATTACAATAGCCTGCTGGTGGATCTGTCTGTTGATTGATTAAAAATGACTTTGTCTTTTGGCATATGGGACAACATAGGTTACTACTGACAGAACAGAGCAACTGGCAGAAACTAAAGGAATCAGTTTGAGGAGGAAGATAAAGAGTTTTAGACATGATGTTGCATTTGAAGAGACAAGATGTATATAAGGGAAAATACCCAGCAGGTAGTGGGAATATAGACATGAGACTTGAGAGAAATGTCAGTGTTGGAGTTATAACTCACAGAAGCATAGATTTAGAGCTGGAATGGACTTTAGACATCATTTAGTCCAACACTCCCATTTTGAACATGAGGAAATCAGACCCAGAAAGTTTAGATATCTCACCTAAGTTTACACCAGCATAAGGGGCATGGTTAAAATTCAGACTTAGGTCCTCTTGATGCCAAATACAGTCCAATCTAGAAGAAGAATGAATCATCTACATAGAAAATACTATTAAAATTGTGACTGTATATGTGATCTCAAAGCAAGAAGCTAATGCTACTAAATATTAAACATAATAATAATAATATGGTATGTTCATATTTTGATTAGATTATTTCAAAAACATCTCTAATATAAATCTCTTCTAAAATTTATCATATAATTGTTAAAAAGTTGTAATCTTGCCATGTTCCATATGCTTTCTTTGAATAAGGCTACAGAATTGCCTAAAGGATTAGTTTCAATTCCTCTAATAAGAAACAAGTTAAATTCATTTTTTAACAGGGTCAAGGATCTAGGTTATGTTTAATTTTTAAGATTGCCTTTATAAGGGTTATAATTTATTATCATGTCTCCAATGAGAAATGTATAAGAAATTCATAAATTTATAAAACTTAAAAAATTTATAGCATGATTGAAAACTAGATATCTTCTGAGGTCTTAAAAAGAGTAGCTGTGCTGAGTTTAAAAATAAAGAAATTTTTTGTTGTTGTTGTTGATAAAATATATTACATCTATAGCTTTAGACTTTTTTATCTTGTATGTCACTGCAGCTTTTTATGTAATAATCTTTGGAATATTGGTACTGTGAGTGTTGACTGCTCAGTATCTCTGTCAGTGACTTACACAAAAACTTATCTATGTTTGCAGGTGACAGAGGTATGTCTAATTCACTGAGTGACAGCTCAAGAATCCAAAAAGTTTTCAACTGTGGAAAAAAAAATGCACCAAATCAAAGATGATAAAATTTAATATATAAATGTAAAGATTTACATTTGTATTTTTAAAACTAAATGCATATGGTCAGGATAGAGACACTATACCTAGACAACATTTACTCTGAAAAGAACTTGAGTTCTGCTGAACTGCAAGCTCAAAAATTCCATAAGGTAACCCAATAGGTTACTACAAGCTTAGGCTTGAATTAATAGAGTCATAGTATCTAATTCTGGACACCACATTTTAAGAAGGACTTTGACAAATTGGAGTGAGTCTACTGGAAGGCAACAAAAATGGTAAAAGAAATATAAATGATGCCTTACAAGAAATGGATGAAGAAACTCTGGGATGTTTAGCCTGGACAACAGAAGATTTAGGGAGGACATGACAGAGGTCTTAACATTTTGGAAGGGCTGTTATGTGAGAGAAAAATGATATTTGTTTTCTTGGACCTGGAAGGCATAACTAATATGAGTGGTGAGAAGTTACAGAAAATAAGGTATGGGCAATTAATGAAAGTAGAACAGGCTTCTAGTGAAGTAGAAAATTTTCTGTCAATCAAGTTGTTCGAACAAGATATGGAAGAGTTTTATCAAGGACATAAAAAGATGAATTCATGCTTTGAGGGCTGAACTAAATGATTTCCAAGGTTTCTTCTATTTCCTGGATTCTATGATTCAACAGACATTGAATCACAATTTAATTGACGTATAAGAATGTTGTCAGCTAGGTGGTGCAGTGGATAGAACACTGGGCTTATCAGGAAGATTCATCTTTATGAGTTCAAACTCAGTCTCACACACTTCCTAGCTGTGTGACCCTGGGCAAGTCATTTAACCTTGTTTGCCTCAGTTTCCTCATCTGTAAAATGATCTAGTGAAGGAAATGGCAAACCATTCCAGCATTTTTGCCAAGAAAACCCCAAAATGGGGTCATGGAAAGTCAGACATGACTGAAATTATTCAACAACAAAAAATAGTAATATCACATTTGGAAAGGATCATATACTCGAACTCCCTAATTTTACAGATCAGACAGTTAAGGCAGAAAGGGGGGAAAATAACTTTTCCTAAGATCATAAAGCTAGTACACAACAAAGCCAGGACTTAAACACGAATTTTCAGACTTGAGGGGGCCAGTGCTTTTTACACTAAATCATCTCTTATTCAGTCGTTTCAGTTGTATCTGACTCTTCATGACTTCATCTGGGATTTTCTTGCTAAAGATATTGTCATTTCCTTCTCCAACTCCTTTTACATATGAGGAAACTAAGGTAAACAGGGTTAAGTGACTTGCTCAGTCACCCAACTAATAAGTTTCTGAGGCCAGATTTGAACTCCAGTTTTCCTGATTATTTTAAGATTGGAAAGGGAGTACACCAAGGCTTTATATTGTCACCCTATTTATTTAACTTATATGCTGAGAACATCATGTAAAATTCCAGGCTAGATGAATCAAAAGCTGGAATTAAGGTTGCCAGGAGAAATATCAAAACTCTCAGATATGCAGATGATATGACTCTGATGGTAGAAAGTGAAGAGGAATTAAGAATTCTCTGAAAGAGGACGAAAGAGGAGAGTTTAAAAGCTGGTTTGAAAGTTAACATGAAAAAAAACTAAGATATTGGCAGCTGGTCCCATCACTTCCTGTCAAACAGACAGAGAAGAAATGGAAGCAGTGTCATATTTAATATTCTTGAGTTCAAAGATCAGGGTAGACTGTGACAGCAGCCATGAAGTTAAAAGACACATGCTCCTTTGAAGAAAATCTATGGCAAATCTGGACAGTATGCTAAGAAGCAGAGACGTCACAGAGAAAAAAGTTTGTATAGTTAAAGCTATGGTTTTTTCTAGTAGCAATATATGACTGTGAAAATTGGACCATAAAGAAACCTGAGAGTTGCAGAATCAATGCTTTCAAATTGTGGTGCTAGAGAAGACTTCTGAGAGTCCCTTGGAGAGCAAGGGGATCAAATAAGTCAATACTTAAAGAAATTAACTCAGGCTATTCACCAAAAGGTCAAATACTGAAGCTGAAGATTAATTACTTTGACTACATAATGAAAAGATGGAAGTCACTGGAAAAGATCTTGGTTTTGGGAAAGACTGAAGACAAAAGGTAAAGGGGACGGCTGAGGATGGATACAATATCATGGAAACAATGAACACGAAGTTGAACAGACTTCAAGAGATAGCGGAGGACACAAGGGCCTGGTGTACTGAAGTCCAAAGGGTCACACACAGTCAGACAAGACTGAACAATTGAACAACTTCCTGATTCCACTCCCAGGGCTATACCCACTGCACCACTAACCTGCCCTTAATTCACCTCTTAAAATATTCTAAAATATTTTACAGAGGTGAATAAAAGAGAAACAATTTAAAATTTTGGAAATATTTAAGTAAAATTCTTATGTTTAACCTTAAAGGCCAACTGTTACAGAAATAAAGGCAAAGACAAGAGGCAAAGCCTTGCTTAGGAGATAGTATACAGGGCAAAGTATGAACTGAGTATCAAGATAAAGCTAAGCACAGAAAGAAAAAATGTTAGAGATCAAATGTATAAAGCTCTGTGGATCAAGTCTAAACAACCACAGTAACCACTAAGTCCTTCTAGAAGCTAGTGGAGTAATAGGGTTGAAAAGCATGCTTCCATTAACAAAGTATATGACAATATTCTTTATGCGAATTGTAAAATCTGCTTATTTTAACCATCTTTGAATGATCATGGCTACAGTTTAAATATAAAAACTACTGCTTCTCAGGACATCAAATAATAGTATGATTTCTAACACTTCATTGGTTTGAACATTATGGCATCTTTACAACACAAAAAAATAGTTTCTTCAAAAGGATTAGACAAACTATTAATTAATAGCATTTATTAATAACCAACTCAGCAGCAAACAATGTAAGACCTAAGGGGAAGACCAAAACAAAAATAAAAGTTTCTATTTTTTCCTAAAGAAGATATGCCTTAGATTGAGGGAAGGGGTATTCAGTGGGCTTGCTGTTTTGGGGTGGGGGTAGGGGAAAGATGGGAAGAAAAAACTGTAACTCAAAATTTTGTGGAAATGAATGTTGAAAACTAAAAATTAATTAATTAAGAAAAAAAAGAAGATATGCCCTGAAGCTTCCTGGGCAAGATAACTTCATGATCAGATTTATAATTCAAGAACATCAATTTGAACAACTGTGGATCAATGTGGAAAGATTTGATAAGGGAGAGAATGGAGGAAGGGAGAACAATTTGGAGGTTATTGCAGAAGTTTAGGCAATAGATGACAATATCACATAAAGCAGGGTGTTGGACACATATTTAAGTGCAGATAAAAGCCTTGGATGAGAGAAAGATTGCATGAGTAGAATCAACAAAACTGGGTTAATAGATTGAATTGGGCTAGAAGGGAGAAAAGAGAGTCTGAGATGAATATGAGATTTCAAAACTGGGTAACTGAAAGGATGGTGGTGCCCTTGCCAGTAACAGAGGGAAATTCGTTAAAGGGGTGGATTTTGGGGGGAAGAAAATGAGTTCTTTTTAGTACATATTGAGTATGAGATGCCTGTACGATGTCCAACTTGAGATGACCATCAGGTAGCTGCTAAGGTGGGCCTGAAACTCAGGAGATAAATAACCATCCAATTTAACAAGCTTTTCAACAAAATTTAAATGCTAATGTTCCCTCATAGCATATAAATTGAATAAGGATGCCACTGGAAGAAGACCAACAAATGTCAATTTAAATGATTTGGGGGCATAATTTAAGTTAGATAGAAAGAATCTCCAAATGATATGTTTCTATTTCATACTTAAGTCATTTTTTTTTGGTTTGTTTCAGGAAGACAGTATGTGTATAGTGTGTAATTGGGGGTGAGGGAAACGGGAATCTGTGGGAACAGATCAGTATGGAAGTATTGGAGCTATAATGAAGGAGGAAAAGTAAAAAGGGTCAGGGGGAAAATAAAGGAAAACACAATCACAAATTTAAATGCAAAAGTATTAAACAATTCAATAAAATAAAAGAGAGTAACAGAATAGAAACAAAACCCAGAATTCTATTTTTCACCAAAAAAAAGTCTAAAATGTAAAAACACACACAATAGAAAATGAGAGGTTACTATAAAATTTATTATGTATCAGTTGACTTAAAAAAACAGGATTTGTCATCATGTTATATAAAATAATAAAAATTCATAATTAGAGATAAAGAAATTACATTATGCTTAAAGAAATCACAATGAACAATTATAAGTACAAAACAACACTAAATTACATTGCATCTGAATTCCTAAAGGAAATCTTAACAGAACTGAAAAAGAAATAGAAGGACAACAATAGTAGGAGACTCTAACATTCCTTTCTCCAGACAAATTTAAGAGAAATCTAGACAAAATATAGAAACAAATGAACTGCTGAAGAATAAAACTGAAAGGCTATGGTATCTTCTTTATGAAAGAATAAATAATATGCATGTTTCTCAGTTTTGTGTGCTTTATTAAAAATAGATGAAGTTCTAGGGTACAGAAAAATTATACAGATAAATAGATATATAGCTGATAAATGTTAAATTGCAAGAAATACAAAAATCCTATTTTATGAACCATGATGCAATAAGATTAGTAATTAATACAGGGAACACAAGCAAAAGATACAGAACAAAATAGAGACCTAATAATGTGACCCCCAAATAATAAGTCTCTCAACGAAGAAATGATTAAAACAACTGTGTAAAAGAGAATGCTAACGATATTGAAATAAGATACCAAAAATATTTGGGACATAGCTAAAGCAGTTGCCAGAAGAAAAGTTAATTTATGAGAAAATACATAAACAAAAAAGAAAATGATAGGTTTAAGGTGGTGAATATCAAAATTTTTAAACTAGAAAATCAATAAATATAAAACCCAAAACAAACACAGAAGAAGAAATCTTGAAAATTAGAGGAAAAATAAATTGAGGGGAAAAGACTATAGAAATGACCAAAAAAAGAACCCTAAAAAAATTCTTTGAAAAGATTAATACAATTAATAAACTTCTAGGAAACTTGATGAAACAATAAGAGGAAGAATAATTAAATTCACAAAATAAAAATGAACAAAGCAAAATTACAAAAAAGAAAGAAGAAAAATTTTAAATGACTAGAACCCATCATACACTTTAAATCCTCAGTTTTACTGGCACATAGCTCTATACCAACAAAATTGAAGATTTCAAAGAAATCAAAAGTTAACTACAAAGATATAAAATATAGGATTAATAAATATCAAGTGGAAATAGTAAGCAACCCAATTTCAGGAAACTAAATTGAAATGGCTGAAAGGAACAACCCAAGGAGAAAAAAAACTGGTTCAAATGGATTTACAAGCAAATTCCATAAGACGTTTAAAGAATAGTAAATAGCCCATGCTACACTAATTATTCTCAAAAACAGAAAAAAATAAAATAATCTACCTAACCTTTTTAATGATATATAGTCTTCATATCTAAACAAGGGAATGATAAACCAAATAAAGAAAATTATTGACCAATATAATAATGAAATTCAATTTAAAATTTTAAATAAGTACCTAGAAAATTCTACATCAATATAGCCTCAAATTTATTCACTATGATCACACTGGATTTATATCAGGAATGGTAGAAAAACAATAAATATAACTAATTGCACTAAAAACAAAATTGTCCAAAACCATATTATTATACCAACAGATTCAGAAAAAAAACACTTTTTATGCTTAAAAAATATTATGCAAAGGCATGAAATGTCCTTTTGAAGTATGATAAAAAGGAGAGGCAGTCAGATAGATCAAAAGAGATTTAAAAGCTAGCATTATATGCAATGGGAAAATACTAAAAATTTTCCAAATAAATATAGGAGTAATATAAGGATGCCCCCCCTTTACCTGATGTTATCTGACAATGTTATGGGAATTCTAGCAATAGCATTTAAGAAAGGGAAAGAAATTAAAGCTATAGACAGACTTAGAGGAGATAAAGCTATGTCCACTTCTGATAACAGGATGTTTAACTTGAGGCACAGAATCACAGAATCATCAGAAAAGATTAATAGCTTCAGTAAAGGAACAGGATACAAAATAAACCCCACAAAAATTAACAGCTTTTTTTACACAGCAATAAAAAATTCATGATGACATAACAGAAAGGGAAGTCTCCTCAAAATTACTACTAATGTATAAAACATCTAGGATTTAATCTACAGAGGCATACTCAAGATCAGAATAAATACAATTATAAAATATTTCTTAAAGAAATAAAGAACAACTTAAGTTAACTAGAGGGACAGTTGATGTTCATAACTGGAACAAGCTATCATAATACAATTAATTTATAGACTTAGTGTTACATTAAAATATTGCCAAAAGGCCATTTTATACAGTTAGATATAATAATAATACAATTCATTTGGAAGAATACAAGATCTAGAAACTCAAAGGAAATTTTTGGGAGAAAAAAAACAAACAGTAGAAATGGTGAAGAAATAGAAAGGAAAATTTCCAGACTTTCAACTAAATTACAAAGAAGTAATAATCAAAATATGTGGTACTGATTAAAAAATATAAAAGTAGACCAGTGGAACAGACTATATATGGAAGAAGTAAAAACAACTAAACATAATAACCCAGTCCTCAGTAAACCTAAGAATATTAACAATTTTGGGAAGAATTCTCTAGTTGACATAAACTGACTATAAAAGGTCACACTATGAGGAGGGAAATAGAAGACAATCAGGAAGTTTTCATAACTATGGCTACACATATAATTTTTTTTAAAGATTGTTGTCTAAAAATTATTTTAAATGTTGCTTTATTTTACTTTATTTTAATTTATAGCTTTTATTTTTTAAATCAATTTTATTTTCAAAATCTTTCTTCCCTTCCCTCCCCCCCCCAATCTACCTCTGTAATGAAGGATTGTTGTTTTGTGGGGGGTTTTAAGAAAAAGATTAATTCTGCAAATAGTTCTGCAAAATCAACCAAAATTTTCATAGGGATACAATTCCTAACAAAACACAGGATAGAGGAGATCACAGAAGAAAAATAATTTCAATTATATGAAACTGAACAACTTTTACAATGAACAAAATCAATGCAGCTAAGTCAAGAAAGGAACCTATCAATTTGGTTAAAAAATTGCAACTAGAGGAAATCACACAATCCTACCAATTATATCACTAAAATATGTTAAATAATCTCAACTGGGGACTCACAGAAGCAAGACAATCCTTTTATTCTTCTTAAATAATTCTCTATAACATCCTATATAAGTTTTTCTAAACCTCTTCTGTTCCCAAGTCTTCCTTATCTTCCTTCCCCTTCCCAACAGAAGACTATACTTCATATTTTACTTAGAAAATAGAGGCAGGGTGACTAGGAGATGCAGTGAATAGAGCACCAACCCTGGAGTCAGGAGGACCTGAGTTCAAATTCAACCTCAGACACTTAACACTTACTAGCCATGTGACCTTGGGCAAGTCACTTAACCCCAATTGCCCTGCCTTCCCCCCTCCAAAAAAGAAAAAAAAGGAAAATAGAGGCAATTCATGTTGAATGTCCTCTTCTCCCCTACTCTAAACCTCAAAATTCATAAACATCATCCCCCCACCATTCTCTTTGCCAATATTTTACCTTCTTTCTAATCTCTTCCTCCTTACTCCTGTCTTTGATGAAGAGTGGGCCCTTCTCCTTGTCAAGATCAACCCCTTTACAGGTATCCTTGATTTTATCCTTTCCTGTCATCACCAGCAAATCAACCCCATGATAATCCTCCTTCCCATCTTCAATCTCTCCTTATTCACTGGCTCCTACAAATCTGCCCTATAAATCTGTCCTATCCTTAAAAAATCCTTCACTTGACTCTACCATCCCTTCAAGCTATCAGCATATATCTCTCCTTCCTTTGGCAACCATGCTCCTACAAAAAGCTTTCAACACTTAATTGCCTCCACTTCCTAGTCTCTCACTCCTCAACTCTTTGCAATCTTGCAAACTTATTGCTTAACTTCAATCTAACTCCAAATTTATCAGTGGTTTCTTAATCAACAAATCTGATCACCTTTTCTCAATTCTAATGCATCTTGAACTGTGTAGCATTTGATGATATTGACCACAGCTGGTTTTTTGCTATACCAATAGGCTCTGCTCTCACAGGAAACTCCAACTTTTAACATATTCAATCAACCTTCAGCCCAGCCTACATGTGATTCCTCCCAGCTCTAATAATCCCCCCTTTTTTCCTTTCTGTCTTCTGCTTTTGCTCTTAAGGTTCTTTTATCTTAAGATACCAGCTCCTCTTCTATGGATGTGTGTCAGCTGCCATATACCCCAAATATATCTGAATGACAGAAACAGTCACCACTTTATTCTACAAAATTTGGAGATCATCTTTCATTAAAACACCACTTTTACAATTCATTGTATCCAGTCATACTGTCTGTGGTTATTACTTAATTTATAGTCACTTTTGCATGCAAATAACGCCAGAGGGTGAAAAACATTAGCTCAAACAATATAATTTATAGATGTCTGCTTTTATAGACTCAGCTTTACTATATGGGTGGAATTTATTATAAGTTTATTGAAGGTCATGATACTACAGAAAAAAAGTAGGTCTAGATCTCAAGAAGCCAAAATGAACAAGGAAGCATGATTAGAAACATATTTTCATATGAGCATAAACTATATTCATAAGTATATGTTCAGGATTGGGAGCCTTGTTATCCTGATTTGAAATACATCTGACCTCTTTCTGTCTAGAACCAGGTCCTACTTAACTATGCAGGAAATTTCCTCCTCAAATCCTTGCCCATCCTGATCTTAACTAATTCATGTAACTGTGTAGTCATGACAATTCAAAACATCTTCAATACACTTTTTGTGACTAGTTGTAAAGTTTTTGAAGTCACTACTGATCACCTTAGTTTCTTAGTGTATACAAAATTCATAGACTTGCAAAACACAATTAATAATAAAGAAACTGAACTAAAAAAATTTGGCATTGTTTTAATTAAAAATTTGACTATGAAATGACATCAATGGAATTGACAACATCTGGAGATGCTACATAGTATGTCACATAGATGAAAAGATTAGATCATAATTAAATTTAATTAATTTTAACTACTTTAAATGCAAAATGCAAAAATGTGTAATTGATTAAGAAGATAAAGTACACATGAAAGCAATAACCTAATGTTACTAAATAATTTAAATTTCCAAAATGTAAACATTATTAAGCCCCAAAACATACAGTCTTAATGAGATGGAATTTTATCTTTTTCAAATGAGATTCATCAACATTGAATTTTTTTAAAATAGCTTTGCAGCTCAACTCACCCAGGGTGCTGAAGGTACAATAAGGGTCAAAATAAGCAAGTCACTGCAGCATTCCTCCAAAGACTGATTACATCTCTTCATCTGATTTATCAGCCTAGAATACACGGCAGTGGGAAGAATTTGCAGAGATTGCTTGTGGGACCCCTGTCCTGGGGCTAGAATGAAGTTCAGTGTTTGTCTTATGCCATGCAGGTGTCTATACAACTGGCTAAGTTTTGTTTCAAGGGCACTCTGGAAATAAAGGTTAGAAAAAGATATGGTAAACATCTGAAAATAAAAGAAAGCTAATTATGCTAGGTGAAAGGTCACAGAGTTCTACTTAAGCACCTGCAAAAGTCAGGAAAAGTATGCCAATATTTATAAAACAATCTCTTGGGAAATTACAGGAGATGTCAAATTTTAAGGCACTCTCCCCTTCCTTTCTTCTTTTGCTTCCAACCATCTGTGAATAATATGTGCTGAGGGGGTATGATCTGACAAAGTATGAAACACAACAAACTGTAAGACTTTTAGCCTTTTATAACAAAATATTTTGTTAAAAGATCAAAGCCACAAGGAAAACTAGCCTGATTGTTAGGTTTTTGTAAAGAACAGCCCAGAGCAAAAATAAAAGAGGGTGGGAGGGGCAGAGAAAAGAAACAAGAAAAGAAAAAGGAAGAAAGAAAAAAAGTCTCTAACTTCTAAACAACCAAAACATCAGCAAAACATAAACAGGATCATGTTTATCTTATACCTACCACAGAACTTCCTTGTGTTCATTTCCTGTGTAAACCTTAGCCAGCTGGACACAGAGTTGGTTGGACAACGTGTTTTACTCATAAGAGATTATTTTAAAGATTTAGAGCTCATTTTAAAGCAAAATTCATGAAGAAACACTTAAATGTGCAAAAATAAGATCATAATAACCATGACACACAAAAAAATGTGAAAAAAATTGACTACAGTGAAAAGTACATGCCCTAGACCTATACCCCCCAATTTGAACTTTCAAGTCAGATACTCCCAGGACAGCTACCCCTGATTCAGGGTACTCTGCAGGTCTTCACTCCTAAAGCCATATTGCGTGATTCTCCACTGTTGCATTGACTCTTAATGGTCCTCCAGGGACACAATTAGCTGAAACCAAAGGCATTAATGAAATGGAATCATAAGAGCAGTAGCTACAAGTGATTTCCCCCTGTAAACCTGGGCCACACATTCCCACAGATAAACAGAATGGCAATGGAAAGGGTGTACAGGAAGACATGTGGTCATGGTGATAATTGGCCAGTAATGAAGAACCCATATGTCCTTTCTCTTCAAATTCCCCGAAACTCAGCATCTCTGCTGAGATGTCACTGCTAATGGGCTCCCTAGACCTTCTCGCTGCTAGGTGAGCAGGGTGAGGTGCCTCCTACTAGGCAGTAGCTCCAGTCCAGAGACAATGGAGGGGGAGAAGGAACAAAGAAAGAAATCTCTTTTCCCAAGAACTGAAGAGTCCTCTCAATAACCAGGTTTATCCTGATAGGATCTTCTCCATTGCCAGAACTCAGACGTCAGAACTAACTCCTGTCAGGACTCAGTCCCTAGAGCACATATCATGCTTTTTAAAGGTTAGCAGCTGCAAGGCTGATCCTTTGGTCAACCAGTTGCAATTTGTCCTATAATTCCATCAAGTTCGATTAAGGAATTTCTACACTTCTCCTAAGGAAGTAACAGAGGGAAAACCTTTCTTTATACTTTGAGAATTCAACATATTATTGTCACCTACCTTAATTTCCATAATTTTATCAATTCTTCCTTCTCTCTATTTCTTGCTTCTTACATCATGTGATTTCATTGCATACTGGAGAGAAATCAATTGATCAAGAACCCCTTGATCAGCCCCTGCTACCCTCTACACAAATTAAAACAAACACCAGAGAGGGCAGAGGAAATAAAACCCAGTGCAATTAAAGAAATTTGTGCTTTTAAGGAGAAATATCATTCTATTGGGGCGGCTAGGTGGCACAGTGAGTAAAGCTCTGGCCCTGGAGTCAGGAGGACCTGAGTTCGGTTCCAGCCTGAGACACTTAACACCCACACAAAAATACTAGCCGTGTAACCTTGGGCAAGTTACTTAACCCCAAATTGCCCTCCAAAAGGCAAAAAAAAAAAGAAATATCATTCTATTAAAGGCTGACATACAATTGCCAAATCTTATTTCTAAGGCCCCTAAGAAGTCATCAATCTTGTCCAACTCATACCTGAACAAGCATCTCCTGTTCAACATCCCCAGGAAGGAATCATCAACCCTTTATTTGAAGACCCATTATGTACCAAGGCCGACCCAGTGCACTTTTGGATAGCTCCATTAGGAATTTTTCCCTTATTTCAAACCAAATCTGGATCTCTATAACTTCTACCCATTATTCCTAACCACATGTGGCCTTCTAGGTCCTTGTGTGTGACCTTTTCATTGAGTACAAGTGTTAAAGAACAAATACTTTTATTAAGAGGATTTGTCTTGTGAAGTTTGGATTCAATCAAAGGGCTGCACTTGAGGACACAGAGGGCCACATGTGGCCTCAAGGTCACAGGTTACCAACCCTTTTGTCTACAAAGGAGTAGAAGGTAACAAGAATTCCTGGATCCCAAATCCTAGATGCCTGAACTCTGTCTACTCCACCTCTACCTCAATTGAAGTCATCTCTTAGAGTAAGAGACAGCTATCTCTGTATCTCTGGACTTAAGAGGGGTGGTCAGTCAAGTCAGTCTCTGCGATACTAGGCAATATATAGATGCCCTCCAAGGACCATTCTGCTCTCAGCTCTCTGATCTCTGACCTCTGTGTGCCCAGTTCTCTTTGGAGATCTCCCAAAAGGAAGAAAATAGGCCAGCAACTGACCTCCCTTTGAACAGTCTCAGTACAAAGGGGTGGCCCAGACTTACAGCAAATTGTGACAATTTATCCCCAATAAGTAGCAGTTAGGTGGCACAGTGAATAGAGCACTGGCCCTGGAGTCAGGAGGACCTGAGTTCAAATGCAGCCTCTGGATTTAACTTAACACAACTTAACACAAAAACTAGCCACGTGACCTTGGGCAAGTCAACCCCATTTTCCCTCCAAAAATAGCAAAAAACAAAATAATTTATCCCCAATCATCCTCAATGGGTCTACAAAAGAGGCAGCTACACACTCTATAGGGACATGAAATAAATGTCCCAACCAAAGGCTTTTGTCTCTATAACTTAATCAAATTAGACATCTAAGTAGTGCAATGGCTAGAGCACTGAACTTGGAATCAGAAAGACGTGACATCTATTCCTATTTTGGACACATTAGCTGTGTAACCAAGGCAAGTCACTTAAACTCTCTCAGCCTCAATTTCTCCATCAGCTCTTAGAATACAATATTCCAAAAGGCAGTGTGCGTGTGTGTGTGTGTGTGTGTGTGTGTGTGTGTACACACATGGGTTTAGAACCAAGAATAACTTACCCTGCAAAGCTGAGTATACTCCTACAGGTTGGAAAAAGTACCTTTAGTGGAACAGGGAACTTTCAAGCACTCCTGATGAATTAAAATGCAAGAGTCAAGAAATACCTAGATTTAGTTGAGCAACTGAAAAGGGTTATATGATGATGTAGTACTGATATTCTAATGAGGGTGTGGGAGGGGGAAAGTGTTTCCTTAGAACCTAAATGTCTTCAAACAGGTATTGAGGGAGTTAAATGAGAAAAAAGACCTCAAGTGAACTAATTCTGTTATGAGGGTTTTCAGAGGGCAAAAAGAAGAAAGGGGAAAAGGACACTAATGTAGAAAGGAGGAACAAGGGGTTGAAACTTGCTATTTCTCATAATTGGGATGGATGAAAAGAGTATACAAATAGGGAGGAAGGCATCATAGGTGTCACATGAACTTCACTCTTATGTGACCCAGATAAAGGAGAGTTATAGGGGGAGAGTGAGAGAGATAGAGACAGATATAGAGAGTGACAGAGAGATAGAGCCAGAGAGAGAAACAGAGAATTTTTGATGTAGAAATACATCAAATTCAACAGAGAAACAGGCAAGTATGGGAAAGATAACATGAAAGAGGATAATATTAGGGAAGGAAAAGTCACAAGTAAAACAAATTTCTTGATCTTTGAGGGAGTTTTGTTAAAAGGGAATAAATCGGGGCGGCCAGGTAGCACAGCTAGTAAGAGCACCGGCTTCAGTGTCAGAACGACCTGGAGATCGAATCCCGGGCTCAGACACTTAGCACCCACCCAGAAACACCTGGCCGTGTAACCTTGAGCAAGTTACTTAACCCTGATTGCTTAATTTAAAAAAAAAAAGGGAATAAATCAATGGATCGTAAATTAATGGAGCACCCATTCATTGTGCAATTGCTAAACAAATTATTGTATGTTAATGTAATAGAATATTACTATGCTATAAGAAATGAAACTACTAGGAAGTATGAATTTATAGAGTGAAGTGAGCAGAACCAGACCAAGTTATACAAGGGCAATGTCATTGTAAAGGAAACAACTTTAAAAGTTAAAAGATTAAAAAATTCTGATCAAAGCAAGAACCAATATATCTCCAGATGACCTCTGATGAAATATTCACCTATTTCTTAATAGAGAAGTAATAGACCCAAGATGAAGAAAGAGAACTACATTTTTTCACATGGCTATTGTGTGGTTTTATTTTTCTTGATTATACTTATTTATTGCAAAGGTCCCTGGTCCTCTGTTTTTCATCAGTAAGGGAATGATTAGCAGAAAGAGAAAAGGAATTAACAACAGTGATGCCAAAATTTGCAAGCAGTATGAAACAGTGATTCACAATTTTATATATGTTCATTTTGCATTCTGCTATGTACATGGAAAGTGTTTAAGTTTATAATGTGCTATGTATATGGAAAGTGTTTAAATTTAGAATTAAACTTTAGAAATAGTTTTAGGTTTAGAATAAAAACAAAATAAAAGGGGTGGCTAGGTGGCACAGTGTATAGAGCACTGGCCCTGGAGTCAGGAGGACCTGAGTCCAAATCCAGCCTCAGATACTTAATATTTACTAGCCGTGTGACCTTGGGCAAGTCATTTAACCCCAATTGCCCTGCAAGAAGCAAAAAATAAAAACAAAAATTCTGGTATTCTTCATTTTGACTATAACCTCCTATCATTCCATCTCTTCCTATGCCTCACCTCTCCTAAATCTATTCTTCACACTCACTAAAACTTCTGATTTCTCCACTCCTCACTATTTATCATACATTATACATGTTCTGATTTCATTTTTTTTTTCCTTTCCATTCTTAACCCTGAAACTAACCAATGCAACTCTTCACTGTCATCAGCCCTTAAATCCCTCGGTCCCTCGTCCTACCACCATTCATGTCTTATCAAATTCCAAAACAAGATTACTCCTACTGTCCTTCTCTACTGCTACTACTGCTACTACTACTACTACTACCACTACTACTACTACTACCACTACTACTACTACTACTACTACTGCTACTACTACTCATATTAGACTGAAAGGAGTCAGCAAAAGTTGTACAATTGTGCTGACTGGTTCCACTTCAAATTTGAGTTATCTCATATCAACTTCAGACAGGCAATCCTTTCACTCCTCCTTAATTTAGTGCTTAGCCCACTCTGCAGAGCAGATATTTCAAACCTTCTGTTGTCCCCTCAAACCTTCTACATTGCCTCCTCTTCCTCTTACATTCACAACTATTACTTTATTGAGCATATTGAGGCCATTTGCCATGAGCTCACTTTTCCCCTTTACTCTTCATCTCAAAATCCCTCTGATATCATCTACTCTCTTTCCTCTTTTCCTCCAGTCTCTGACATTGAGGCAACCCTTCTCCTTGCCAAAGTCAACTGTTCTATATGTGCCCTCTCCCATCTTCTCACCCTCTCTGGTTTCTTTGCTCTTCCTGATTCCTTATTCCTATCCCCCTCAACCATGCCATCCCAAACTTCCAATTTAACACTACTCTCCCCTTCCACTATGCCTTGAGAAATGAAATGTCTGTTTCACAGGCAACAAACTTCCCTTCATCTGAAATCTTTTCCTCACCCATTCTTTCCATCTCCCACCTACTACTGAAATATGACTTTCCTCAATGACACAGACTCTCTGGTCATCCTTTCCAGTACTGGCTTCACCTTTACTCATTCCTCTAGGCTCACTGGTTAAGATGTAAGGGAGCTGGAGTACTCCTTGCTCCTAGCTGCTACTTCTAGGTCCTCTCTCCATTACTCAGGAACTTTTCCTTTAAGGTTCATACAATTAATCTCTACCACACAGTTAAAAACCTGATAACTTGTCTCCAGAACTCCAGGTCATTCCCCTTCTTTCCTCAATGAATTCAGTACATGGCTCACAATATTCCTCTCCTCCCTAACTCCTGCCCTCATACTAGGGGGCTTCAACATACATACACCATTCAACATGAGTTCCCTCTCCTTCTGTCTTCCTTGTCTCCTGTCACTCGGATGCTTTCTGTCACCATCTCCTCCACCATCCCTGTTTCCTGCAATGAAGTGACCTTATTCCTTATCAAGGCTAACCCCTCTACCTGTTCAAGTGATCCCATTCCTTCCCATCTCCTCCAAAAGATTTCTCTTTCTACTATCCCTACTCTCTCACTTATCTTCTATTTATTCCTATCTACTCCTGCTTCCTTATTGCCTACGAATATACCCATGTCTCTCCCATCCTCAAAAAACCCTCGCTTGATTCTTCTGTCACTATTGTCATCCTATATCTCTTCAGCCCTTTGTGATTAAACTTGAAAAGTCTGCCTATAATAGGCACCTCCACGTTCTCTATTCTCACTCTTCTTATCCCTTACAATTCAGCTTCTGATCTCATAATTCTATTGCAAATGTTCTCTCCAAAGTTACTAATGCTCTCTTTGCCAAATTCAATGGTCTTTTTTTTTTTTTTGCTTTTTGGAGGGAGGAAGGTAAGGCAATTGGACTTAAGTGACTTGCCCAAGGTCACATGGCTAATTTGTGTTAAGTGTCTGAGGTCTGATTTGAACTCAGGTCCTCCTGACATTAGGGCCGGTGCTCTATTCACTGCGCCACCTAGCCGCCTTTAATGGCCTTTTCTTAATCTCATTCTCCTCAAACATTCTTCTTGAGAATTTTACACTGTGGATCACTCTCTCTTCCTTGATATTCTCTTCTCTCTAGGTTTCTGGGACACCACTATACTGGTTCTCCTCCTACCTGCCTGACTGCTCCTTCTCAGTTGCCTTTTCCTCTTCCAGATCATGCCCTCTAACCATTGCTATCCCACAGGGTTTGGTCCTTGGCCCTCTTCTGTCCTCCCTCTATACTACTTCATTTGGTGACCTTACCTGCTCCCATGGGCTTAATTACCGTTTCTATGCTAATGATTCTTAAATCTATCTATCCTGCCCTAACCTCTCGCTAACCTCCAATTTTGCATATCCAGCTGCCTTTCAGACATCTCCAACTTGATATCATAGAGACATCTTAAACTCAATATGTCCAAAATGGTAGTCATTATCTTTCCCCCTAAAACCTCTCCCATCTCCTACCTTCTCTAACATTATAGAGGGCAACATCATCCTTCCAGTTCCTCAGATTTACAACCTAGGTGTCATTCTTGATTCCTCACTATTTCTCACCCTCCCCTCCCCATAACTAATCTGTTGTCAAGGTCTGTTGATTTCACTTTTGCATCCATATCTCTCCTCTGATACTGCCATCACTATGGAGTAGGCTCCCATTACCTGATTCCCGAATGATTACAATAGCCTACTGGTGAGTCCGCCTGCCTCAACTCTCTCCCCACTCCAATCTATCCTTTACTCAGACACCTAAGGGATTTTCTTAAAGCTCAGGTCCAATCATATCACATCGAATCAACAAATCAACTCAATAAACCCCAATGACTCCCTGTTGTCTCCAGGATCAAGTACAGAATGTTCTGTTTGGCATTCCTGTCTTTACAGTCATCTCATGCCTTACTCCTCCACACATCCTCTTTGATCAATGACACTAGTCCTCCTGGATGTTCCACAAACAAAACATTGCATCTATCAGCTCCAGGCATTTTTTTCTAGCTGCTCTCCATACCTGGAATGCTTTCCCTCTTCATCTCTACCTGCTGAATTCCTTTAAGTCTCAACTAAAATCCCTTCTTCTACAGTAAACCTTTCCTAGCTTCACTTAATTCCAGTACCTTGTCTCTATTAATTGTTTTTTATTTATCCTATATATAGCTTGTTCATGCATATTTGTTTGCTTGTTGTCTCCCCAATTAGGTTGCGAGCTCCTGAAGGGCAGGTACTATCTTTAATCTCTTTTTGTATCACCAGGACTCAGCACAGGTTCTGTTCCATAGTAGGCTCTTGATAAACATTAACTGACTAACTAATTGACTGATGTTAGACTAGAGTTCAGGAATGAGATTAGGGCAGGATAAATAGATGTGAGAGTCATCTGCACAGAGATCATGATTGAACCCATGGAAGCTGATGGAATCATCAAACAAGCTATTATAGGAAAAGAGGGACCAAGAGTGAGTTTCAGAGAGGACCTATATTTAGAACCCATAACATGGAGTCACGGAATTCTATTGTCTTTAAAGACTTGAAATTTGAGAATCATCCAAAACACAATGGAGAGAACCAATGTGAATATGAACAGGCACATTACAAACAAGGAATTATGTAGGAGATAGAGTTTAAATAATGTCATGAAAACAACATATGGCAGAAAGAGAAGATGGGCTGGTCACATGGTAAGAGGGAAAGAAATGATGACTAGTTCACTTGTTCAATTGATATTCTCAGAATTGTAAGAGAATTCAAGAGAACACAGTACACTGGGTGGCTCTCCTATCACCAATTTAAGAGAGCACTTGAACAAGAGACTTAGTATAACTAGAAGGAAAGCCAATATCAATGAAGCTGCATGTCCAGTTGCAGTTCCATTCATTTACAACCCATTCGTTATTTGTTGTGTGCAAAAAAAAAAAAAAATGCAAGAGCATTACAAAGAGTTGAAGTGTTCAGAGAGACAGGCCCATTAACACCTTTATGAAGAGATCATCTTAAGAGACCTAAAATAGTTTTCTTGAAAATTGAATTTTTCTCCTAGTTTTGGAATGTGAATCTTTTACATTTCAAATTCAAATGCAGAAAAAAATTCAGTTTCAATTCGGAAAAATCTAATAATGTTTTTATACATATACAGGTAGTATCAATATGCGTTTATATAAAATAAAGCTATTATTCACAGAAAAAGTTAAAGAGAAGAAAAATAACATTACCTAAAAACAACAGTTATTAGATTTAAGGCTGAACTAAACAGTCATGTGATTATCAACATCTGAAGAGGTTCATTTTTGGAAATGTTAAAGGACTATTTTATGGATAAACCATGCAATACCATAATTCAGTTTCTATTCTTATTTGTTACCTTTACATAAAGAAAATAGTATAGGGGCAGCTAGGTGACGCAGTGAACAGAGCACCGGCCCTGGAGTCAGGTGGACCTGGGTTCAGATCTGGTCTCAGACACTTAACACAAAAAATAGCCATGTGACCTTGGGCAAGTCACAACCCCAATTGCCCTCCAAAAGCAAAAAAAAGAAAATAGTATGGTACAGTAAAATTTCCTGTCAGTTCATGTAAGAAAATTTTCCACAGACTGGAAAAGGTTTAATTCATTCTATAACCAAAATAATAATCATAATCATAATAACTGAACTTAGGAATAATTTTTGTTGTTGCTCAAGAAATACATCTTTAAATGGATTTTTTGTTCCATTTAGCAAAATGTCACATGAACTCTATCACTGGAAGCATATAAAGGACAATAAAATCTCTTGCCAAAAGGCAAGAGAGTATGCAAAAATATTGTCATTTCGTTTATAAATAAGTAAGAAGATGGATATGACCTACTTGTTATTAATTTTCAATATGAATTCAAAATGTAATATTGTTAGATATCTTAAGACTCAATATCTTTGGGGTAAGATTTACTAATTTTGAATAAAACATAGGAATATCTTTTAGAAATGATCCAGAATCATTAGCTACACCTCTATATAACTTCAATATACAAACCAAGCCAACCTAGCTTCATAAAGCTCAACAAAATGAACATTAATAAAGAACATAGAACACTTGCAAAGACATTAAAGAACACATTAGAGTTTCAGGAAGTGCTAGAAAATGACAATGTATGTCCTTGATCAACAGTAAAAGAGAACATAAAGACTTATGAAAGTCTAAAATTCTTACATATCCTCCAAATATGGGGTTTATACATCATAATTCTGGCATGTTGGGTACACATTTGAGCCAGAATAAGTAAAAGAAATAACCTTTATAAGTTGTAAATTTGCTGCTAAACTGTAGACCCATGTAAGCTTTGGCATGTGCTAAGATACCCATAAAATTCTTTCTGAACCATTTGTATTCTGCGTTTATAAATTCTATCACAAGTAAAATAAACTGTTCACTTCAGTATGTGCAGGCCACTATTTATAAATAGTGCATTCATTATGTTACACTTAAGAATCTTTCAGTTTGTACACAGTAGATTCAAGACAGTAATGCTAAACATTTCTCTACATGTTTGTGCTATGAGATGGAATGGGGCAATCATGGCTTAGTTGTCTATTTTTCAAGCTGTTCCTCAGAACTAAGAAACAACCACTAAGGAATATAGACACATTCTTGTTTACTATAGATTAACACAAACAGGCTATTGGTTACTATAAACCTAACACTTAACAAACCTACATCATACAAAATAATAACAAATAAAGTCACTGCAATTCTAAATGGGTCCTGAATTCAATCTATTTCCCACTTTCATTGGGAAGGCAAGGAAGATATTCAAAGTAAAACGGTCCTTCATTGATGACAAATTTTAAAGAAGGTTCTCAATTTGCAGGTTTGTTCTGCCAGTTGAGTAACATTTATTAAGCATCTACCATGTATAAAACACTGCACTAAGCTCTAGAGATACAAAGAAAGGCAAAAGTAATTTCTATTCTCAAGAAGATCGCAGTCTAATAGGGAGAGACAACATGCAAACCACTATGTATAAACAGGATAAATTGGTTGTAGTCTCAGAGGGGTGGCTCTAAGATTAAGGAGGACTAGGAAATGTTTCCTGCAGAAGGACGGACTTTAGCTGAGACTTTTTAAAAGCCAGGGAAACCAAGCAAAGAGATTAGGAAGGAGAGAGTACCAAGCCAATGAAAATGCTTGGGATCAGAATGTGGAGTGGTGTGTTCAAAGAACAGGAAGGAGGTCACTGTAGTAGATTCCAGAATATGTGTGGGCGAACAAAGTATAAGAAGACTGGAAAACAAGGAAGGGGCCAAATACAAAATCCTTTAAAAGCCAAATGGGATTTTTTAAATTGTATTTATTTTATTAATTTTATATTTATTTTTAGTTTCCATCATTCATTTCCACAAGATTTTGAGTTACAAATTTTCTCCCCTTCTTCCCCCTAGCCACCACCCCAAAACAGTGAACTCACTGTATACCCCCTCCCCCAATCTTCTCTCTCCTATATCCTATCCCATCCCCACCTCTGACTTTCCAGTAGGGCAAGATGGATCTCCATACACCAGTGCCTGTATTCTTATTTCCCAGTTGCATTAAAAAATATATTATTTTTTAAACATTTGATTTTACAACTTTGAATACCAAATTCTTTCCCTTCCTCCCTCATCACCCACCCTTACTGGGAAGATAAGCAATTCAATATAGGTTGTACGTGTGTAGTTGAGCAAAACATTTCCACAGTGGATGTATTGTGAAAGACTGACTATATTTTCCTCCATCCTATCCTGCCCCCAACTTGTTCTATGCTCTACTTTGATCCTATCCCTTTTCAAAAGTGTGTGCTTCCAACTACCCTCCCACCCAACCTCCCCTCCCCTCCATCATTCCCCCCTCACCCCTTCCCCCCTACTCTACTGTAGAGCAAGATACTCAATTTAGCATGTATATCATTCCCTTCCTAAGCCAAATTCAATGAGACTAAGTTTGACCCATTCCCTTTTGCCTTCCCGCTCTTCCCTGCCATTCTAACAGTTATTCCCTGCCTCTTATATATGAGATAATTTATCCCATTCTGTCTCTCCCCATCTCCTCTCATTATATTCCTCTCTCACCTCTCAATTTCACCTTTTAAATATCATCTGTTCCTATTCAATTGATCCTGTGCCCTCTGTCTATGTACACCTGTACACATATATACACACACTCACATATATATTCATATGCACATATACCCTTCTATATAGACATATATGTATGTATACATATATATATATATATATATATATACACACACACACACACATTTATATTCCCTTCAACTATCCTCATACTGAGAAAAGTTTCATAAGTTACAATTATCATTTTTCCATGCAGGCATATAAATAGTTCAACTTTGATAAGTTCCTTATGATTTCTTTTCCCTGTTTACCTTCTCATGCTTTTCTTGCTCCTTTTATCTGAATGTCAACCTTTCCATTCAACTATGGTTCTTTCATCAACAAAGCTTGAAAGTCCTCTGTTTAGGGGTGGCCAGGTGGCTCAGCGAGTAAGAGCACTGGCTCCAGTGTCGAGATGACCTGGATCAAATCCGGCCTCAGATACTCAGCACCACACCCAGAAATAACTGGCCGTGTAACCTTGAGCAAGTTACTTAACCCCAATTGCTTTAAAAAAAAAAAAGAAAGTCCTCTGTTTCTTTGAATGACCATATTTTCCCTTGAAACATTATACTCAGTTCTACTACTACAGTTCTATATACAGTTCTACTACCTACTGGGCAGGTGATTCATGGTTTTAATCCCAGTTTTAATCCCTTAACCTCCAGAATATCATATTCCAAGCCCTTTGATCCCTCAATGTAGAAGCTGCTAGATCTTGTGTTATCCTGATTGTGTTTCCACAATATTCAAATTGTTTCTTCTTGTCTGCTTGTAAAACTTTCTCCTTGTTTTGGGAACTCTGGAACCTGGCTATAGTATTCCTAGTAGTTTTATTTTGGGGATGTTTTTTCAAGAACTGATAGATGAATTCTTTCAATTTCAATTTTGCCCTCTGGTTCTAAAACAGCAGGGCAATGTTCCTTGAGAATTTCTTGAAGGGTGATTTCTAGGTACTTTTTTTTGATCATGGCTTTCAGGTAGCCCGATAATTTTTAAATGATCTCTCCTGGATTTGTTTTCCAGGTCAGTGATTTTTCCAATGAGATATTTCACATTGCCTTCTATTTTTTTCATTTGTTTGGATCTGTTTAATAGTATCTTGATTTCTCAGAAAATCATTAGCTTCCATTTGCTCCAATCTAATTCTGAGGGAATGATTCTCTTCAGTGAACTTTTGAAATTCTTTTTCCATCTGGAAAATTTGGCTTTTTAAGGCATTATTCTCCTCATTGACTTTTTGGGCCTCTTTTGCCATTTAAGTTCATCTATTTTTTAAGGTGTTACTTTCTTCTGTCAGGTTGTTGACTCTCTTTTCATTATTTTCTTGCATCATTCTCATTTCTCTTCCCAATTTTTCCTCTACTTCTCTTACTTCATTTTCAAAATCCTTCTTGAGCTCCTCCATGTCCTGTAACCAATCCATATTTTTCTTGGAAGCTTTTGGTACAGGAGTTCTGACTTCAATGTCTTCCTCCCCTTCCATACTTTGATCCTTTTTGTCCCCCAAAAAGTAAATCTAAAGTTGGATTGCTGTGCTTGCTTTTCTTCCTTTGCTTGCTCATGTTGCCACTCAATTATTTGACTTTTGAGTTTTTTGCCACAGTAGAACCCTGCTTCCAGAGGGGAGCTTTGTCTCAAATCACTGGGGTTTTCACAGCTGCCAGAGCTATTAGGAGAGTGCCATCTCTGCAGCCCCCACAAACTCTGGCTCACTGGTCACACACCTCAGGACCACCACCCAAGACCATAATCCATATCCAGGCAGGTTAAAGCAAGAGCAATTACCCTCTGAATGGTTGCTTAGTCCCCCTACAATCTGCAGGCCAGGAGCTCTGAAGCAGCCACATGGAGGAAGCTGCAGGGCTACCACACCTCTGCCACTTCTAGCTCTGGGACAAGGGTCAGACGTGTTCCTCCATCCCCCCCAGTTCCAACAGAGTTCTACACTGACCTCTCACTTTTTCTTTGGCATTTATGGGTTGATAATTCTGGAAAATGCCACTGCTACTGGTGATCCACTATCCCAAAGTCTGCTACAACCACTGGTTGGGGCCACCCTGAGGTTAAAACCACAGGCTCATGAAGGGCTGGGCTCAGTTCCCAGCATGCTGTGATGAACCCTTTCTGTCCACCTACCAGGCTGCCTTCAGCAGGAGATTTGTTTCTCTCTGTCACTTTGTACATTCTATAGCTCTAACATTTGTTTAGAGTCATATTTTATAGGTATTTGAGGTGGTTATGAGGGAAGCTCACAGAGTTTTCCTGCTTCTACATCCTGGCTCCCCAAACAAAGGATTTTATATCTGAAGTTGGAGGTAATAGGGAGTCATTGGAATTTATTGAATGAGGGCGAGGGAAGGTGACATGGTTAGATTTGTACTTTAGGAAGATTGATTTGACAAGTGATTAATAGGGATAAATTTGAGTGGGGAGAAGCTTGAGGCAGGTAGACCAACCAGAAGGCTATTGCAATAGTCCAGGCCTAAGGTGATGAGATCCTGTACCAGAGGGGAAGCAAAGTCAGAGAAGGGAAGGGGACATGTAAAAAAAGATGTTGCAGAGGTAGAAATGACAGGACTTGACAACTGAATGGGTCTGAAGTGTGGGACAGAGTAAGGAGTCAAGTATGACACATAGATTGCAAGTCTGGGTGACTAAGAAGATGATGATAACCTCAACAATAATAGAAAAATTAGGAAGAGTTTTGAAGGAAGATAATTAGTTCCATTTTAGACATTTTCAATTTAAGATATCAATGGGATACCCAGTATGAGATGTCCAATGGGCAGTAGGAGATGCAAAACTAGAAGTTTAAGAATCATCTGCATTTGATTTGAATACATGAAAGCTGATGACAGGAGGAACAAGAGAAGGGGGTCCAGGACAGAACCCTCTGGGATAGCTATGCATAGTGGATACAACCTGAATGTCCAGCAAAGGAACTGCAAGGGTGGTCAGATAGTTAAGAGAAACAGGGAAGAATAGCACCATGAAAACCTAAAGAGAAGAAAGTATTAAGAAGAGGGTGATCAATACTGTCAATGGTTACAAGGGGGTCAAGAAGGATAAAAGTTGAGAAAAGGTTAATTAAATTTGGTAACAAAGAGATCATCAGTGTCTTTGGGAAGAACAGTATCTTTATAAGAAAGCGTATACCTTAAAATATGAAAGGAAAAAGGAAAAGGTTGAGCACCTAGAATAACAACTGGGGAATACTAAAAGGCTATTAGAATTTCCATTACTAAGTTTAAATGGTTCATCAGATAGAGTGTTGGACTAAAATCAGGAAGACCTGAGTTTAAATCCCACTTCACACATACCTGTGTGATCCTGAACAAGTCATTTAACTTCTCCATATCTTAGTTTCTTCATCTATAAAATGAGTATAAAAATAGCACTTACCAACCAGAATCATTATGAGGATAAAAAGAGACAAATTTTTAAAATACTTTGCAAACCTTAAAGTTTTATAAAAATAGTAGCTAGTATTGTTATTATTTTTATTTTTATTATAGCTTCTATTTACTAAGTAGGTAGTTATTTCATCTTGTTTTGTTTTGAGACTTATTCCATATCATCAACTAAATTTATGGTCTTAGAGAATTGTCTAGGGCAAATTCAAATAAAACTAGATCCCTACAGTCACATGTTGACTTAGAAAACCACAAATTAACATTATCTATGTTGCACTGTCTTTTTGTTTTTTATTAAACATTTCTCAATGCCATTTTAAGCTGGGTCAGGCCATGCTAGGCCACATGAGGCAGGGCTGCAATCCATGAATTTGATGCCTCTGGTCCATTAAGTAACTTCCCCAAGGTCACATAGCTAGTCTCTATCAAAAAGCAGGACTATTTCCCAGGTTTTTCTGACTCCAAGATTTACCCTATATTCACTATGCCACAATCCCTCTTGTGCTTCATCTTGTCTATTACTTATTTCTTTTCTTTCAGACCTTTTTTCCCCTTATGATATGATGAGATATGGTATTGAAATAGCTTTTTCAATTGTCCCCTTTTGTCCAGATACTAGCCAGCAGGAAACATTCCAGGCAATGTCTTTTGACGCCCTAGATTGATACACAGCATTGAAGACAAATTAATTTAGAAATTTTGTTTGCTCAGCATCAAAACCTGTTTTTATGGTAGAACATCACCACAATGCTATCTTCCATCAGTCATTTGATAAACATATTAAGAGCCTACTACATGCTGAGTCCTGTGCTGTGCTAAGCATACAAAGAAAAGTAAAACAGACTGTTTTCAAGGAGCCCTCCAGTCTAATTAAGGCAACAACATGAAAACAACTAAATACAAACAAGTTGCATACAGGATAAACTGAAAATAATCAACAGAGGAAAAGAGCTAAAATTGAAGGGGATCAGAAAAGGCTTCCTGAAGGAAGGTGAGATTTTAGCTAAGACTTGAAAAAAGCTGGAGGGCAGAGAGGAGAGAGAGCATTCCATGCATATGGGATAGCCAGTGAAAATAGTTGGAGTCAGGAGATGGAATGACTTAAAGAAATATAGCATAAATTCTCTAACTCCCAGAAGCAGACCAACTACATTTGGGGGTTTCAGGAAGAAAGCGAGGATTTGGGGTATCTTTTCTCTAACAACATCAGCTTAAGCCCCTACGATTAGGGGCCAGTTATTGGCATCCCAGTTCCAATTAACCACTTAACATCAATTAATTTTCACAAAGGGCTATGTATTTCAAGGACAGAGCAAGACCCGGTGGACAAACATTTCCATACATGCCTTTAAGGGTAAACTCTCCCCCTAGAATGCCATAGCCTCTGGGAAGAGAACATGGCTTCTGATAACTGAGTAATTATGGTCGAGAACAGTTTAAGATGAACATTTCTTATAGCTAATTTCATTGTAAAATAGTGTTAGATTGAGATTCTAAGTATATTATAAAAAATTTCTAAAGATGTTGCTCCTTATTGATATCAGTTATAGATAATATGCAAAATAGGAAAAATCCATCCAAATAAATGTATTCTTAATTTATTTCATCATAGTCAAAATTGGAAGAAAATGTTACTGAAAAAGTATCTTGATGAGTTTCTCTTTTTTAGTCTAATATGAAGCATTTCAGGAGGGAAGGGCTTCTTAATACCACTTTAAGATTCTAAATCATTTACAACAAATGTTTAGACTAAACAATATAAATACATTTCAAACCAAATATTTCAAAATCAATTTCTTTCATGTTTACTCATCAATTCCTCAGTAATATATCATTTCACAAATGTGTTTTCCTTGAAACAGATGACAGTCTTGTTTTTAGTATTAAATAACATAGGATTAGTCTGCCTGAGGGACCATCTGTTGTTATATGTCCTGTCAAGCCAATTCTAAGACATTCAGAATTGTAACCCATGGTTAAATCTTAAGAAAGGACAAGGACAGGCATTCTCCATCAAGAGCTTATGACTGTGAAATCCTGTACTCTCAATATGTGTCAGAGTATATCTGTGACATCTGTCTAGGCAAGACAGGATGTTTTTGCTTTGTTATAATAAAACTGCTCAATGATTAGTCAGATGGGAGGGGAAAGTTGTGTGTGTGTGTGTGTGTGTGTGTGTGTGTGTGTGTGATATGTAATATTTATTGCAGCACTTTGGTGTTTAGTTATTCTCTGGTCAAAGGGCATCCATGAAGTAAAAATAACTAAAATATTTTCCCCCTAAGGTCAAAGGACACCCATGAAGTAAAAATAACGAAAATAATTTTTTTCTAAAAATAGCAAGGTAAGCTCTCTAAATTGTTGGAAGCTGATAATTTTGGTAGAGTAGAAGTAATTTTATAACAAAACAAATTTAGTTTTCTTAATTATGAAGCTAGTTTAGTTGAGGTCAAATTTAACTCTTTTAAGTACATGCTTTCTTTCAACATGGGGTGTTGAACACTTTTTCTAGATTTGAGAATTTTCAACTCTCAAACATTCTTATTTATCTCAATCAATACATTTTGAGCTTCTTTTGAGAACAATGTTTAAAACAAAATTTGTTTTTAAACAAACAAAACACCATGGGGAAATTTAAATAAGGTAGAAAAAAAAGTTCCTATCTTCACAGACCATACAATCTAGGTGTGAGACACAACCCTTGAAACAGAATAACACTGTTTCCAAACAATGTATCAACAAACACCAAATAACATGAACTAAGTAAATAGACCTTGAGGCTGTGCTAAAACAGAGGAGTAAAGAGCATCCATGAAATTCATTGTGGGAGAACTTCTGGAAGGAGCTAAAATTTGTACCAACTTTTCGAGAAGTTGACTGACATGAACTGGCAAGAAAGAAATGGGAGAAGGAGGAGAGGAATATGATAGATGATGATGATGATGATGATGATGATGATGATGATGATGATGATGATGATGATGATGATGATGATGATGTGTATGTGCATGTGTGTAAGACATTCCAGTATTTATCCTAAAAATTCTTCGAGATCAGATGTTACTTCAACCAGATTGAGATAAATACTATTAGAAAGTATTCTACTTGTAGACTTAGTCTTTGATCATGCACAGCTATGTTTACAAAAATGATCCAGGGCAGTGATGTGGATATGTCATTCATTTATGTACTTAAAATCATACAATGTGTCCAGAAATACTTCAACTTTTTAAAAATTTTGATTCTAGAAATGGGGTCACATTAGCCCCTCTCCCCCAGCTAAAAAGAAGGCAAAAATTTTTAAATATTGCTATTTACACCCCTCCCACTGTAGACCTCAGGAATAAAAGTTAAATAATCTCTCTTCCTTAATCTCATTTGTCTTAACCAGATTAAATTTTAATTATGTTGATTTCATTTACTACTCTTGTAAATTAGCTAGGTGGTACAGTGGATAGAGTGCTAGGCCTGGAGTCTTTAAGACTCACTTTCTTGAATTCAAATCCAGCCTCAGACACTTACTGGTTATGTGACCCTGGGCAAGTCACTTAACCCTGTTTACCTCAGTTTTTCTCATCTGTAAAATGAACAGAGGACAAGCTTACTCTCCTGTCCAGTCACATTTTTACCTTCCCTAAGCTGTTTCAGACTCTGAGCTCACCCTTATCTCAAGTTGATAAAAAAAAAAAGTTTAAGATTTTTACCTCTTTATTGTGAGATGCTTCTGCTACTATCTTGATCAACAAGATTTCTACCCTATCTAGACAGGTCATGAATAGGAAAAAAAAAACAGGAGGTCTATGTCAACTGTAATTATAGCAGTAAGCTATCACCAGTAAATAAATTTTGTATTTGGCCCCCCAAAAAATGCATACCTAATTCTAAATAAAACTAAGAGAATTCAAATTATATATAAGCTCCTCAACCCAAGCAAAGAGAAGTTTTATCACCATTTCAACACCTAGCAAATCTTACTATATATCCTCCCAGTGTCTTATACTATGACCTATTTTTTCAGCGCTAGTTAATTTTTAAACATCCCAGGAATATCAATGTGTATTTGCCATCACCCTTCCTAAAGTGCATTATAAAACATTACCAAAGAAAAATGCAATTTTAAATTGAAGGCTTAATTAAAAAGCTTGTTGCATATACTTTAATAAGAAAAGAAAAATCTTCTCAGCAGGTGCAGCGCGTGATGAAGTGAATCCATGAATAATTCATCAGGAAAATCACTTTGACTGAGATAAGATTTGCAATAATATTTTCCAAGTGAGATTGGCAAAAATCGGGTGCTGTCTTTGTCAATTTGTTTCAGTTTGGATTCCAAAGGTCACCCCCTAACACAATAGGATTGAGAAGTGGTCTTTTCTTTTTTCTTTGATGTCAATGTTACATGCTATATTTCCAGAAGAGTAAGCTGTTTCAGAACCACTAACAAAAAAATATGGTTTAGGCCAAAAAAAAACGCTTTTGAAAGGTATTCTGATTGGTTGGATTTCAATAGAATTCTTCAAGAAACAGGAAATAACCTCAAGACTTTCTGTAACTGCCCATAAAAGCATTCTGTAGAACATATTGCAAATACAACAACTTCATTGTGAAGTATTTAATGTGCAGACTTAGGGACACTTGTGCCTCACTTCTTATTCCCTTCTGTGGAGAGTGAAGATATAGGGAATGTACATTCCCCTATAAGATCAAGAATTTAAATAGGAAGTATCTGATTGTTTTTTTCTTTGTCCCAGGCAAAAATATCACAATTGAATTTTACTAGAAATTTTTGCATATCTTCTCTCTCCCTCTCCCTCTCTTCCTCCCTCTCTCTCCTCTCTCTCTCCCTCCCTCCTTCTCTCTCTCTCTCTCTCTCTCTCTCTCTCTCTCTCTTTTCCTCTCCCTCTCTTCCTCCCTTTCTCCCTCTGTCTCTCCCCCTCCATACATATATATATACATATATATATATATGTATATATGTCTTCAAGTACACATTCCTTCCAAAATTATCTTTAAAAAGAGTAAGATCATTCAGAGTGCTAGGCCTGGAGTCAGGAAAACTCATCTTCTGAACTCAAGTCTGACCTCAGACACTTCCTAGCTGTGTGACCCTGGGCAAGTCACTTAGCCCTGTTGGCCTCAGTTTCCTCATCTGTAAAATGAGCTGCAAAAGGAAACAGCAAACCACTCCAGTATTTTTGCCAAGAAAATCCCAAATGGGGTCATGAAGAGTCAGACAAGATAGAAAAATGACTCAACAGCAATGGAAGCAACAATAAAGAATATTCACATGAAGGAAGGCTTATGTAGACAAGATTAAAGCTGGGTCTGGATGGATGAGTAAGAAGCAAATAGATGAAAGATAGAAGAAAAAGCATTTAAATTTGGGGAAACTGGATGAATAAAGAAACAGTGTCAGGAATGTGTGTATGAAACATACAACTATACTTTCCTGAACTCCATGCCATTCTAGTGGCTCTGGCCTATTCTCCCATAGGATTAGACACTAGGGCAGTTTTGCCTTCATCTATGGGTATGGGGAAAGAGAGGAGGTATTTGTTAGTTTGGGCACATTTCTTCACTCAAGTGCCACCTAGCTGCCCTAGACTATTCTAGGTTGTACTAAAAAATTAAATGAGATAATATTTGTAAAGTTGCTTAGCATGGTGCCTGGCACATAGGAAACATTATATAAATGCTAGTTATTATTATTATTATTACTGTTGTTATTGGAACTGATATTGTACTATGAGTACTATATCAGTGCTATGAGTGCTTCTTGGTTTTAATACTTAGTTGTTCTATTGTTTCATGTGTACTATGCTATTAAATATATTTTTGTGATCTCTTTTTGTAAGTTATACTTTACTATTGGAAATAATGTGATCATATATATTACACATTTCTATTACAATATCCTTAAATTTAATCTCCCTAGTTAAACTGTAAAGTCTTTAAGGACAGAGGTTATGCCACATATATCTCTCATAGCTCCTATCTCAATTCTCAGTGTGACAGCGATATTTGAGAAATTGCTTGTTGATTTATTTTCCTTGAAATAGTGAATTATTTTTTTACTAAGAAGTTAATGCAAAGTGAAATTTCTGATATCCTATAATTAGAATGGTCTACTAAAACACATTATACAGAAAGAGAATAAAACTGTTGAATAAAACTGTCATACTTACTTTACTTTAAAGTAAAACAGAGAAACATTTTGCCAAGTGTTTTCGCAATTCAAAGACTATCAAAAACTGTGATCATTCTGGGGAACTCCTGGTATGGATCTTGTACCACACTGCCTGAAGCCCATGGAAATTAGGTGAACTGGTCCAGTACCTCACAGCTCACATGTGTCAGAGGGAGGACTTAAACCTAGCTCTTCATGAATCAAAGACCTACCCTCTATTCACAATGTTGGGCTGCTTCTCACAGAATACCTGCAAGAGATGACCAGAGGGTTTCCAAAAGTGAGAGGCAGCATGGTACAATGAACAGAGTGCTGGTTTTTTAAACAGCAGACTTCTGTTCAAATCCTGGCTCTGCCAATTCTGCTCATGTGACCTTGGACAAGAAAGCCGCTTAACCTCTATGGCTCTCAGTTTCCTCATCTGTAAAATGAAGATGTTGTACTACATGCCTTAGAAGATCTCTTCCGACTAAATCTATGAACCAACAAAATTTGAGATTGTCTCAATATTTGCTTTTCAGTTACCTGCTCCCACTTTATCTCATTCTAATCTTTTCCCTAAACACTAATCAAATTTCTTTCTATTATTCACCAACTTTCTTATATTCTTCTACTCATTCTTCTCTATTTAGAAATATTCTCCTTCCTTTCTCTCTCATGAATTTTTTTTTTCAACAACCTCAACCATTCCCTCTCCCAACCAGGCTCTTTCTACCTAAAAACACCACTGCCAGTGATATTAGTTAAAATATTTCTCTGCCAAAGTTGTTATTTTTAACTTTGGGTTTTCTATTTTGTTTTGGGGTTTGTGTGTGTGTGTGTGTGTGTGTGTGTGTGTGTGTATGTATGTATGTATGTATGTGAGACAGAGACAGAGAGAAGTCATCTTGGGAAATTTTGTATCTATGGAAAATAGTTAAGATAATAAAGTGCTATTTATATAGAGAGATCAGAAATTACACCAAATGCATTAATTTCTGAATGCAAAATAAAAACTAAACATAAGGAAATTTATGAATATTTCAGAATGCTCCAGAGCTATGGCTCTCTAAATATAGGAAACGTATCCAAAAAAAAAATTTTGCACCAAATTTGCAGTTCATAAAGCTTGTTTTTTTTTTAATTTATGATGGTCTGGATATACAAATAATATCATGTAACACTGATGTCTAAATCATAATTATGTGATAAACAATAATTTTGAATTCCTCTAAAGAAAGGAGCATCAAAGTCATATTGGCAAAGGGATCATAAAATATGGGTCACTGCTGTTGGAAAGTCCCCATGTTAGTCCCCTATGAGTTTAGGTTTAAGAGTGGACTGAAATACTTACTGAAAATTTAGCAATTAGTGAAAGGAGATTCATCTGGCTATAGCAAGAAAATGGTATTCAATAAGGACATTCATTAAAAATAACAAAATTATTCAGTTGAACACAGTATCCCAGTGTTGATCAGGCTGCTAAGTCTGCCATTCAAAGCCTTAGAACCTAGGTAGAGATCTTTATAGCTTTTTTTGCACTTGGGCATCCAGGAAACCATATCAACTGAGTCTTAGTACTTTGAAACAATCAATTTCAGGACAATTTTAATACCTTTTAAGGAAATACACTAGCCTAGCCAATATGGTGGAAGAATGTTGGTAATATCAACTACCTTAACCACCAATAAAATTTCCAAATTGACGCCAAATTCACAAAAACAACTGCCACCATATCATAACTATTATGTTTTTAAGGTGAGAAGGAAAACAGAGGAATAGTGGGAGAAAATGGTAGCGTAAACTAATTACAATTTGGGACATTTCCTATGATATGGAGACAAAGAGGGGATCAAGGCTGAAAATGGTCATGGTGGTCATAGCTACAAGTGTGTGGTGAAGAGGTAGAACCTAATGAATCAGCAAGTCTATTCAGTAAGAGGAGTCTAGCTTATATTTCCATTGATTTTTGGTTAAGTGACAACATAAAGAAATTACAATTGAATAAGTTGCTTAAAAAATACAATATATATGAAAATTTGAATATTGTAAAAAGCAAGCCTTTTTACATTAATAGATATTTTAGCCTTGGTTGGATAGGACCTGTACCTGTGATTTCACTGATGCAGAAGGAACTCCTGGAGGAAGAAACTACATCTAAAAATACAGGGCAGCACCTTCTCTAGAACTTAAATTCTCTGACAGTTGCCTAGAGTACTGAGAGGTGAAGTGACTTGCCCAGTGTCACACAGTCAGTATTTGTCAGGGGCAGGACCTGAACTCATTTCTTCAGGGTTTTGAAGGCATCTCTCCATCCATTATGCCAGGTTGCCTCACTAGACATTAATACCTGATGTAAACAATAGACAAGGTTTTATCTTCTTTTCTTATAGGTGGAATACCTTGAGGACAGTTAGGTGGCACAGTGGGTCTGGAGTTAAGAAGACCTGAGTTCAAATCCAGCCTCAGACACTTACTGGCTATGTGATCTAGGGCAAGTCATTTTTCCCTGCTTGCTTCTGTTCCTCATCTATAAAATGAGCTGGAGAAGGAAATGGCAAACCATTCCATTATCTTTGCCAAGAAAATCCCAAATGGGGTCATGAAGAATTGGACAACTGAAAATGATTGAATAACAACAATACCTTCATGTATGGGGAAAATCAGTATAAAGGGGATAATCAGAAAGATGTATGACCAGAAAAGGAGGTGTCCAGTCACCTAAAAAGAGTGGTAACTGATGGCCTGCCCATGCCCCATAGGTTTCCATAAAAATTAAAGAGATCTAGAGGAAGGTCCCAACCACATTCTGGAGACCCTCTTCTGGAGAATTTACAGAAAGTCACCTTCAAAAGTGAGTAAATTGCAATCTGTATCATTATAAAAAGCCAAAGAAAAGTCAACAACTCCACTAAAATATGAAAGTATTCTTTTAAAAAATTTTGTTATACCTTTTGTTTTTGTATCATATGTGTTTCCCAATATCTCTTCTCTTCCTGTCCCAGAAAGTCATTCCCTGGTATGGCAAAGATATACCAAGTACAATGTTACCTGTAGTAGTCCACATCCATATAATAATAAAGATGAAAAAAGTGGTTTAGAAGTTTTAAGATTTTTATGATTTGCAGAGCTGAGGGACTAACTATGGATGTGGAATATTACAGGTAACATTGTACTTGGTATATCTTTGCCACCTACACCTACCTTTTTTATGTTTTCCTACAAGTGTTTACAGGACACTTTAATAGATCTGTGATCTCATCAAATATGGGCACCTCTTCTAAGAGGGTGGACCAGGAATTGGCAAACTATGACTTGGGGACCAAATATGGCCAAATTTTGGTATGAAAAAATCTTTTATGTTTTTAAACATTACATTTTAAAGTTATGTTTTAAAGTTTTCAAACATACCATTTAATAAAATGTTTAAAAGAGTTATAGACTGTAATACGTAGTCATGCTTCTCCAGTTCTGCCCATAAATGTTCCACAGAAGGTCTCCCCAATTTCCTGGGAGCCTTTCTCTGTATCCCTTGACACTATGTTCATACAAATGTAGCACACAGGCTGTTCCACTCTCTGTCACTGTCTGTATAATGGCCTACCACCTCCTTTTCTAGTCAGACCACTCTCTGTTGATAGCCTTTATTTTCTTTACTATCTTTTTAATGTGCAATTTGTCATCAGTGATCTCATGTAGTCTATTCATGCCCTCCATGTACCTATCACCCACTGTCCTCTGGGTGACCCATGATGTAAATGCTTCGGAGACTGAAGTCTTTTATGATCTACAGCCATATAGCATTGCTAAAAGAATATTGGTGTTAAAAAAAGATGAGCTTTAGTTTCAGGGGAAAGATTGAGTTCATTAAAATCACTGTACAATTTCCCCAAAGCAATCAAATCTACTCTCTTCCTCCTATTTAATTCTGGGCTGAATTCATTGTACACTTACAGCATCTGTCCAAGCTATACTTTCTAATGGATGAATTCCATGGGAAATCCATTCATATGATAATCTGTACAAAAGGTATTTTTATACACTTAGTTTTTCTGTGTGGTTAGGTTAAACTTTATTAAGTGATATTAATACCATGTAGCATATTCTGCAATTTTCCAGACCCAAAAACAATCAGCAATTTTAAAAGAAAATATATGATATATATATTTTTTTTAAATACATGAGATATCTTTGTGGATAAAAACTTTAAATATGGCCTTTCTGCTCAACTAAATTAAATATTGTTTTATGGTAAACATATAGTTTTTTTCCAACAGAAAATTTCATATATTGTCCAACATATATTTTTCTTGTGGTACAACTATAAAGATTTGATCTTCTTTAAAATAGTCTTCCCATCCTTATCTTCTTTAATGACTTTCCTCCTTCCCCATGCAGTTCATCTCAGAGACTAGGATGTTAGGGCAAAAATGAAGTGGTGCCAGGGTCATTCATTGAAAGAAGAGCTTGTTACAGAAATCTTCAAAGAACACTTCCATTTATCATCTGTTTGTTGTCTTCTTTCCAATTTAATCCTTAAATGTCTTCGGTATGGTCTGGCTTTTGGTAAATTTCTTTTTCATTTCACTGCTCCACAGTTTTACAAAAAGTTTCTATTTTAAACCAGACTTGTCCTTGATTGTCATAACTTTCCATTTGGCAAGATCAAGTATTTCCTGGGTAAGGTCATTTCAAGGCTCCTTATGGTGGCAACTGATCTATCTATAATGACAAAACTTTTTTTTTAAGGACCATAAATAGTTTGGGTTAATCTGTTCTTTTTTCCATTTCCCAAGGTGTAGCATCCACAGTTTAGGATTAAAGGGTCACAGACCTTAGATAGAGAATATGGAAGTGACTCAAGAGGTTATCTAATCCCTCTTTTACATATTAAAGAAGCAAAGACCCAGAGAGATTAAAGTACCTTGAGCAAAGTCACACTAGGTGACCTTGCCCAGGTGACCAAGCTGGGATACAAACTTGGGTCATCTGACTCAAAATCCAGGGTTCACTTGAAATAGATGAGGCTTCAGATACCTAGTAGTACCTACTTCCTTTAATTTTAAAAATTGGTTTATTGCTACCTTTTATTTTTATAACATAGACATTTCAGATTATTTCACCCATCCCCCAAATAAAGCTCCCCTTGTAACATGCAAAAACAGTTAAACAAAAGCAACTGACATAACAACCATATCAGACCATTGATGCAAATTTCAAATACAAAGTTTTTCACCTCTACAAGAAAAAGAAGGATAAGTATTCATCTCTTTCTATGGGTCAGAATTATTTATTATAATTACATATCAATCAGTGCTTTTCATTTAAATTATTGTCATTATAATAACCGTATCATAATTATAATTATCATATTATAATTGTAATTATTATACCTGTTCTTTTCTGCTTCTGTTTATTTCACTCTTTATCACTTCATACAAGTCTTCCCATCTTTCTTTGAACTCTTCAGCTTTGTCATTTAAGATGCAATAAGATTCTACTTCATTCACATGTAATAGGGTTTGAGAACTTGAATGGCATCCCACAATAGCATTTGAGAGAGACAAGCATTCCTTCTTTTGCCCTGCAAAGGATCTGAGACTATCACAATCCTTGAGCCCAAAGTCCAGTAGTTCTTAAAAGGATACAGTCTTTCGTATAGAGACTGACAAAAAAGAGTGGGGGAATTTTAAGAGCTGAGCAGCCCTTGTAGTGGGAGAGACACGAATCTATGAATGGAGCTGAAAAGAGTTGGTGGCCAAAGGAGTAACAAAGGAAGGAAAAACTAAAACAAGAAAGTGAAAGAAAGGCCACAGACATCCCTACCCTCTCCCCTCCAGCTCCAACATGTCATAAAAGAATATTCAGACTGACTCCATCCACTGTACCCATTCTTTAAGAAGGAAGTTCCCCAAAATGTATGGTTTTTTTTTCCTTAACTCCTTCCCCCTCCCTATGTCTGTACAATACCACATATCATACTCTGATCACTTCTTTTACCTAAACATTTCTTAAATGACTGGTTTTAGATGATTTTTAAATGATTTATTTTTGTCTTTGTATAAATATGAATTGATTTGAATTGAATTAAAGAGAGGCCAGAGTTAACTAGAAATAGACATCATTTTAAATTAAGGTAGAGAGTCTAATCTCTGTCTGAATGTTAGGAATTTTCCTAACTGGGAGGCTCTGAGTTACTATAATTGTACTACTAACTTATTGTCTGGTATAAACTCTATAAAACAGCAGAAGATGGGACCATGTGAATCTGAGGGGCCATTATATTGTTGTTTTTGCTGCTGCTATTAATCAGTCCTTTCAGTCTAGTGCAACTCTTTGTGACCTCATTTGGGGTTTTCTTGGCAAAGACACTGGAGCTATCTGCAATTTCCTTCTCCAGCACACTTTACAGATGAGGGAACAAAGGCAAAAAAAGGGTTAAGTGACTTGCCTAGGGACACACAGGTATTAAATGTCTAAGTATGGATTTGAAGTCTTATAGATTTGACTCCAGGTCTGGCATTCTATCCATTGTGTCACCTATGCTAAAAAATGAGCTGATTTATTAAATGGGTATGGCTAATAAAATCTCCAGAGAGAATGGGAGTGAGGAGAAGGGCATGAAAGGAAATATATCATACTCCAAATGACCCTTCAGAGAGGAGATAGCAAGGTCTGGGAAGAATTCAACTCTGCCCCTATCCAACTGAGAAGCAAGAGCAGGTTAGATTAGCAGCTGGTCAACTACACCCCACAATCATACTCATGACTACTGATATTATGCATATGCCAATTTGTTCAGTTATTCTCCAACAGGGGAATACTTTGTTTCCATGAACATATCATTTCTATTCTTTTAAAAATCTTGATATTGATTTTGATTTTTACATTAAAAAGTTGATGGTATGTAGACAACTGATTCAGAATGACTTTCATATTTCCCATCTGTTAAAAATAATCAGTTTCATTTTTTGTCCTGTTATTTTGTGGTCATCATATCTGTAGCTTCCCAGCTCTCTTTTTAAAGAAAGGATTCATGATACGATCGGTATATAAGCTTCTATATAAGTTACAATTCTTTATTTGCTCTTATTTATCACATTCAAATTATGTTTTTCAACATTTTTTACCACTTCTCTCACTGATTCATATTTGTATTGAAGTAACTGAATACTCTTACAACACTTAAGAGGGTAGGTATACTATTTTTTTGAGAGTAGGAGAAAGGAAGTGATGATGTTTCATCCTTATTCTCCATCATCTGAGAACACAGAATTCAAAAATCCAAGGGAAGATGGTGGCAGTTAGTACCATATAGAAGCTATGTACTATTGATGATGATCTAGGTTGACTGGCTGAAAAATAAATCAAATTCTTAAAGTTGAGATACTATGGCTGGTTAAAGCGGCTTCCTATTACCTAGTTCAAGGTCAAAAGGGACAAGAAAATGGTTTAAAATTATGTGAATTAGGGGGAGGCTAGGTGGCACAGTGAGTAGAGCACCAGCCCTGGAATCAGGAGGACCTGAGTTCAAATTCGGCCTCAGACACTTAACACAAAAAAACTAGCCATGTGACCTTGGGCAAGTCACTTAACCCCAATTGCCCTACTCTCCCCCCCTCCAAAAAGCAAAAAAAAAAATGAATTTGGTTAAAAAAAAGCAGTCTTATCCAACCTAGTGCTAAACTTGACTAGTGCCAAAGACTACTCCTTTAATTCAAATCAATATATATTTATATAAAGATAAAAATAAAACAGCCCTTTTTTCCAAGAAGGCAAATTTAAAGAAAGAAGAATGGACAGGGAGAATAGGAGGTAAAATTCCACAGATAAGAAAATACAAAGTATATACAACGTCATTGCATGGGTGGTGAGGGAAAACACTAAAAAACTGGGACATCAGGACAGGTCTCACGTAGGAGGAAGTAGAAAAGAGGAGACAGAATATTAGGCAGGGGATACAGCTTATACAAAGGCACAGAAAGGCAAATGAATAGGAAAGACCAAGTGGGCTAGTCTGGGTAGGATGGAGAGTTAATGAGGAATTAAGTGTGGAAAGATGGGCTAGAGCCAGATGGCTAAAGGGTTCAAATGCCAGAGGGGCCTGTGTTTTATTCTACAAGTCACAGGACATCCCTAAGCTTCTTGAGCAAGAGGGTGATGTGATCAGTCCTATGTTATAGGAATGTAACCCTTTGCCTGACCAGGTAAATAGATAGTGTTTACAGAAGCCCATGCTAGCAGCACATTCATAATTTCAAAGGAGCAGAGATTTGTTAAGGAAAAGTATGTGAGGTCACAAAACTAAAGGACTCATGATTATAAATGCTATATACCTCCTGTGAGAGAACTGATTAACTGTTAGTGTATATTGAAGCTTTTTTTTTCACTTCTCAAATTTTTCTTGCTTTTTTTTTTGGTAACATGACTAAGGTGGAAATATGTTTTGCATGACTTCACATGTATAATGGGTATCATATTGCTTCCCTTCTCAATGGGTGGGAAAGGGAAGGAAGGAGAGAAATTAAATAAATGTTTTTATTTAAATAAAAATAAATGATAATTAATGAGGATAGGGAGGATAAATAAAGATAAATTCTAATTTTAAAAAAATGATGCTAAAAAGCAAAAAAAATGTGTGGGAGGTAAACAAAAAGATGCAAATACACCAATGAAAAAGTTAACAGGATTGTAATTTCAGTTATTTCAGTACACTGTGGTCCTGTTCACATAGGGAGATAGGTAGCAAGAGGCTATTTTTGAACATGTGATATTTGCAATTATTTCTTAGATATGATTTGTTTAATGAATGTAAGCAATATGTGAGATGCTATACAAAATAGAGAAGACATAATTCCTTTTCCTATCTTACATTCAACATGCAATTTATGTAATACAAGTACAAAATAGTTTTTAAATGGACAATAATCTTGGCAAAAGTCAAAGAATAAGTTAGTGCAAAAATCTATTAGTATTCATCAGAGTTGAAGGAGGAAAGAGAGAAAAATGACACTGATGTGGAGTTAGTGGAACAAGTGAAAGGTTTTAAATATTTGGGAAAAGATACTTTGTAGGGAAAGTGTTGAAATCCTTGAAAAATCAATCCAGTATATTGATCAAACTGCAGTTAAGACAAAAAAAAATGAAACTTTTTGGAATACTAAAAATACACTAGGTGAGGAGGCAGTCTGGCGTAGCTGAAATTAATACGGATTTTGCCTTACCCTGTATACTAGCTTTGTGACATTGGAAAACTCATGTCACCTCTCTGAAATTTAGTTATCTAGTTTGTAAAATAAGGGCAGCAAGAACTGCCCTGTCTACCTCACAGGATTGCTTTGAGGAACAAATTATTTAATGTGTGTGAAAATGCTTTGAAAACTATAAAACACATGACAAATTTAGGGTTACTATTAGAATAATATCTCAAGATCCAAAAATAACCAGAGGAAGCTTTTCCACATATTGAATAGATGCTCTATAGGAGATTTACAGTAAAAACTAAGAGGAGGTTTCTAAGGGCTAAAAGGACACTTAAATGTTTTGATCTTAATTAGTGGAAGAAACACCGCCATAGAGAAAACACCTCATGGCTATTTGAGAATGAAGGAGGGGTTACATCTGTAATTTAATTAGGGGTTCCATTCAGAAACTAAAATTCCCTCACCAAAGCAAGATCAACAACTCATGTATGATGTACAACCTTAAGAGATTTGTCTCAAGTACTGAGATAAGAAGTGATTTCTCCAAGGTTGGAGAATTCCAATCTCCAATTGGAATTTGTCAGGGTCTGAACTTGAATCCATATCTTCCCGGGGTCAAGGTTAGTTCACTATCCTCATTGTAGCACTGCCTTTATTATTATCACAATATTAACATACAAATGGTGAATTATATTAAATAAAAAGAATACTAAATAATATGTTACTGGTTACATTACATTTTAATGAATGCCTTCATCTTCTAGCCATAAAATGTGAGAATGAGGAAAAGCATGCATAGTGGTTTGAAGTTCTTACCACATATTGTAAATTTAAATTGTCTATTTTCCCATAGCAAAGATCGAGAAGCGTGACTGTTGGTTTAGTGAAGTTCTTTCTTGACATCAACCAGGGCAGTGCAAGCTCCTCAATGCCAGTAGCCTGAATGAATGGAAAAAAAAAAAAAGGAATGAAAAAACTTTAAAAATCAATCACCTAGACTTAGGAACTATTGCATCAAAACAACATAATTATAAGAATTATCTGTGCTAATGGGAGGAAACAGATGAAGGAATGATGCAAAACAGAATAACAGAATCTCAAAACCAGGAGCGACCTCAGGTCATGTAAACCAACCCCATACCTGCACAGAAATCACCTCTATAACATCCCTGACATGTGGTCATCCAGCTTTTGCCTGAACCTCCAGTAAAAAGGCCAAAAGCCATTACTTCCTGAGACAGCTGAGTCTACTGCATAGCTTCTTAGGAAATTATTTCTTACTTAGAAACTAAATTGCCCTCTGTAATTTCTATCCATGCCTCCTGATTTTCACATCTAGAGTCAAGCACAACAATCTAAATCCTTCTCCCACTTAACTGTCATGGGCATCCAGAAGTCAACATAGTATTCTAAGTTTTGTTTGACTAGACCAAGGGTCATTTCTAAATCCTCTTTCTTCCTCCTTTCTTCCTTCCTTCCTTCCTTCTTCCTCCCTTCCTTCCTTCCTTTCTTTTCTTCCTTTCTTCCTTCTTTCCTTTCTTCCTTCCTTCCATCCTTCCTTCCTTCATTCCTTTCTGTGTGTGTGTCTGTCTGTCTGTCTCTTGAAGAGGGGAGGGCAGTTAGGTGGCCTAGAGTCAGGAAGACCTCAGTTCAAATCCACCTCAAATACATACTAGCTGTGTGACCCTGAGCAAATCATTTAATCCCTGTTTGTTTCAGTTTCTTCATCTGTAAAATGAGGATAATATTAGCACTTATCTCCCAGGGTTGTTTCAAGGATTAAATGAGATTAAAAATTATAAAGCACTTAGCACAGTGCCTGACACACAGTAAGTGTTATGTAAATGTTAGCTATCACCATCATACCTTTATGGAATTTGATATTACAATTTCCCTTCCTTAAAACTCCTGAAACGCAAAGCCTCCATGGCTTTGGTACTACTACCCTTATCTGCGTTTCCTCTCTCCTGAGTGTGCCTTCAATTTAAAAATGGAACTAAATAACATCAGCTTTTCCTAGCATACATAACCATAGCACAATGCCCAAGGAGTACCACTAAAAAAATGCTGCCTTTGCAATGTAGTAATTATTGTTTTGTTGTTTCTTAAAGCAATCTGTCCTTTCAATTACGCTTTGTTTAATACCAAAATTAGTTTATCCCCAGAACAACAGAATTTCAGAAGCTGCTAAACAACAGCATGAGATGCTCTTCAGTGGTGAGATTGGATTGACCTAGAATGCAAAACTAACTATGAGAAATCCTCAGAGTATACTCATCCCATGTGTATGATGAAGAACTTACTTTATTAAGAAACGTTGTAGATTTTTTTAAGTTAACAGTTGAAGTTGAGAAAGTTGAATTTCTTGTATAATGTGTTCTACAGTACAAAGAAAGTGAAAAGAAGCTCCCTTCTTTTCAACGTATCATATTCAGTTGAACCTTCTACAACACACTGAGTATTAAATTCTCAGTTGTTTTTTTTAAAGGCTACCTCCTATCCTTCAAGGATCTATCATTTAATCTTCTATGGCCTAATACAAAGATTCTCAATGCAGTGTAGGTAATCCCCGAGGGTATGAGAACATGGAGAGTAGTGGGCAAATAACTATATTATATTATTGAAATTAATTAATTTAATATCCTATGTGCCTATGCATGGAAAAACTAGAACTTATGTCCTTTGAAATTGAGTAGAAGGCACAGGAAGGTTTACAGAAAGCCAAGGTTGTAAAGACTGAAAAAGACTGGGAAAGTTGCCTTGGTAAGTGATCTTCATTAATTACTTTAGTTGAAAACTTAATCATGCTGGGGCTAATATTTTAGCGATGAAATCCTCTGACCTTAGATAGACAGGTTGTCTAGGAGAGAGAAAGACGTTCAGTACACTGCCAGACCTGTGCTCAAGACATATTCAAGGGATGTCTCAAAAAGGTAGAAAATATAGTGAAACTACTGTAGAAGGCTGGTGGCAGCATTAAAATTTATATTATTATGTATGGAAATGTATTAGAGAGGAATGCAGAAGTTATTATGTAGTAGAGAGCACACTGAATTTGGAGTCAGAAGGCATGAATTCAAATCTCAACTCTATGGCCATTTGATATAAAACAAATTCATTACAATTAGAGAAATCCAAAAGTGGAATGGGCCACATCAGAAGGTAACAGCAGTCTTCTTACAGGAGGCCTTCAGCTTCAGTTCGATGGATACTCCCAGGGTATGTGGAATAGAGAATTCTGGCCTACATCCGGGATGGCCTAAGTAGCCCATGGGACTTCTTCCAACTCTGAGAATTGGTGATTAAGAAAATTCAAATTCATGAAATGGGATGATAGTTGATAATCCTGACAAGGGGCAATAATAGTATTATAGGCATTCAGAAAGGGTGCTAGATAGGAATCAGGAGATTCCAACTACATTTGTCATTATTCCTTGCCCTGGAAAATACAATAAAGGTGCCAACTAATTTTTCTCTCTTCTTTTAGGGAATTTAACAAAATGTTTTAAATAAAAATAAAATCATTTAAGTCCCTGATACACTAATAAAACAAAAAACACTTTTCTTCTTTCTGTGCAACCAATGAAAAGCTCACTCCTAACTAACTCATAAAATGAAATACATTCAGACCAATAATGCTTTTGGTTTAACCACAGTTTATCTTAATACCAACTTTTAGAAATTATGTCAATAGTGATGAAAAAGTCATTAAAAAGGTGAAAAGTTTAAAGAAAACTTTAAAGAAATTTGGAATGGATACACATTCTCCCTGGTAGAGAGAGAAAAGGAACAAGAAGTGGAAATAGGGAGCATAATCTTCAAGTTTCTCAGCACATTCAGAGCTACAATTCCCCCTGCATCAGCCCCAGGTGGCGTCTACATATTTAACACCTTCCTGTCCCAATTCCCAAATGTGGTAACAACAATAATGGGACAGTGGTTGCCCACAGAAGCTCTGCCCAGGAACTCTGCTCATCTCTCCCGTCCGTCTCCTTACAGCAGATGTATTATTCCACCTTCTCTCGTGTATTGTTTCATTCTCACCTCCCACAATATTTTCAGCCTCCCCCTAACTTATGTAACAGAAGAAAAAATGTTTCATTTTGTTTTGGTTTTGTGACTATAAGGTCATAGCATTATCATTCCTAAAGATCAAATAATGAGAATACCAGAACCCTTGGTCCACTCAACAATGTTTCCAGCAATCTGCTACAAAGCAAAACTTCCTAACAATTAGGAGTCATAAAAAAAAAGTGGGAAAAGTGGCACCTCCTTGGGTGGCAGTAGATTCTCCTTTACTGGAGATCTTCGAGGGATGGATGCATGAATGACCACTTGTTGGCTGAAAATAACGAGAATTCTTTTATTGCTACAGTTGGACAAGGTGGCTTCACAAATTCTATACATCTGTACATCTGCTAAAAATGACAAGAAACCAAGCTGAGTATTGTAACTTGCTTTTGTAATTAAGAAAAAGTCAAAATCCAAAGTTATATGAGGTCACATTCCAGTAATAATTGATCTGATACTTTGGAAATGTTTGGAAAAAACTAATGTGAACCTTGATCCTAATCACTGTCATACAGAGAAATTTACTTGGTGCAATGGAAAGAGAACTCACTGACTCGGGAGTTGGAGGACAGGGTTCAAATCCTGCCTCTGAAGCTGACTGCCTGTGTAACCTTGTGGAAATCATTTAACATTCACGGGCCTCAGTTTCCACATCTGTAAAATGTGAGGGCTGGACTAGATGGACTAGAAGGTCTTTCTAGCCATAGTTCTTTATCCTATAAAAACTGTCTTAACCTATTATTAAACCCATAAAGGACAGCATGATGCACAGAAGTAGGTGAAGAAAGTGATTTTATTCAAAGATTTGAGCAATCTATGATAGCCTTGACTTGAATGAAAGACTTAGAACTGTTGACTTACTTCTGGGACAAATCTACCATCCACTTTCTGTATTCCTCCATATACTAGTAAAAGCATACACACGTGAGAAATTCATTTTTGTCAGCTTCCAATTTTTTTAGACAAAAATGGGTCAGAAATCTGTCATCTTGCGAAGAAAATGAGGTAACACTGGCCATGTGGAATATACTACCTGAGTCTTTTATTCGAATGAATAAAAATATATCCAAAGGAGTTAAAGCTAAATATTAGCACACTTAAAATCATTAAGACAAAGAACTGTCCTTATCTTAAGATTTTAGGTATTAATAACGCCTTTCTCTATTGTGTTAAACTTTAAATGTTCCAAATTTCAGCAACGTATACAATCAGAGCTGCCATAGCACAGACCACTTACTCAGCTACTTTAAAAGGCATTACAATAGTGGAATTCAGTGGTTTTCATCTCATTTGCATGTAAAGATTCCTCTGTAAAACTTATGTTTCAAACGTAAAAAATTGATTTTATAAGGAACTCGCTAAAGTCTATAGCTCTCCAGCTTATTTTCCTTGTTAATATATTGACCAAAAGTATATATTTCTGCCATGAGAACATGCTTCAGGTAGCCACACGTATACTATTGTGGTAATGAGCAGCTTTTTTTTTAACATTAACCCTGTTCAAAGCTCATGTTATTACATCAGCTTGGGCTCCATTCCATGATGAAACAGAAAGAGTATCACACCTCATAGCTCCAGTAACCACAGCAATTTTTCTGAAAAAGTCAAGTTGTAAAACCACCTTGGGATCCTACATGCATGGATAAGATCCACGTAAGTGTTTCTCACATAGCTAAATATGTATAAAATAAATGTAGGATGAGAACAAGAAGTGACTAGATCACTATCAACTGGTTTCCATTTAAATTTTGCTTTAAATTTTTCAAATTGTTTAAGCTGAAAACTTCAAGAATTTTGATGTGGGCTCCCTTTGCTCCACTTCTCTTCATTGCAAAAACAAAACACAAAACAAACAAACAAAAAAAAAAACCCTTGACATCATTCCCTACTGTCTCATCATTTTTCTTTGACAAAGGGGGATCCTTCTTGATCTTACCAAGGTCAACCCCTCTATTTGTGCCTGTGATCCCATCTCCTTTCTTGCTTTCCACAAGACCCCCTTCAATCATCTATTATCTCTGTCTCTAATCTTCAATTTCTCCCTGGTTTGTTACCCTTTACCTTTAAACATGTACACACCTCCCCAACCTTAAAAAAGTTTTCACTAACCCTCAACTTTCAACTGATCATCCTATATTTCTTCTCCTTTCTTCATGCAAATTCCTAGAAAAAGATCTCTACACCTGTCTTCAATTTCTCTCCTCTCACTCACCTACTCTTCTCAGCCCTTTGCAATATGGTTTGCAACTTTATAATTTGACAGAAACTGCTCTCTCTAAAGTTATACATGATCTCTTTGTTGTTACATTTGATGGCCTTGTTTTCAGTCCTCATCCTTCTTGAGTTATCTACTGCATGTTACCCCATTAGTCACCCCTTCTCCTTCTAGATACTCTCTCTGCTCTGGGTTTTAATGACATTGCTCTCTCCTTATTTTCCTCTTACTTCTTCCAAACCACTTCTTCTAGGTCTTCTCTGCTGGTTCATTGCTAATATCACACCTAACTGTGCATGTACCTCAAGCCTCTGTTCTAGGTCTTCTAATCATCTCTCTAAATACTCTCTCATGTCTTCATCATGAGTTTAGTTATCATATTCATGCTGATGACTCCTACATTTATACATTCAGTCTAGTCCCTCCCCATAGGTTCAATTCTGAATCATTGGAACATTACACCTGGAAACCAAATAGTCATCTCAAACCCAACATATCCAAAGCAGAACTCATTCTTTTCTCCCAAACCAACACCATTTTCAAACTTCTCTATTTCTATTT
>NW_027185764.1:52925500-52965253 GCF_028583685.1 Petaurus breviceps papuanus | reverse complement strand
GCATTGTCTTCTTTTCAGTTTGTTACTTAATAGAGCTAGATAAATATTAACAAAATTTATTTAAAGGAACTTGATACTTGTACACCTGACCAGGTGTTCATCCTGCTGCTGCTGCCACCTCCATCCCACAGGTCTAGTGTCTTTTGCTACAATCTCAGCCAGTCCCCATTCCAGTGTCTATAAGCCTGTGGGCTATGGTTGTGGTGACAGCAGCAGGATGATTAAAAATATGGAATCTCAAGAGAAAGAGTGGGAAAATAATAGGAATGAAAGGAGACTAGCACTTCCAGACCTCATTATAATATTAAATAATAATCCAAAACTGTTTGGAACTGGCTAAAAATAAAAAAGTTTGTAAGTGGAACAGAATAATAATCTATAAAATGAAAAGGTTGTATTTGATGGGGTTTAAGTTCCTTTAAGTTCTAAACCTATGATCCTATACACCATAAGAAACAACACATATGAAGAATTCAAGAAGATGTAGGAAGAATTACATGAACTGATGTAAAGTCAAATAAATAGAACCAGGAAAACAACAGACACAATGACAACAACGCAAACTAAAAGAAGGAAATGAAATTCAAGTGTGATGACCAAGCTTAATGAAGAAAAATGTTAAGAAAATGCACCTCCCTCTTTTTATTTCAGATTGTAGAGGTCTTGGGGGAGGAGGAGAGAGTGGTATTCATAGTTCTGGAATTTACTATCAGAAAGATATTGGGTTTTTCCAAACTTCTTTCCTAATATTTTTTTCCTGTTACATCTTTGTTACAAGGGAAGCATCACTAAGGATTAGGGAAAGTCATTTTTCAATTTAGTTCAATGAAATATTCATTAAGCACTTATCATGTGCCAGACATTGTACTAAGTGATGGAGATACAAATAAGAAAGAGACAGTCCTTGCCCTCAAGGAGCTTACAATCTAATGGAAGACAATACATGAAAAAAATAAGCTGAAAAGAGGGGGTAAAGATTCATCAGAAGTGCCTAGTTGTAATGTTAGTGGGATTGGAAGATCTTCCATGCCTTTAATTGGCAAGTAAACAGGCACTTAGCATTTAGTTTCAAGTTAATTATATCAAGCCTCTGTTAAAGAAACTGAAAGTATGAACCCCTATTGCTAATGTAACAGGAAGGGGGTGGAACAGGGAGGAGTTAATACCATATATAAGGAAGAGTACAAGCTGGACAGTCAGAATTTCTTGAAGAACTTCTTAGAGCAAGCCACATAGAAGCTAGAGAAAATGATTTTGATTTTGAGAATGGAGCTTCTGCTGAATCCTTTCTTCTGCTGAATCCTTTCTTCTGCTAAGACTTTTCTTCTGGGAACTTCTGCTTCCAGAGAGAGCTTCCAAAAACCAGGCTGAGGAGCTACCATGAGTGAGAGAAGAGGATCCCTGCCTGAGGGAACCTGTTCTGTTGTGAAGGCTTGGGAATGTGGGTGTTCACTGCATTAACCATGTGTGTCAACTTTGTGGTTACTGTAATAACTTTGGCTTTCTGGTTCTGTGACTCAGTTTTCTGGTATTTGAATAAAGGCTTTGGTTCTATCCTCCATGTGAAGAGCCTGTTACATTTTGTGATTCACAACTATACCAGAATATTCATAACTACTATGACTGTTGTGAATATTGCATTATTGTTACACCAGTGTGGAATCACGATGTTGGGTAGAATTTAAACCAAGCAGAGTAGCTGATAAAAAAGAAGAATTACTTGGGACAAGTTTGTAAATGAATGGAATGAAAAAAAAAGTGAAGGCATCACAAAAAAAAATTTAATAGACAAACCACAAAGTAAAAAAAGGGAGGATGACTGATGAATAACCAGAATGTCCTATTAATGTCCAAGTGGTATAAAGAGAACTCATACAACCTTTAGTTGATCTATTAATCACTTTTTTCCTTGGGGCATGATTTGTGGCAGGTTTGTAGGAGAATACAAGCAAAAGTCACATAAGATGGACACCCATGGATTGACTGTGATCTGCACTGCTGGAAGATTTTATACCCACCTTGATGAGATTATAGATCCTTTGATATGTTAGAATAAGATTTCTATTCATCACGCCAAAGAGTATATAAAGAAAATTCCCACAGAATTGTACAAGTATTTCATTCCTACCCCCTTCCCCAATACTTTGCTATATATATTTAAGTAACTCCTATGGAGAAAGAATTAATCATCTCCACCAGCTGTGGCCTGGACATCCCTACCAACTGCAATCAACAGGGCGAGCGGGCAGCTCCTTAGCAGAAGTAGCAAGGTACACTAGGACAGAGTCAGAAGGTGGCATATCCCAGACAAGTCAAAGGACCAACACCAACCCTATTACTACTTCCCTTAAAACCCAAATGGAGATACCCAGGACCCTGAACCCCTAGACCACTATTCCTACTAGCCTGAACCACACATTTATCAATGAAGGAAGAAGTCACTGCAAGGAAAGGGGCCCACCTTCCTCACTACAACCAGCACCAACTTTAGGTCAACTACCACTCATGGGAAGGTAAACCCAGGAGCCTTGAGAGTGGCAGTACCCTCCTCACCCCACCTCTACCATTAGTACTTGACACCAAAGTCATTGGCATTGTCAAATGATTCAACATCAGAAAGAGATAGGATTTTGTAAGTGAAAATGACATTAAAGATGATATATTGCCACTACACCCTAAGACTCCCTGACCTTTCCATTTGGCTTACAGCTAAAACCTATGTATACTATCTTCCCCATTACAATATGATTGCTTTGAGAATGGGGGCAGTCTTAATCCTGTGCTTAGCACAATGCTATGCAATTACCAAGTGCATAATAAAGGTTATATCATTCAGTTAGAATTTAAGTATCCTGACATACACACAAAGTAATATAAAATTGATTGTTAATATTATTTTTCACATAGAAAGAAAGAAAAATTCACAAATTTTATCTTGTTGATCAAAAGATGAATATTAGAACAGAAATGGCATAATTTAATGTTTTCTCCATCTAGATCAAAACCCAAGTGATAGAAATTCTGAGGGACAGAAAAAGTATCCCCTATGCCATATTTGTACAGCAATGGAAAGCTTCAATTTATAAATACTGCTAGGGTTCATGATCTACCAGAGATAAAAGTTTATATAGTTTATATACCTTTTTATCAGTTGAGTTAAACAACAGCCCTAACATTACCCCAAAAGAAAGATTCTCAAAACTTCTACCTTATTTTTATATGGTAATTTGTAGTTAAGGGGTAAAAATAATTTTTAAAAAATTAGATATAAATATCCAAAGACTGATGGTAGTATTGAATGCAAGGCAATATTTTATTTATGACCATATCTCTCTGAGAGCCTATCATTGTGTCTAGCACATAGTAGGTGCCTAATAACTATTCTTTGAATAAATTAGTATCTAAATTGCCCACATACTTGGTTAGTCTACAGAGAAAGGAAAGAGCTAATAGGCATTTTACTAAACAAAAGTCTAATAAAAACTAAACAGATTTTATAACAGCAGAAAAATAAGGTCAAATCAAATGTTGCAAGTAATCTATATTCTAATTCAAATTTAATTTAAAGATATGAGGTTTAAATTTTTTTGATAATTATTTAAAATGATTGAAAATAATTTTTTGCACAAAACCTAGGGTATACTGCTGTTTATTTTCTTAAGAATTTTTTAAAATAATCTTGACTTTTATTACTATTATTATATGACTCAAGTAATTCCACAAAGAACCAAATGCTAGACTTAAATAATATTTAATAATTATTGATATTCCTATGTGATCTAGAACTTTCCTAAAATTAAAACAATACTGAATAGATAATTTTTACAATATTTGAGCATTGATAGCATAGTAGGTTTTAACCTGAACATGGTCTCTTCCTTGAGGCTATTAGGTAAATATTGATTTTTTTGTTTGAGTATCTAACAAGATTTATTGACATGGCAGTTCCATATTTTCTGAGAGGAACAATAAATCTTGTTAGGCACCAAAGCAAGAAGTCGATGTCAATACTGGCCATTATAACATACATTTATCATTGTACTCATCCAAGAAGTTAGGTGAAGGTCCCATAAAACACTTAGCCCAATTTCTCTCCCATGCTCAGGGACAACAAAGCTTCCTAAATATTTCTGGCATTTGTTCATAAATGCAGTTGATTAAAAGTTCATGTGCCTGGGAGTTTTCTTGAAGCTCTTAAAGATGCCTTTGCCACAGAGAGAACTGAAATGGTGCATGACTGCAGAAATTTCCACAGCTAGCATTGACTTCTGTACAAGATTCTGCTGTGTAGTCTCTGTTATCATACAATAACATCGATAAGAAACTTCTAATTAAATGTCTACATTGTAGAGTTAGTTGATTTTTTTATTTTTCTAGTCAAGCAAACTATGCCTAGAATGCCCAGGGTATTGAGACAGGCACTGGAGATAACATGGTGCCCAGAATTGTACACACTGCTCCAAAACATCCAAAATAATTTAAGTTCATGCACAAATTCTGGTTGACCTAGATATTGTGACATGACATGCTCATCTGATTTATTTTCTGGCACAAAGACTGGCACAGCACAATGTTAAATTACTAATTAATAATTACTAGTTAGAAATTAGTAATTAATATGTGTAATATATAAAAAGTTCAAGAGATGTACCTCCTGGGCCAGCTAGGTGGCGCAGTGAATAGAGCACCAGTCCTGGAGTCAGGAGGACCTGAGTTCAAATCCCACCTCAGACATTTAATACTTACTAGCCTGGTGACCTTGGGCAAGTCACTTAACCCCAACTGCCCTTCCAAAAAGGAAAAAAAAAAGAGATATACCTCCTTGTAATTAATCATTTTATTAATCATTACTAGCAAATAATCAATAAAGGGGTCAGTATCACTATCTAATGTTCAAATACCCCTCATGGAAACCACTCAATGCGTATATGCCCTTGGAGGAATGGAGGTTCCTGAGGGTGGCAAATAACTCTCATTGGTTAACAATTAATTAGAAGAATGAATATTATAATAAGGAGAGGACCTATTCTAATGAGGTGATGGGACCATGACAGATCACTCTGTCTTAGAGGAGGAGATTTATCAGACTTATCTCTTATCCAGACTACCCATGCCTAGGGCAATCTAGACAAAAGGGGCTCTGCCTCTCCTCAGACCTAAGCAGAGTGCTAGAATTCACCTTGAATTCCTTGTAAAGTTCTCTGGTTCTAATCTGCTCTTCAGAGAACTAAGTTTTCACCTAATCTCCAAATGAGGAAAAGGAAAAATCCGGTGTCTCCCCAATATCATTATCATTATCATTATTGATGAAAAAAAATATTGGAGAATGATGATTTTAATTTACAAATAACCAATTTGATTTAAAATTAACAAAAATTTCTGGGACTGCTACCACTGTTATCTTCTCAAGAAGGCAACAATTACAGATAAGAAAATCCTATTAAACTCATTAAAAAAAATAGCCCCAAAAATACAGCCCAATCAATGAAAGACTAAAACACTGGATCTTTAGACCCAAATTCTTTATGCTTTAAAATAACCTGGGATAGAAACTTGGAATTTTAAAAATGGTCCATTGTAACACTTAAACTTACTTTTAAAATACTTACATTTTTTTCTTTTTTTTTTTTTTTTTTATTAAGCAACCAGGGTTAATTTCTGGGTGTAGTGCTGAGTGTCTGAGCCCGAGATTCGATCTCCAGGTCGTCCCAACACTGGAGCCGGTGCTCTTACTCGCTGAGCCACCTGGCCACCCCTAAGTAATTGGGGTTAAGTAACTTGCTCAAGGTTACACGACCAGGTGTTTCTGGGTGGGTGCTAAGTGTCTGAGCCCGGGATTCGATCTGCAGGTCGTTCTGACACTGAAGCCGGTGCTCTTACTCGCTGTGCTAAAATACTTATATTTAAGTACATGAGTGGCTGTCAGTCAATGGATGAGAATTTACGTCTCTACTATATGTAGGCACTATGCTAAATTCAGGGAATACAAAGAAAGGCAAAAAAATAAAAATTCCCCATTCCAAAAGAATTTATAATGGGGGTGGGGATATATTGAAGATAAATTAGCAATAATCACCAGGGAATCAGGAATTGTGTAGAAGTACGGATTTTAAAGGGGAATAAAAGGAATCCAGAAGATAGAAATAAGGAGAGAGAAAATTCTGGCCAGGGAAAACGTCTGGAATCTGGAGATAGAGTATCTTATCTTATCTAGTATCTTATCTATCAAGGAACAGCAAGTAGGTCAGTGTCATTGGACAAAAGACAATGTGGTGGAGTGTAAAGTATAAAATGGCTCAAAAAGTAGGAAGCAGCCACGTCAAATATGCATGATCTATATAATGGTCAAACAGAAGGTTTTATATTTCCAAAATGATTTCATCCATTCAAGCTCCACCAACAGTGTATTCGTTTATTATAAGGGCCTATTTTCCCAAAGTTCTAACACTGATCATTTTTCTCTTGTGTCATTTTGCCAATTGCCAAGATTAAGGTGAAACTTCAGAGTGGTTTTAATTTTTATTACTCTTATCATTAATGATTTGGAATAAATTTCCATATGGTTGTTAGTAATTTTCAATTCATTTGAGAACTATTTGTTCCTATCTATTAGGAAATGGTTCTTGTTCTGACATTTTGTGTTACTTTGATATATTTGAGTCTTTTATCCATTTAGAACTTATTGCAAGGTGTTGGAAATGATACTAGATTGGGTCGAGATCTCTTTTTTCTTTTTAATTTAACTCAGATACTTTGTATTATTGCTGGTACCATCCATTTCCTTTGCATTCTTGGGTTTGCAATCACATGATCAAATGCAGAAGTTTCTGAGTTCTTTTTTATTTCCTTCCTGATCATTCTAAATTCATTAGGTTCATTTTTAATTTGATAATCTTATTATACTCTCTTTTTCTCAGGTTAGCAAAAGGTTTTTCAATCTTCTCAGTCTTCTCTATATAAAAAATTGTTCTTACTTTTGTTTATTATTTCTATGGTCTTTTTGTTTCCCATTTTATCTAATATTCTAATTCTCAAAACTTTCTTTTGTTCTTATAGTAGGGTTGTAACTATATTTGGAGCTGGGGTATGTAACTGTTGAATTTTAATATTTTAAATTATATGCTCAGTTTATCAGTGCTCTTTTCTATTCATGAGCATTTTCAAAGATTTGATTTTTCTTCTGCGCACTTTATCTTCACTCTAAAAATTCTGGTATATTATCTCATTGTCATTATTCTTTTTGTGTAAGGTTATTTATTTCTATAATTTGCTTTTTGAACCATTTGTTATTTATAATCTCCATTTACATATGTATCTTTTTCTTGTGCTCTATTATTACCTATTATTGTTTTATGGTCTGTAAAGAATGTTTATTATTTGTCTTTCACATTTAATTATAATTTTTCTTTGTCTTGGTACATAATCTAATATGTAAAATTGTCTATCATGTAATGCTAAAAATAATGTATGTTGTTGTTTTTAATGTTCTCCTTCAGAAGATGTATAAATCTTTCAAATGTGACTTTTCTAATAGTCTGTCAGTTTTATATTTTCCTTTTTCTTTTTCCTCTTGTAGATTTATTCAAAAGACATATTATTATAGTGCCCTCCAATTATTGTAGTACTACTTATATCTTTTCACAATTCAACTAAGTATTCTTTTATGAATTTAGAAGCTATATCATATGGTCTATAAATGTTAAAAATTTTAATATTTCACTATCTTTAACTATAGTATATTATCCTTGTTTATTTCTCAGGGAACACTATAAATATTTATTTTTCTCACTTGACAACTCAATTCATTTGTATCTTCCTTTTTGTAATCACCTCATAAACAGTAAATTTCATTTCAGCTTCCATTTTTATTATGTGTGTTCTTATTTTTAGGTGCATTTCCTGTGTGTTACACATTTTTGGAATTTGGTATCATATTGACATTCCTTTTTATTTTACCAGAAAGTTTATCTCATTCACATTTAAGGCTATGACCATTCATTTTAATTTCCCTATATATTACTTGGTAATGATTTTTAGCACTTCTCTCTTTTAAGTAAGCACTTTCCAACTGCAGTTAGTTTTCTTTACATTAATTTAATCCTAGTATTTCCAATAGTCTCTCCACTCCCATTCCATTTAAGCACCAAATACTAAACTCTTTAAATTGACCAACATTTTGATGTTAGTTTATTTCTTTATTCTTCCTCTCTTTTGATGCTTTCATTTTTTCACACAGGAAAAAAAAAATGTTTCTGGATCTTCCTCTTTCCCTTATCAAATCTCTTGTACTGAATAACTTCCTTATGGAATAACCTTTTGAAAAAAGAACTTATTTACTTTGTCTTCCTCCTTAATTTTATGCCCATTAATGCTATTCTGAACATTCTTCCTTTTAGTTGTTATAAACTTACATGTTCCTTCCTTTTTTATGTCCTTCATGGAAAGTAGGGCTTCTGAAATACAAAAATTGAGATACTGCCTCTATCTTATTCTTATGATAATGTATTTGTAGCCCCAATTCCATCAATTCTCCAAAACTGCACCACAGTGAAGAAGAAAGAATGCTGATAACTGGATTCAAAAGAAGAACACTTAAAAAGATGAATTGGACACATGGAGGGAAAAGATACAAAAGTTCAATAAAGACAATAATTCCTTAAAAATTAGAACTAGGCAAGTGGAACTAGTGACTCTATGAGACATCAAGAAATAAGTAAAATCAAAAGAATGAAAAAACAGAAGACAATGTGAAATATCTCATTGGAAAAACAACTGACCTGGAAAACAGGTCCAGGAGAGATAATTTAAGAATTATTGGACTACCTGAAATCCATGATCAAAAAAAAAGAGCCTAGATATCATCTCCTAAGAAATTATCAAGAATAACTGCCCTGATATTCTACCATAGGGTAAAATAGAAATTGAAAGAATCCATTGGTCACCTCCTAACAGAGATCCGAAAATGAAAACTCCCAGGAATATTATAATCAAATTTCAGAACTTCCAGGTCAAGGAGAAAATATTGCAAGTAGTCAGAAATGATTCAAATATGGTGGAGCCACAGTCAGGATAAGAGATGATTTAGCAGCTTCTACATTAAAGTACTGGAGGGCTTGGGATATGATGTTCTAGAAGACAGAGGCGCTAGGATTACAACCAAGAAACTGAGTTATTCATAATCCTTCAGAATGGGAAGTGAACATTCAATGAAATAGAGAACTTTCAAGCATTCTTGATGAAAAGATCAGAGCCAAACAGAAAACTTGGTTTTCAAATACAAGATGCAAAAGAAGCATAAAAAGAAAGATAAACTATAAAGTATTCAATAAAATTAAACTGTTTATATTCCTACATGGGAAGGTAAAACTTGTAACTCTTAAGAACTTTATCATTATTAGGGCAGAAAGAAGGCATATACATAAACAGAGGGCACAGGTGTGAGTTGGATATGATGGGATGATTGTATAAAAATAAAATTAAGGGGTGAGAAAGAGAAATGCACTGGAAAAAGGGGACAGGAAGAAACAATTATGGGCAAATTATCTCACATAAAAGAGGCATGAAAGAGCTTTTATAACAGAAGGGATAACAGGGGAGGGAGAAAAGTTGTGAACCTTACTCTCATCAGAATTGTCTCAAAGAGTGAATAACATACATACTCAATTGAATAAAGAAATCTATCTTACCCTACAAGAAAGGAGGGTAGAGGAATTAAGAGAAAGCAAGGAGAGGGCTGATAGAAGGGAGGGCAAATTAAGGGAGGCAGTAGTCAGAAGCAAAACACTTTTGAGGAGGGACAGGGTGAAAGGAGAGAGACAAAAAGAAGGAAAAATAGAATGGATGGAAATATGCAATTAATAATCATAATCGAGAAAAAATTTCCGGCAAGTTTCTCTGATAAAGGTTTCATTTCTCAAATAGATGGAAATCTGATTGTTATGGGAATAGGAATTTAAGATCTTCCATGCCCCTAGACCCTTTGATAGGCTTAAGTGACTCTGAGAACCTTCTCTGATTTGAAAATATACTCTGCCCGCTAATAGGCTGAATGTGGTTACCTGGAGCCTGTGGAGGGAGGCTTGTTTTTCAGAAACACCTACACCTTGTTACTCTGTGATTGGGCAGTGGATCAAGAGGGTTGTGACATTCTCTGACCCAGGAGAAGGCTATATATACCCTGATGTTAGGTTTTGCTTTGGGGCTCACTTTGAGAAGAATTGTATAATTTGACCAGAAGAGACTCTTGGCAGCCTTTGAGCCCCCCAGGTTTGAAAATCCAGATGTTGGTGCTTCCCTCTCTGGTAACTGACTAGGTATGGATGTAATGGTCAGATAGTTGGAAGCCTGTCTGATGATCTGTTTCTATGTCTGCTTGTAACTTGTTTGCATTCTCTGAAGTTCGGGGTTCTGGACTCTTTCCTCTGAACTAGGTAAATGACATATGTTTGATTAAAAAAGATTGTTAACCCATTTTGAGTTGTTTTCCTTTAGAAAAGCATATCTAAGAACCTGTGTTGGCAGCCACCCTGGGTATACTGGAGTGCTTGCTGCTACACTGATTTAAATTTTTTTTTAGTTATTCCCCACTTGATAAATGGTCAAAAGATCTGAACTGGCAGTTTTCAGACAAAGAAATAAAAGCTACCTTTAGGAATATGAAAAAGTGCTCTAAATGACTATTAATTACAAAAATGAAAATTAAAACAACTCTGAGGTACGACCTCATAACTATCAGATTGGCTAATATGACAGAGAAGGAAAATGACAAATGAAGGGATGTGAAAAATTGAGACATTAATGCACTACTGGTAAATCTGTGAAGTGATCCAACCATTTTGAGGAATAATTGTATCTATTCCCAAAAGGTTATAAAAACATGCATACTTTTTGACTCAGTAATACCACTACTGGGTCTATATCCCAAAGACTATTCTTATTTAAAAAGAAAAAGGACCTGTATGTACAAAAATATTTATAGCAACTCATTCTGTGGTTGCAAAGAATTGAAAATTGAGGGAATGTCCATCAACTGGGGAATGGCTAAGCAAGTTATAGTATATGATTGTGATGGAATACTATTGTACGATAAGAAATTATGAGTGGGATGCTCTCAGAAAAACCTGGGAAGACTTAAATGAACTGAAGCAAATTGAAGTGAGCAAAACCAGAAGAATCACACAGAGAAACAGCAATATTGTACAATGATCGGGGCGGCCAGGTAGCACAGCGAGTAAGAGCACCGGCTCCAGTGTTGAGAAGACCTGGAGATCGAATCCCAGGCTCAGACACTTAGCACCCACCCAGAAACACCTGGCCGTGTAACCTTGAGCAAGTTACTTAACCCCAATTGCTTAGGGGCGGTCAGGTGGCTCAGCGAGTAAGAGCACCGGCTCCAGTGTTGGGGTGACCTGGATCAAATCCGGGCTTGGATACTCAGCACCACACCCAGAAATAACTGGCCATGTAACCTTGAGCAAGTTACTTAACCCCTATTGCTTATAAAAAATATATTGTACAATGATCAACTGTAAATAACTTAGCTATGCTCATAATACAATAATCCAAGACAATTCTGAAAGACTTACAATGAAAAATGCTATGCATCTCCAGAGAAAGAACCAATGGAGACTGAATGAAGACTGAAGCATACTACTTTAAAATTTCTTTATTTTTCTTGGTTTTTTTTTATCTATGTTTTCTTTCACAACATGACTAACATAAAAATATGTTTTACATGACTACACAAATATATCCTTCTTACTTTCTCAATGAGGGGGAGAGAAGGGAGAAAAGGAAAGAATTTGGAACTCAAATTATTTTAATTGTTAAAAACTTTTTACATGTACCTGAAAAAAATAAATTAAGAAATATATATTAAAAACAACTGGTCCATGAGGGAAACATTCTGGTATGGATTTGAGTCACAAGGTTTGGTCCTCAGCACCTATCTTTATTATGACCATTCACTCCTTTTTAGGATTTTTATAGCACAAAAAAGTGCTACATTTTTTCAAAGGTGTTTTTCATCTATTAGTCATGAAGTGTGAGTTGTTTTGCTTTTTATATATTTAGTAATAAAATTTGCTTACTTAATGTCATGCCATCTTCCATTCATGATTTTTTCCCCCAATGGGTATATATTTTCTGACAAGTACTGCCTTTCATCAGTTCACAGTTCATCACCCTCCTATCTTTCCTCTTTTCTACCTCTCTTTCCATCCAAAAATTTTACCTATTTACAAATTATTATTGTTCATATTTCTCACACCATATCCATTTTTCTTGCAGTATATACCCAATATCCTGTATCAAGATAAATCAGCAATCAAGTTAACATTGATTGAGGAACTTCATGAGGGCCTAGCTTTCATCACACATAATCTGTATTAAAATTTTAAGTGTTACCATCTTCTTCTATTATCTTATACACACACACAAAAAAAAAAACTTTTCTTCTCCTCTGGTACCAAATTTTTACCTGACTGGAGCTCTTCCAATATTGTTTCCTCAATTTTAAGTCTTTGGGTCTATAACCTGCTTCTTTGATCAACATCATTTTCATCATGAATAAATTAAATATCATTAATTTGATCATCATGAACAAATTCAACTTGTTAAAAATGAACAATTTTGAACATACTGCCCTAGTTGCTTTTTAGGGGGAGGGAAGCCTAGGATTTAATTTTAAATATTTAAATCAATAGTCACTAGTGATACTGCTTTCTCTTTCTCTATTTTATCCCTCCCTGGCTTAGCTTTTAGCAAGATATTTGTCTCATGAAGGACCTTGGTTGAATGTTTTCTTTCTCAAATACTAAGAATATTTTTTGTGTGTAATAGGCATTAATTATTACTTAAGTATTTGGTAGAAATCACTTGTAAATTTTCTGAACTATAGTGGAGGTTTTTTTTTCCTTTGGAATCTCCTTTATGGCTTATTCATTTTTACTTTCCAAAATGAGGCTAAGATTGCTATTTCTTATTTCGCCTAATGATATCTGCTTAATAAAGGGGGGAAAACTGCATTCAAGAAGGAACAGAGTTTCATATTAACATTTTTAAATTTGCCAATGAAAACAGCAGGGACGTCTAGGTGGCACAGTGAGTAAAGCGTCGACCCCGGAGTCAGGAAGACCCAAGTTCAGTTCCAGCCTCAGACACAACACCCACACAAAAAAACTAGCCATATAACCTTGGGCAAGTTACCCAACCCCAATTGCCCTCCAAAAAAGGCAAAAAAAAATTAAAATTAAAATTGAAAAAATAAAATAGGAAAATCAGAGCTTGACATCATAGAAAAAAGTATACATGTATGTATTTAGATATGTAGATATATTTATGGATATAGACAGAGAGAGAGAGAGAGAGAGAGAGAGAGAGAGAGAGAGAGAGAGATATTCATACATAAGTATGACTCCACTTAAGCCTCAGACAGGTTTTCCTGATAGACAGGACTGTGACCTATACTATATACATGTGAGGGACTCACATTTCTAAGTAGCAAAAAGAACTTGTGCTCTACAGCTTTGATGCTTCCCACCAAACAATTTACACAAAAGACCATAACAAATAGCTAATACACCTCTTTATCAAACAACAAACAAATTGAGAGCTATATAGATTAGAATACACCAAAAGATAAACAAGAATGAAGAATCTCTTCAGTTGGAAGAGAGATAACATCTCAGCTCAAATCAGGAGAAAGATTTCACCAAAGGATAGTCTATTACCAGCAGTTTCAAGTACTTAAAGATAAGGGACATGCTGAGCAGGTTCCTGCTACCCATTCAAAAATTCACACTTGCCTCTCAAGATAACCTCTCTCAAAATATGTCTGCAAAAAACTGAAGGCACCCTCATACAACATTGCTGCTCAGAGTTTTTCAAGTCAATCAGGAATCACATCATTGCAAGTCACAAGGAAAACCCTTAGGAAAACACACCCCAGGTTTAGGCAGAATGGAGTTGTATGTGCAAACTAACATTACTCTCTAAAAGTTAATGGTGCATTTCCTTAAATTCATCATGTCCAAGACAGAAGTCATTACTTTCCTCCCAAAAGTCTCCCCTAATGCTAACTTCCCTATTACTGTTGAGGTCCTGTCTCACTAATTGAGGCTCACAACCTAGCTGTCATCTGCAACTCCTTACTCTCTCACCCCTACCATGATCAGTCTGTTGTCAATGCATGTCAGTTCTACCACTGTGATACATCTCATCTATGTCCCCTTCTCTTCTGTCACTACAGTTACCTTAGTGGAAGCCATTATCAGCTCATACTTGGACTATTGAAATTGTCTGTTGATTGGTCTCCCTGCCACAAGCCTCTCCACATTCCAGCCCATCCTCCAATCAGCTGTTAAAGTCACCCTCCTAAAGTACAGATCTGACCATGCTTTTCCTCCTTCTTCCATTCAATAAATTTCAGTGGCACCACATCACCTTCAGGAACAAATAAACAAATAGAAAATCCTCCATTTGGTATTCAAAACTCTTTACATCTTGAATTCACCCCTCCTCTTTTCTATCTTCTTATATTCCTTTACTCCACAATACAGGTAAACTGAACTCCATGCTGTTCCTCAAAAAAGGCACTCCATCTTGACACTCTTTGCATTTTTGCTGGTTGAAATTTCACATCTGAAATTCTCTCCTCCATTATTTCTACGTCTTGGCTTCCCTTAAGTCTCAGCTAAAATTCCATCTTCTACAAGAAGCTTTTCCCTGATCCCCCTCTGTGGATTATCTTCAATTTATCACACACACACATACACACTCAAATACACATATATTAAGTATATCACACACACAGAGTTTGCACTTTGTTGTTTCCATATTATCTTACATTAGACTGTGAGTTCCTTGAGATCAGAGACTGTCTTTTGCCTTTCTTTATGTTCTCAATATTTAGCCTAATGCCTGCCATATAATAGGAGTTTAATAAATTCTTACTGACTACTTATGAGAGATTCAATGTCTATGCCTTGCTCATTAATTTTTCTTTCTTCCAATTTCATTATTCTCTTACACTAAAACACTGGCCACTTGGGATCCAGGAAAAGATCTGTTTGCTTACCTAAAGCTCCTCAGTGGGTGACTGCTAAAATAAATAGAAGGATTTTGGAAAGATATTGTATGAATAAAATTATGGATTTCCTTTAAATAGAGTTATCATAATTAGAATAAAAAACTGCTTTTCATGGATGAGTTTAACACCTTCTTTCTGTTAAATTATCCAATGAACCTAGGTAATCCCTGCCCTGGTTTCCCAAATCAAAGTTTGGTATAAGGCCCCTTAGCCATATATTTTATAAAGAGAAAATATCATTAAAGTACATACACACACATATATGTATGTATGTATACAAGTTTTTTATATTTTATCGATATATTTTTTAAATTATTATTCCTGCTTTTTATTTTATATAAATTCTTTTCCAAATCTAAATTCTGCAAAAGCAACTGAAAAAAACACATCAACTATGCCTGACAGTACCATTATATATTTTTAAAGAATGTAGCAGTCACAAATCTTTCCTTGAACACAACTGGTCCCATTTCCATTTCATACTAACCATAAAAGCAGAATCTATTTGTCTATGTTCAAAAAGTGTAAGATACATTCATCTAAACTTCATTGTAGTATTCGGAATAAAACCACCATTATCACTTTGTAGAGAAAGGATTTTCTTCCAAAAGTTAAAAAATGCTTAACAACAATCATGAAGTTATTTAACTCTTTACCAAAACAAGTAGGTTAAATTCCTTTAAAAAGAGGAAGAAATGTCCACCTTTTCTTTTCAAATGCACATTTTCTTACACATTTTCACTAATAATTTTATGACCTTTGGATTGATTTATTTTTATATCTGAAAATATTAAGGTATTCTTATTGTCAATTAATTTTATGAGCCGGCTAGTTCCCTTTTTTTGTAGAAGCACATACATCATGTCTTTTTCAATACTGTCCTTGCCATTTCCCAAAGAGGAATGGAATTGTCAGTCACTGTTACTTTTTAGAGGGTCGGTGGTTCATTTTTCAGTAGTATTCATGAAATTCTGGTTTCTGCATGTTGATAAAATCAAGTATTTATAATGAAGTTCAGAAAATGAAAAATAATTTTAACATCTATAATAAAAGTATAGTCTGAAATGGAGCTGCATTATTATCAATTGTTATTAGAGGAGAAAAATGATACATTGGTGGATTCATTAATCAGATTTCCAAGAAATGGAGGGGGAGAGTTTATAGGGACATAGATAATCTAAACTATTTTTTTTCAACTTAATATCATACATGAAGTAGTAGCATTAGGATATGAATGTAAAGATCTGGAAGAAAAAAATGTTTTGTCTCCAATTTCTCTTTCACTGGTAACAAACTGCTTCTTTAGCATCAAATAAGTGCACCCTGTCCTTCATTAAATATAACTTTATCCACTGTTACATTCTATCCTAATAAGTGAACCAAATTAATATTTCTATGAAGATAGAATTAAAATATAATTCTTTAGACCAGGAAGATAAAACCTCCAGGGGGTAGGGAACAAGAGAGAGGAGGTGGGAGTGGTACATGATTTAAATTTATACATTTAAAGATATCAACTATTGAATAAGTGTTGGGGCAGCTAGGTGGCACAGTGGATAGAGCACTGGGCCTGGAGTCAGGAAGAACTGAGTTTAAATTGGATCTCAGACGCTTACCAGCTGTGTGACCCCGGACAAGTCACTTAACCTCGTTTGCCTCAGTTTCTTTATCTGTAAAATGAGCTGGAGAACGAAATGGCAAACCGCTCCAGTACCTTTGCCAAGAAAATCACAAATGGCATCATGAAGGGTTGGACACCACTGAAATGACTAAACAACAACAAAAGAGGCCATTCTATAAAGCTGGGGGATAAATGTCATTTTGAAACTACTACTTTATATTGTAGCTAGAAATACACATATACGCACACACACCAATTCAAGAAGAAATTAAATTTATAGAGGATAGTTTTGTACATAGAGTTCTTTATCTGTAAAATGAGGGAGATTTAAGTCCCCCACTGTGATGATCTAAACAGATTTGAGACAGAACTTTAACATTAAAGTGAAATCACAGAATGCAACCATGTCTTCTCAGAAAAAAAGACAAAATAGTCTTAGCCAAAGACAAAATACTGCACAGGGAAAGATGGGACTGATAGTATAATACACTAGGACTTTTAAAATTATCTTGGCTTCTAGTAATCTAAGTGCCCACTACTTATCTATGTTTGTTTTTAATCCTAAAAGAATTCTCCAAAATACAGTGCTTTTCTATTAAATGACACTATCTTTCTTCCTTCGTTGGATCTGAATTTTGACAATTATTTCAAGCACCCCTCTCCCTTCCTCATCCCCACCTGGATCTGCCACTCTGGCTCTGCCAATGGATTAGATTTAAGGTAAGTATCTGACTGGAGGAATTGAGAGGGTTTGTGACAGACTGAGAAACAAATTCCACTAAGCCAACTAAGCCCAATTTTTGGAAATAAGGTAGGGCAGAGTATCTAGGCACTTTTCTAGGTGCTAAGACGAGACACAAAGTTCAGATAAGACAGAGTACTTGATCCCAATGGAGATTACAATCCAGTAGGAAAAAAAGACACATATATAATTGCAAAGCACATATATATGACTTAAAGAGCTTCAAAACAAAATGTTATGTGAAATCTGAAGGGGGAAAGAACATGATTACCAGGATAGAATGAGGGAAGGTCTCACAGAGAATATGATATTTGAATTGTTGTTTAAAGAATGGATAGAAAAATAGTGTAAAAAATTCCCAAACACCAGAAAGTATTGCAGAGAAGTGCTATAATTGGAGCCACTGAAGATTTCTGAGTAGAGCACTGACAAAACTACATTTGTGCATGATGAATATTAATCTGGAAAGAAAGGATTAGTGGAAGTCGAGAGTGGAAGTGGGAAGCAGTTCTTGCAATGGTCCAGCTATGGTCTATCATGCTAAGATGATGACAGCAAGACTAGATAAGAGGGAATGCATTTGAAAGATAATGGAGAAGTAGAGCCAACAGGGCATGTTAACCAAACATGAGAAGTAATGAGGAAAGACAAATTAAAGATATAACACAAAGGTTTTGAATGTGAGAACTGGATGAATAGTAAATGGTCATCAGCTTCACTGGACTATGAGACCCACAGAATGCTTGGCATGTCTACAAAACAGATATACCTGGTCACCATGCTGAGTGTGAAAATTCCCAGCTTCTGATCTTTTCTGTGGAACAAGATCAGAAAAATAGCTACCAATGCAACCTGGTTTATAAAAAGAAAAAAAAAAAAACAAGAACGGGATTTTCAATGCCAGACTGTTCCTTTAGCTTTTGTGAAAAGGCATGCAAATAAACTGTGTTATTTAATTGTAAATATGCTAATTTCTATACATCATTTGATTCCACCTCAGAAATCACAAGCCCAACAAAGGATTGTTTAACATAATGTCATAATCCAGATGCAAAGTCAAACATCCAATTTAACAGATGTTTTTAAATATCTGGATCTCCTAGGTAACTGAAAATGTTTCATTGCATTGGGAAGTAGTAGGTTCCCCCTCACTGAAGATATGCAAGAAAAAACTGGGTGCCTGGTTGTTTGCCATATGATAGAGAGGCCTCTCATTCAAGTCTTTCAAGGTCCTTCCCAACACTAAGGTTCTTCACTAGTAGTAGGAAGATAGGAAGGGTCAGAGATAACAAGGTAGCAAATTGTCCTCCACTTTTCTACCAAGTGCTCTCCTATAAATGCTGATACAGGTAAGTTACATGAAAATAAGGTTCACCATGTCAGTTAACCAATGTAAGCAGCAGTCAATAAGACCCAAGGATCTAACTTCTTGCCCAGCCTATATCCTACTGCTGAATGCAATGTTTTTAAAATAAAAGGGACAAAAGGGATATTTTTTTTCTTTTGGTTACATTCACTTATATATCAAGGCATGAATTATGTAAAAGTTAATCTAGGTACAGCAATGAAAAAAATTAGAGTGAAAGCTGACTAGCCACCAACATGGCAGTCACCAAATCATCATAGAAAGAGATGTCAGAACCTTGAAAAAACAGTAGACGACTTGGAGCAGCAGCAATTTTCTTTCATTAGTCCTACCCACAGACTTTATTGTTACTTCATATCATTTTACTTACTGTCATCATTAAGGGCAGAACTAAGGAGTAGCAGGGCTATGTCCCAGGAGAATATCTTTAGAAAATGATTACTGGGACAGGATGAGGGAAGGTCTCACAGAGAATATGGTATTTGAATTGTTGTTTAAAGAATGGATAGAAAAATAGTGTAAAAAATACACAAAGGCAGGAAAGTATTGGCAGAGAAGTGCTGTAATTGGAGCCACTGAAAATTTCTGAGTATAGTATTGACAAAACTATTTTTGTGCATGATGAATATTAATCTAGAAAGAAAGGACTAGTGGGAGACGAGAGTGGAAGTGGGAAGCAGTTCCTGCAATGGTCCTGCTATGGTCTATCATGCTAAGATGATGATAGCGAGCACTTATTCAAACTGTAATAGAAGTGACCTTAGAGTCTCTCTCATGCAATCTCAGATTAAAACCTTTCCTTGGTTAGAGAAAAGAGTCAGGCCAAGAAATGTATTCATTTGGTGGGGGTCTTTTCTCCCCAGGCTCCACACCTAGTTGTGAAAGCAGGGAACAAAAATAGTTTCAATTTTTAAAAAATTTTAAAACAGATATATGTAAAACATCATAATATTAAGGACCTAATTAATATCTCCTTTATAGACATGACATCATGCAAAACAAAAAAAAGATACACAAATAAAACAAACACATCTAGGCAAAAATCAATCAACAAACATTTATTAAATAACTGCTATGTTCCAGGCACCATGCTAAGTGCTGGGGATACCAAAAAAAAAGCAAAACACAAAATATTCCCTTCCCTCGAGGAGTTTACAGATTAATGGGCAAGAAAGTTGTGTAGGATTACAAAGAATTAAATGAAACCATCTTCTCTCATGCTCTGTTGCATTACATAATAAAAACCATTAAGCCATGTCAGGCCGATCTCTGTAAGACATTAGACAAAGACATTAGACATTAGACATAGCTGTTAGTGGAAAAACATAGCAAAAGAGAAATGTCATATTATCCTGTCAATCCTCTGACTATAGTCTGACTATGTGGCATTCAGCATCCCACAACCCAATATCAAGAAGATGTCATAAAGGACGCGAATGGTTTCCAAGTTTATTATACATAAAGTTGAGACCATTTGATAAATTTTCCTTTACATATTGTTCAAAATACCATGCTAAAAAAAACAGCAGGCACCTATAATTACTACCATGATCATAAAACAAGATCTTGAAATGCCAGAACAAAATACTCAGCAACAGAAAAAAAAAGAACTTTTAGTCATTATTTCATGTTATACATCGATGTGGATAAATAGTATGTTTTGCTGCTCAATCAATATGCTTCATTAATTTATCATCTCTCAAAAGTACCAAGGAACAATAATGGATGCTCCTAAATACATTTCATTTGTTTACCAAGTCAGTTTTCAAAATTGTATTTTTTTAGGAACTAACTCTATGGAAAAGACCAGGATAATCCTCCCCTGACTTCTTGCTTTGTGACTAACAATTTTTATGAAAGTTAACTACTTAGAAAAGTATCACTACATAAATTATTAAAATTTTATTATTAAAATGTTCACAAGTAAAATTTTACATGCCTTTACAATAATTTTTAAATAGAATGTAAATTTGAAAATTATTCCATGAGATTTTTAAAATATTTCTAAAGTGACACATTTTTAGGTTATGTCTGAAATATCAAACTTTAAACATGTTAAGAGTTCAAATATTATAAATAGACAAAATATGAAAGGGTAAATTGATTCAAATGTTACTTGTTTTTTAAATAATAAATGTCAAAACTAATTTAAATTTTTTTTTCTTAAAAGTTCCTGATATGAAATCTTCTGAGAATACTGAGAACATGGATATATATATATATATATATATATACTGTATCAACAATGCAGTATTCACAATGCATATGGTAACTATAAATATGCTGATATGGTTATTAATCACAAAATATGACAGGCTCTCTACATGGGGGACAAAACTAGAACATTTATTCAAATACCAGAAAACTGAGTCCCAAAACCAGAAAGTCAAAGCCATCACAGTAGCTATAGAGTTGGCACACATAGTTAATGCAGTAAACACCCACATTCTCAAGCCTTCAAAACAGAACACGCTACCTTAGGCAAAGATCCTCCTTTCCTCACTCATAGCAACTGTTCACCATCCACCCAGCTCACTCCCAGCAACTCTACTCCCTCCCCCACCACCACCCTCCCGCAGTTCCTGTCCCCAGCAGTCTTCAGCAGGAGTCCTTAGCAGGAATTCTGGCTGGCTCAAAAAAAAGGACTTCACACCACCGCTGCCACTGCTTCCAGTCAGCTCAGCTCCAGCTTCCTCCTGCCCCACCTCTTCCTGCTACATCAGTAATTTCAAGAGGCATGGAAGATCTTCACATCCCATAACCATTACATTCGGCCCCAAGATCTTTTATGTCCCTTACTTGGCAAAAATACATTAATAATACATTTCATTACATAGGTTAATAGGAGTTTTAGGAGTAACTAGTGTCAAGAGAATTTTACAACAATATAACAAGGATAGCACACAATAAACACAGAAAACCATATTTTAGGGTGGGGCTTGAGCACAAGCTCCCCATCATTCCCCCACCCTGAACAAATGGGGTCCCAAAATATTTGGGTAAGGGGCGAATGTCTCTTCTTCCATGCCTACTTGCTACTGAAATTGGACGTAGAGCTGTGCCCGTCCCAAGGGGTCCCCTTTGAGAGGTCAGTTCTTTAGCCAACATTTGGAATGTGCTTGATGTCAGGTACAGGGGGGACACATCACAGTTGTGGACAGGGGGTGACATCCAGCTTAATCTATCAGGTATCTACAGGAGGAGGGTACCAAGCCTGCAGAAACAAATCTAGCAAACAAGGTAAACAGACAAAAAGACAAGAAGAAGCAAGGGAACAGTAACCAGAAACAAGGTAGATATAGGATCAGCCATGCTACTGAAGTCCATGAGCCCACTACTGTAGCCTCACTCACAGTAGAATATATGAGTTAAAGGTACAATTTTGTAATCATCTTCTCTGGAATAAACAATAGTTACAGTGTTATCCCTCCCATGTGCTATAATATCCGCAGCCTTTTGGATATCATCTGGCTTCTGTTTTACCCATACTTTAGCTCCCAATTTTATTTTATCAGTAGAACCAAATCCTTCAGTTCCTCTGATAGTTCTTTTGGAAGGAGGGTCAGGTTTTACAAGTGGTATTGTTTTATAAGAAATGATAATCACTTGAAGTATCCTATCATTTTTGTGAATCTGTATAGGTCCTTCACCTAAATTATGGAATGTCACAACAATTTCTCCTTCATAATTAAAATCGATTACTACAGCCAATACATATATTTCTTGAGCTGCTAATCCTGATTTGTGTAAAAGCTGTCCAAAGTAATTTTTAGGGATTCCTATGCATATTCCAGTGGAGATTTTTCTTATTTCTTTTCTGTCCAACCAAAAATCCTCTAAACAACATGAATCATACCCCACCAAACCAGGTGTTCCTAGATATGGTACTGGGACATCTGGCCTCAAAGTCCAATACTCAATATTTTGGATCTTACATGTTTGTTGTTTTCTAATTTGCAGATTTGGGGTCACCATTCTGGCTAGAGGTGTACTTCCTTCCAATCGACTATTATTCAAATTATGTAAAGCCATGAACAAATTATCCTTCTGATGTTGATACAAATTATTGGAACTTAACTTCCTTAACTGTTCTTTCAATCATCCATTCATTCTTCCAATTAACCCAGATGCTTGTGGATCCATATTGTGGATAATATGGAATATGATGTATCCATTCTATATTGTTTAGTATACAACACCTCTTCCTTTCATTATCTTTGAAATGTGATCCATTGTCACTTTGCATCTTCATCGGGACTTATGAGATCTAGAGTTTTACAGGTGTTTTTCTGGTTTGCATTCTTATAAGGACAAGCCACTAGTACACCTGAATAGGTGTCAACACAAGTACATATAAATCTGCATCCTTTATCTCGTAGTAGTGGACCAATATAATCTATTTGCCAGATTTGGGCTGGGACCTTTCCTCTTGCTATTTCTCCAGTTACTACCCAAGGAACAGTTCACTCCTTTTCCAGTTGACATATATGACATTCTTCTGCTATCTGTTTTAACAGTGACTGAGAGATACTAATACCTCGATATTGTGACCACCAGAGGATAGCCTGGTCCCCTAAATGGCCGGCCATTTGGTGGACCCATTTTGCTAATACCGGATCATCAGTTATTATCAAAGTAGGGACAATATGTTCAGTAGCAATCTTCACCAGTCGATCAGCATGAGCATTGTACTCATATACTGGTGTGTTGAGGGCCACGTGAGCATCTGCATGAAAAAACTGACAAGTCAGTGACCAAAGACATGTTCCAGATATCTTCCCATAATTCTTTGCCCCAGATTTGTCTGCCATGAATTTCCCAATTTTGATTTTTCCACATGGGCATCCATGAAGCTAACCCATTAGCTACCACTCATGAATGAGTGAATATGTGACAGTGTCTTCCTTGTTCTATTTTGATGGCTTGATGTACTGCCATAAATTCAGCATATTGACTACTTCCACCTATCCCAGTACTTTCCAAAGTCCTTCTAGTACATGGGTTATAGGCCGCTGCTTTCCAATATCTTTTTTGGCCCAAATATTTTGCTGTCCCATCAGTAAACCATGCATGTCTCTTTTGGTCTTCAGTTAATCCATCATATCCCTCATTCCATTTTACAGAGGACTGTACCAACTGTTGCTTTGGCTCAGGGGGTGTGTCATTCCCCTCAGTTTCTATGTTTGCTACAGATTCACATAAAGCAGAGACTCCACTTTTGCCTGTTTTTGCTCTATTTTGAATATACCACTTCCATTTGATTATGCTAGCCTCTTGGTCACATCCAATTCTGTGAGAAGCTGGGGTACTCATTACCCAGGTCATAATCGGGATTCCAGGTCTTAATATCACTTCATGGCCCAGAGCCAGTTGTTAAGTCTCCACCAAAGCCCAATATGCAGCTAACAACTGCTTTTCAAAAGGTGTATACTGAACTCCAGATGAAGGGAGTTTCCTACACCAAAATCCCAAGGGTACATTTCAGCTTTGTTGTTTTTGCCATAAACTCCAGTTTGTGTAATCATCTTGTACAGTCACTTGTAATTCCACTGGACCATTTTGCATGGGCCACAAATCTAGTGTCAATTGTATGGCAGCCTTCGCTTCTTCAAAAGCTTTACTCTGCTCAAATCCCCAGTCAAATTCATATTTCTTCCAAGTGACTTTATATAAAGGTTTCAAAATCTGTCCCAAATGTGGAATGTGGTGCCTCCAGTATCCAAACAATCCTATGAACTTTTGGGCCTCCTTCTTATTGGTAGGGGTGGAAAAATCCTGAATCTTTTGTCGGGCTTGTGGAAGAATCTCTCATAATCCCTTGTTCCATTGTATACCCCAAAATTTTACATTTTGAGCTGGTCTTTGAACCTTTTCAGGGTTAATTTCCTACCCTTTACCTTTCATATGCTCAATTAGAAGGGTCAAATATGTATGTGTATACACATATACTTACAAAAGTGTTCTTGGAAAAACATTTTAAGCTGCAAACAAACTGAAAATCTATATTGAAAGTGGGGGTTTTCAACACTTGGCATTCCTTAATGGATGAAATATGGTCCCATCTCCTGGGAATAGGAAGAAAATTGTTCTCTTCTGGATTATACATTTAAATTGAAAATTTATGGTCATCCAAATCACAAAGGTTTTACTCCATCAAAACCTAAAAGCAGGAAGTAAAGCCATTTGTATAAGCCTGAGGATAAAGGATAAAGAGATTGAAATACTACAGCAGTATTCAAAGGCAAACTTTGATGGTCTCCATTCAGGTTAAATTAAGATAAAAGTTCCAGGAGTAAGAGAAGCTCATAGTTTTCTAACAACCTAAGATTTCTATATAACTTTCATTTAATTTTAAGAAAAACAATAAGGTGGCTAGGTGGCACAGTGAACAGAACACTGGCCCTGGAGTCAGGAGGACCTGAGTTCAAACCCGGGCCTCAGATACTTAACATGTACTAGCCATGTGACCTTGGGCAAGTCACTTAACCCCAACTGCTCTGCCTTCCCCCCTCCAAAAAGAAAAAAAATTTTTTAAAAAGAAAAAAAAACACTTCACAGAAGTGTTTACTACTACATTCCTATTTTGAGCACAGATATACATATATATACATATGTATATATACACATGTCAGATAGGTCCCTCCAAAGGATATTTGGTTTCTTAAATCTCTTAGGAAATAACTCTGTGATTTTTTTAAATTATAACTTATATGCATCATTTTCTTGTAATAAGTAACATGTCAATTCACTGAGGAAATTTAGACACCTTCAAAAAAAAAAGATGATATTATGTGTGTGTGTGTGCATGATATAATACTACTGGTATTTGAGTACACATGTGCTGGGTACCACAGTCTCACTCAAGGTCTGAGTTTGTAGACCTCATCCTCAGGGAATACATACAGCCCACACAGAAGCCTACATCTCTTTTACATCTACCCTGGAGTGACTGGAACAATGCCGTGATCCAAATATAAAACACAACTGCCAAGTGCTGCCAGTTAGACCTCCACAGCATCTCACAAGCACCTCCCCCTTTTCTTCACCTCACATGGATACTACCCTATCTCATACTACCATCACATCTCAACTGGGCAACTGCAATGGCCTCCTACTTAGTCCCCCGAGTACAGTCTTGCCCCTCTTCAATACAGGATCCATATTCTACCAAACTGAAACATCATGCCACTATTCGGTTCAAGAATCCTCAATAACTCACTGTCTCCACATCACTCAAGATTATAAAGGAAAACACCAGTTTAAAAAAAACTTAAGAATTATGATTTTGTTTTAGAAAAAAATGACTAGTTGCAGTGCAGAGAATAGAGTGGAAAGAAGAGAGACTTGAAACAAGGAAACCAATTAGGAAGTTACTGTTATAGTTGAGGTGAGAGGTAAGACCTAAGGAAGCAGCAATGGGAATAGAGAGAAGATAATGGATTCAATAAAGTTACTTGAGGTAGAAACTAGATTTTGCATGGAAATGGAGAATAAGGAGAATAAAGACCAAGGATGTGATTCTGGGAGAAGAGGAAAATGGTGTTACCCTTGACAGAAATAAGAAAGCTTATAAGAGAGAGGATTTGGGGGGGGCAAAGGTGAGTTCAATTTTAGACATGCTGAGTTTGAGATATTAAAATGTGTAATAATGATAAGGGACTGGAGTTCAGTAGAGAAATTTGGGTTGGATATGTAAATCTATGAGACATAAACATGGAGATGACAATTAAACCCACTGGAACTGATAAGGTCACCAGGTGAAAGAGGACAGATTGAGTCAAGGGCCCAACACATAGTCTTGAGGTGCTCCCAATTATAGGGTATGATACAGATGAAAAGCCATCAAAGAAGACTGAGAAGGAGTAGGCAAAAAGGTATTGGGAAAACCAAAAGAGAATAAAATAAGAGAGTTTCACCAAAGAAGACAGAATAACCAGGAAGACAGGATAATCAACAGTTCAAAATGCTACAGAGAGGTGGAGAAGGATGAAGACAGGAAGGGTCATCAGATTTGGCACTTAGGAGATCTCTACTTTCTCTGAAGAGCAGTTTCATTTGAGTAAGGAGGTTGGAAACCAGATTGCAAAAGGTTGAGGAAAAAGAGAAAATAGAGTGAATGAAGGCAATGAGTGTAGACAGGTTTTTATTGGAATCTGCCTATGAAAGGGAGGGAAGATCTAGGTCAATAAATTGAGGTAATAGTTGGATTTAATTAAGATGTTTTAAGGATGAGGGAGAGTTAGGAATAGAAAATCAACCAGGGAGAAGTAAAGGATCACCTTCCTGAGGTGGGAGCACTGCTGAGATAACATAAATTTGTCATAGGCCCAAACTGGCTATATGTCTTCAACAATAAAATTTAGAAAATACTATATAAATCAACTGTCAATAACATTGTAAGTTTAATTAAAATTAAAATGTAAATTAAAATTAAAATGTATAAAAATATAAAAGATCCAAATTAACAACACAATAAATAGATATCTTTAACAAGCCAATTTATAAGAGCAAAATGAAGGAATCCATAAGAGAACTATCAAAGGAAAACAACACACACACACACACCTGGTACAGATGGAGTTACTAGTGAACTCAATATAAAGCAATTAATGTCTCTATTATTCTAAGTACTGTCAATAATAGAGAAAAGTGATACTCTAGAAATTCCTTTTATAAGACAAAAATGTTTCTGATACCTAAACTAGAAAGGAATAAAACAAGTTAAGACAGCTACAGACAAATCTGACTAGAGTATTGATACAAAAATTTAAATACAATTTTGGCAAAATGAATACTACAACATACACAAAAATTATTCACTACATCCAATTTGGATTTCGACTCTAGATGCAAGGAAGGACTGGTAAATTTTAGAACGTTAATAAGCATAATTATTTGCATAAATAACAAAACTACAAGACTATATCCAAAAATTCAGTAAATGCCTTTAATAAAATACAGCACTTATGCTGAAAATTCTAAAACATACTGAAACTGAAGGACATTTTTAAAAATATTTTCCAGACCAAGAGTGTAATGGGAATGGGAATTTGAAAATCTTCCCTGCCCCTTAATAGACATAGGGGGGTGTCTGAAGACCTCCCCTGCTTTAAAAGTAAATTCTGCACTCTAATAGGCTGAATGTAATCACATGGAGCCTGTGATGGAGGGAATTTGCTGAAGTGTGCAGCAGAGCCCACAGGAAACTGGTGAGAGCTAGCTAGACATTGTGGGAGAGAGAGGACGCTCATTAAGGAGACAGAAAGGTTGGTGGGTAAATATTGATCTCGTGTTGATTTTTGGAAAGGCGTATTGGTTTACGGGAAGGCTGAAGGGTGCTGTGGCTCTCAGCATCATTATGGCTTCTGAATATCTTTGGTGCTATGATGGAATCGGCTTGCTGGTTTTGGGATTCGGTTTTCTGGTGTCTAAATAAATGTTTCAGTTCTGTTCTCTACCTGGAGAATCTGGTATATTTTGTGATCAACCGTCATGCAATATTTATAGTCACAGTCTGTATCATGATTGTAGGCACTGTAAATACTGCATTGGTGCTACAAAGAGTTGCCTTTATTGACAATAGAGGAATACTAGAAGCTTATCTGGTAATTTGTGGAATAATAAAAGGATGAAAGACTGTGTAGTGAGTCAAGAGTTGCCCTTGAAGTCAGGAAGATCTGAATTTGCCTCTGACACACACTAGCTATGTGACCATTCACGTTCTAAATGTTCCTGGCAACTCTGTAAGACTATAAACTGCACATAAGCTGCTGATCTAAACTAGTGAGAACCAGAAGTTTCCCAGATAAAAAAAATTACAGGCACAATCCAAAAAAAGAAAACAAAAACTGAAATATCCCTTTTTTCCACTATTATCTGTCACACACAATAATAATTACAAGCTGTAGCAGTAAGATTAGAAAAAAAATTGTACTTTCAGATAATTGTGGATCTTCTAAGGTTTCTAGAATAAACTAAGTAACTAATCAAATCAATCAACAGCCTCACAGTAAAGTATCACAGTAGAAAATAAACACACAAAATCCTCAGCATTTCTGTCATCACTAACAACCAGGAGAATATAATGGAAAGAGAAATTCCACCTAAATTAACTACAAAATGCATGAACTATAAGGAAACTAACCTACTTAGATAAGCTTGATGCACAAAAAATATAACTACAAAACACTCTTTTAAAAATTATCTTTTTTTTTTACATTGCTTATCTTTCCCAAAGAATCCCATCACTTATGTAAAAGAACAAAGTGGAGAGGGGAGGGAAATTTCAGCAAATCTGATCAGAATATTGAAAAAAGTCTGAGGTTATATATGCAATGTTCCATATTCATGGTCCTTCCCTTCTGCAAAGAAGCAGGGGGAAGAACCTTCTCACATCACTTCTTTCCAGCCAAGCTTGGTCATGATAAATTCATGGGATCAATTTCAATTGTTTTGTGGTTGTTGTTTCCATTTATATTTTTGCAGTAATGGATATTGTTTTCATGGTTCTTTTTACTTAATTTTGTATCAGTTCATCTACAGTGTTGTGCAAATTGACAAGGATAGAGTAATTAAATTTATTGACACACAATATACCTTACAACTCTTCACACCTTTAAAACACTTTTAATATGCAATGTCTTCATATTGCTATAACCACTTGTTTCACAGGATCTGGGATCAAGTCAATAAGATTTTGACCCCCCCCCTTTTTTTTTTTGCTTTTTGGAGGGCAATTGGATTTAAGTAACTTGCCCAAGGTCACATGGACACATGGCTAGGTTTTTTGTTTGTGTGTTAAGTGTCTGAGGCTGGATCTGAACTCAGGTCGTCCTGACTCCAGGGCCAGCACTCTACTCACTGTACCACCTAGCCACACCTTGACTCATTCTTTAATTCTTCAAGATGAAATCTTACTTATCACTTTGGATATTAACTATATATTTGAGAAACAGCTCATTTTTCCAAGTCTAGCCTTAAATATGTCCCACAGACTTTCAAAGAGGTTTTAACTAAGCAAATTCCTAGGCCATTAAGCAAACATGTTTATTGATGTCTCTCAGTCAACCTTTCACAACATGTAGAATAATAAAAAGTCCTTGCTGCAGTATTCTTTCTCCATTTGGGAATTTCTATAATTCTAGAACAATTCTGCTTCTCAGTAAATCAATAAACTTATCAAAATTCATAATTTCCTTAATAGGGATAAGACTTTTAGGCCTCCTATAAGATAAAAAATCTCCAAAATATTTTTGGGTAGATATTTTAAGGTCATGCTCAGATCTCACCAAACTCATCTAGACTCTAAGAACAATTTTTGTTATGACCTTGAAAAAGTGAGTAAAAATGATCTTTTCCCAGTTTTCAATTCACTAGTCCTTGTACTGTACTTGCCAAAGGCAAACTTTTTTTACTTGAAGCAAGTTTAAAAAAAAGCTGATTTTCTGGATGTTCTTCCAACTTCAATAAAGCCACATAGCATTGTAGAAGAATCTAAACCAGCCCCTCCAGCACCTACGTCCATTTGAAGGTCTTTGCTTGTTTCCTGAGTATTATCTAGGCTATCATATAGCAATTCTTTGCTTGGCATTGTTTTCCACTTTTGGCCAAATTTTCAATTGAGTTTTTATGAGGGTGAACCTGCTTCATCAGGAGTTAGAATGATCTTTGAAATCCTTAATTTCCCTACACCAACAATTAAACAATTAATCAGTAAATATTTAAGTGTCTGCTATGTGTCTGACACTGTGCTTCTGGGTAAAAAAAAAGGCAAAAAGTCCCTGTCCTCAATGAGCTCACAGTCTAAAAATTCTAAATATATACAAAAATGTTCTACATAGGATAAATAGGAAAAAAGTCACAGGGAGAAAGGACTCAAATTAAAAGGAGTTGGGAAAGCTTCCTGTAACAGATGCAATTTTAGTTGGGACTTAAAGGAAGCCAGGGAAGCCAATGGGCACAGAAAAGGAAGGATGCTTCAGGCATGGAGTAGAGTCAGAGAATACAACTGGAGCTAAGAGATAAGTGTCTTCTTTGTTGAAAAACTGAGGTTAGTGTCACTGAATCAGAGTATGCATATATAACATCTGACTTTTTCAATATATTGATCAGGTTTACTGAAATTTTCTCTCCCCAACACCACCCCAACCTTGTTCTTTTATGTAAGAGATAGGTCTCTGGGAGGAATTCATTAGGCAAAATGAAACTGGTAGGCCTTGACAACAGCTTAGATGTGGGTGGAGGGCAGGTGGAGAGAACAAGAGATATGAGTCATTGATGATTACTCTAAGGGATGGTGTCCTCTACAATAATATAGAAAGTAGGTGGGAAGACATAGTCTAGGGAGAAAGATAATGAGTTCTATTTTGGATATATTGAGTTTAAGATGTAGACTGGACACCCAGTTCTGGCTATCTAAAAGGTAGCTGGAGTTGAAAGATTTGAGGTCAGCATAGAAATTGGTATAGATAGGTAGATTTGACAATCATCAGCACAGGTGGTAATTAAATCCATGAGATCTGATGAGATCACCAATTGAAGCAGTATACAAGGAGAAGATAATAGGTCACAGGACAGACTCTGAGGGCACCTATGGATGTAGGGCAAGATCTGAAGGAGGATTCAGCAAAAGAGATGGGAAGGATCTGACAAAGAGGTAGGAGGAGACCCCAGAGAGAGTGATATCCCAAAAACCTGGAGAAAAGAGAGTACAAAGGAGGAGAGAGTGATCAACAATGTCAAAGGCTGCAGAGAGATTAAGGAGAATAAAGACTGAGAAAAGGTCACTGGAATTAAATTAAACATACACAGATTATAAATTAGCTCACCAAAAATTTTATCTAACTACAGCATGTAAAGAATATTCAGCAAGGATGCAGCATTGATTCAGTTGGAAACAGCTTTTCTGCCTTCACACTTTACCATGGTGGCATGCCAGTCAGAAATATATATTAAGAAGTACATATAAGAAACTTCCCCATAAACATTCACACTCTGTCTCTCTGTCTCTGTCTCTCTCGCAATCAGGTGACCAAGAAGATATATCAATAATTCCATTCCTATGTCCTTCTACCAATTAATCATAGACATTTTCATTACCTTTGATGGAAAAATTAGCCTAGCCTTATGGTGGGAGAGGGGGGAGGGAGAGGGAGGAAGTTTTGTTTAAGATATGTTAAATTTGAGATGTTTACAAAACAACTAATTCAAATATCCAACACATAGCTAATAATACTAGATTAGAGCTCAGGAGTGAAACTAGTGCTGAATAAACAGATCTGAGAGTCATCTGCACAAAAATGATCATTAAACCATTAAGAGATAATGAAATTGCCCAGTGAGAGAGTGTGGAGAGAAAGGAAGTGGAGAGAATTTTCCATTATGAGTTCTTTGGAGTTGTCTTGAATGCTTGCATTGCTGAGAAGAGTAAAGTCTATCAGTTAGTCATCGCACAATGTGGTCGTTACTGTATACAAAGTTCTTCTGGTTCTGCTCACTTCACTGTAGCACCAACACAATATTCCCAGCACCTACAGCAGCTATGAGCTATGAATATGCCAGAATAATTTTCAATTGCAAAATATAACAGACTCTCCACATGTAGTATAGAACCAAAACATTTATTCAAATACCAGAAAGCCAAATCCCAACACCAGAAAGCCAAATGCATCATAGCAACAAAGAAATCTATACACAATAACAATGCAGAGGGCACTGCCGTCCCCAAGCCTTCCAACAAATGAACACTCGCAGTTCACTGCCTGCTTCCCCTCTCTCTCAGATCTAACTGCTCTGACCAACTTCCTCTCAGCTCTCTTCCAGCCTTCCTGTTCCATCTCTTCTGCATGCTCCTCCCACCACAGCTTCATGTGACTCAAGCAGGTCACATGGGTCTATTAATGGATTGAAAAGAACTTTTACATTACCATTACATTCTTTCAGCATTAGTCCACTCAAGCATTTCCAGGTTTTTCTGAAGTAGGCCTGCTCATCATTTCTGTTGTTGTTGTTGTTTTGTTTGTTTGTTTTTTAAATGCTTTATTAACTTCTGATTTATATCATTCAATTCTGCCAGATTTTGAGTAACAAATTTTCTCCCCATTTTTCCCCTACCCACCTCCCCAAAACAGCGGTCCCACAGGATATCCCCTCCTCCAATCTGCTCTATCCCATCTCTTCTCCCATACCCCCTTCGACTTTTCCAGTAGGGCATGGTGGATCTCTATGCCCCAGTGCCTGTATATCTTATTTCCCAATTACATGTAAAATAGTTTTAATTATATATATATTTTTTTTTCAAACATTTGATTTTAAAACTTTGAATTTCAGATTCATTCCCTTCCTCCCTTGTCACCCACCCTTACTGGGAAGATAAGCAATTCAGTATAGGTTGTACCTGTGTAGCTATGCAAAACATTACCATAGTAGATATATTGTAAAAGACTGACTATATTTCCCTCCCTTCTATCACACCTCCCACTTGTTCTATTCTCTACTCTGATCCTGTTCCTTTTCAAAATTGGGTGCTTCCAACTTCCTTCCCCCCAGCTTACCCTCCCTTCCATCATCCCCCCTCTCATCACCTTCACCCCTACTCTCCTGTAGGGTGAGGTACCCTATTTAGTGTGTATGTCATTCCCTCCCTGAGCCAAATTCAATGAGAATAAGGTTGCCTTCCTGTTCTTCCCCTCCATTTTAACCATTTTCCCTTGCCCCTTCTATATGAGATAGTTTACCACATTCTGTCTCGCCCCATCTCCTCTCATTATATTACTCCCTAACCTCTTAATTTCACCTTTTAAGTATCATCCCTTCCTATTAAATTGGTCCTGTTTCATCAGTTATAATTATTGTTTTTCCAAGTAGGAATGTAAATAGTTCAACTTTGGTAAGTTTCTTATGATTTCTTTTCCTTGTTTGCCTTCTCATGCTTCTCGTATCTGAATGTCAAATTTTCTATTCAATTCTGTTTTTTTTTTATCAAGAATACTTGAAAGTCCTCATTCCACTGAATGACCATATTTTCCCCTGAAACATAATACTCAGTTTTGCTGGGTAGGTGACTCTTGGTTTTAATCTCAGCTCCTTTGACTTCCAGAATATCATATTCCAAGCCCTTCGATCCCTCAGTGTAGAAGCTGCCAAATCCTGGGTTATCCTGATTGTGTTTCCACAATATTCAAATTGTTTCTTCCTGGCTGCTTGTAATATTCTCACCTTGATCTGGGAATTCTGGAACCTGGCTATAATATTCCTAGGAGTTTTCTTTTTAGGACCTTTTTCAGGAGGTGATCGGTGGATTCTTTCAACCTCTGTAGTTCTAAAACATCAGGGCAATTTTCCTTGAGAATTTATTGGAGGATGATTTCTAGGTTCTTTCTTTGATCATGGCTTTCAGGTAGTCCAATAATTTTTAAATTATCTCAGCTGGTTCTATTTTCCAGGTCAGTGGTTTTTCCAATGAGATATTTCACATTGCCTTCTATTCTTTCATTTGTTTGGATCTGTTTAACAGCATCTTGATTTCTCATAAAGTCATTAGCTTCCATTTGCTCCAATCTAATTCTGAAAGAATGATTCTCTTCAGGGAGTTTTTGAGCTTCTTTTTCCATCTGACAAATTCAGCTTTTAAGGCATATTCTCCTCATTGCCTTTTTGAGCCTCTTTTGCCATTTGAGTTAGTCTATTTTTTAAGGTGTTATTTTTCTCAGTCAGGCTGTTGACTCTCATTTCATAATTTTCTTGCATTGTTCTCATTTCTCTTCCCAATTTTTCCTCCACTTCTCTTATTTTCTTCTTATGGTCCTCTATGGCCTGTAACCAGTTCTTATTTTTCTTGGAAGCTTTTGGTGTAGGAGTTCTGACTTTGATGTCTTCCTCCTGTTCCATGCTTTGCTCCTTTTTGTCCCCAAAATAGGAGTGTAAAGTTGAGTTGCTCTGTTTATTTTGCTTCCTTTGCCTGCTCATGTTGCCACTCAATTACTTGACTTTTGGGCTTTTTGCCACAGTAGGATTCTGCCAACAGACAGGGGATCTTCGTCCCAAACACTGCGGTTTTCTCAGCTGCCGAAGGTATTAGTTGGGTGCCTATCTGAATCCTCCACACACTCTGGCAAGCTGGTCACACACCCCAGGACCTCCACCCTAGACTGCAATCCTGATCCAAGCAGGTTAAAGCAAGAACGATTATCCCTCAGACAGGTCACTTAGTCTCCCTACATTCTGCAGGCCAGTAGCTGAAGCTTCCATGTGGGGGCAGCTGCACAACCATGCCTCAGTGGCTTCTCACCCTGGGGGCAAAGGCCTACTGCACTCCCAACTACTGAATCCCAAAGTCCACACTGCACTGACCTCTCACTTTATCCTTCACTTCTACGTGTTGATGATTCTGGAAACTGCCACAGCTACTGGCAATCTGAAGTCCCTCCAGCTGGCTGTTGGTCAGGCCCACCCTGGGGCTACAATGTCAGTTCCAATGCAGCTGGGCTCAGCTCCCAGAGCACTGTGCTGGCTGATTCCTGCCTGCCTGCCAGGCTGTCCTCAGTGAGAGGTTAGCTTCTCTGTGTCATTTTGTGGGTTCTGTAGCTCCAAAGTTTGTTCAGAGTCCCTTTTTACATGAATTGGGGGAGGTAGAAGCTGGAGCAGTGGCGAGGTCCTGCTTCTACTCTGCCATCTTGACCTGCTCATCATTTCTTATAGCACAAATAGTATTCCATTCATATACCACAACTTGTTCAGTCATTCCCCAACTAATGGGAAACTCAATTCCCAATTCTTAGCCACCACAAAAAGACCTGCTATAAATAATTTTGTACATATGTGTCCTCCCATTTGTATGATCTCTTTGGGATACAGACCTAGAAGTGGTATTGCTGGGTCAGAGGGTATGCACATTTTTATAGCCCTTCGGGCACAGTTCCAAACTGCTCTCCAGAATGGTTGGATCAGTACACATCTCCACAGTGTATCGGTTTCCCAATTTGCCCACATCTTCCCTAACACTTGTCATTTTCCTGTTTTATCATGTTAGTCAATCTGATAGGTATGATGTGGTACCTCAGAGTTATTTGGTTTGCATTTCTCTAATCGATAGTGATTCAGAGCATTTTTTCATATTACTATAGACAGCTTTAATTTTTCCCTCTGAAAACTGCCTGTTCATATCCTTTGATTTATCAATTGGGGAAGGACTTGCATTCTTATAAATTAGACTCAGTTCTCTATATATTTTAGGAATGAGGCCTTTATCAGACACTGGTTATAAAAATTCTTTCCCAATTTTCTGCTTCCCTCCTACTCTTGGTTACATTGGTTTTGTTTGTGCAAAAGCTTTCTACTTTAATGTAATCAAAATTACCAGTTTTGCATTTCATAATGTTCTCTATCTCTTGTTTAGTCATAATTTTCCATAAATCTCACATGTAAACTATTTCTTGCTCTCCCCGTTTGCTTATAATATCAGCCTTTGTATCTAAATCATGTACCTAGTTAGACTTTATTTTGGTATATAGTGTAACATGTTAGTCTATTCCTAGTTCCTGCCATACTATTTTCCAGTTTTCCCAGCAGTTTTCCCAGAACTCAAATACTGAGTTCTTATCCCAGAAGCTGGGGTCTTCAGATTTATCAAATAGTAGATTACTATAGTCATTAACTACTGTGTCTTGTGTACCCAACCTATTCCACTGAACCACCACTCTATTTCTTAGCCAGTACCAAGTAGTTTTGATGATTGCTGCTTTATAATACAATTTAAGATCTGGTATGGCTAGGCTACCTGCCTCTTTAATATTCTGGGCCTTTTGTTCTTCCAGATGAATTTTGTTATTATTTTTTCTACCTCTATAAAGTAATTTTTGGTAGTTGATTGATATGGTACTGAATAAATAAATTAATTTAGGTAAAATTGTCATTTTTATTGTATTAGCTTGGCCTACCCTTGAGCAACTGATGTTTTTCCAATAATTTAGATTTGATTTGATTTGTGGGAAAATTGTATTGTAATTCTGTTCATATAGTTCTTGGGTTTGACAGGTAGACTCCTAAATATTTTATAATATATACAGTAACTTTAAATGGAATTTCTCTTTTTATCTCTGGCTGTTGGGCTTTGTTAGTAATATACAGAAATGCCTATGATTTATGTGGGTTGACTTTATATCCTGAAACTTTACTGAAGTTGTTTATTATTTTAAGTATCAACATAGTTATTTCTTTAGATACAGTGTCTAATGTTACAACATATAATTTTCCTATAGAATAAGCAACTATAAGAGACAAGGTCTCTAATAAAAAGATCTTAGTTTTAAGAAAATTTATACAGAAGGCAAAGAGAGAAAAAGATATATACAGATGACATGTAGAAAGGACATGAGTTTGGAAAGACTTTGAGAGATAGTGGAGAATAGAAGGGTCTGGCATGCTGCGGTCCATGGGATCACAAGGAGTTGGACATGACTGGATGACTAAACTACAACAAATATAAAGAGAACTCTTAAAGGTTATTCTAAGCTTTCAAAGAAATAGCTCCATGTCTTTATGAAAAATGAGTTACATCCTCATTTTAATATGCAGCTTATCTTGGCATTATTAATAAATATTTCAAGTATATTTCCCGTATACTATTCTTTAACAAGAAAAACACAACCATAGCAATATAGTAGCATTCAGACATTACTTGTCTATCCATCTTGTATATTTTAAATGTCAGTCATGAGAGTGGTTTATGTTTTCTCGTTGCTTCAGAGAGCGCCAAGAGTAGGAACAAAGTTGATTATAGTGTCCATTTAAATTTTTTTTCCTTCTTGTTATTAAAAACCTGGCGAACATCAATAGAAATTTACATTTCTGCCTATGAAGAATGGGAAAAGGTGTTACACATGCAGCAGTAAATCTCCATATGCGCCATTTCCTTGTTGTAGGCACATTAAAGTTTAATATAGTGGCTCCAAGGCTGCTCAGCATGTCTGCATTCTTCTCTGCATATTCTCCTGCTGTCTTCTGTTTCTTTTTGAATGATTCATTTCTTTAACTTCTTCTTCCTTCTTTATCATTATCACAACCCCTTATCCTCCCCAAGTCTTTTCCCCAACAAAAAAAAAATGCCCTCTTTCATAACAAAGAAATAAAATCACATAAAACAAATCTACATATTGGCCACGTCTGAAAATGTATGCCTCATTCCACATCTGGTCCGGGGAAGCATGATTTATTTTCAGTATATAGGAGTTGTGATCAGGCATTGATCACATTTCTTAAGTCTTTCTCTTAAACTTACAACTTAAAGTTGTAATCCTTAATAATGTTGTAGAGGGATAAAGTGTTCTTCTGGTTCTGTTTATGTCACTCTTTCTCAGTTAAAGCAAGTTCTTCCTAGATTCTCTGAACACATCACAATCATTATTATTTAAGATACACGATTCTGTTATAGTCACACACCTAAATTGTGTCAGCCATTTCCCAAATGATAAGCACCTACATTGATTCTAGTTCTTTGCTATAATGTGGAGCACTATTCTAAATATTTTTGTACATATAAGTCCTTTCTCTCTATGCTTTCCTTAGGGCTTAAGCCCAGTATTGGTTTTGATAGGTTTAACCCATTAAGGGCATATGAAAGGACTTTTTGGATTAAATTCCAAATTGTTTTCCAGAATGGTTGGACAATTTCAAAGCTCAACCAAATATATTATTCAAGTGCCTGTTGAAAATCTAGTAAGTGTGAGGTAGAAACTCAATTTTTTAAACTACATTACTCTTATTATTAGTAATTTGAATACTATTTCATGTGGTTGATAGCTTGCCTTTCTTCTTTTCAGCATGGCCTATTAATATTCTTTAATAATTTTTCAGCTTTTCTTATATATTGGGGAAAACTTCCGACAAATCTTGGCTATCAGACTTTAATAGAGAAATTTGCCAAAAAGACTTTTTCTAGGTAGCCATTTTTATTAATGCAAAAACTTTAATTTTTCAACTCAAATTTTTATAATCAGAAATATCAATTTTATCTCTTGTGACCCTCTCTATCTGTTGTTTCTCTACTTATGCACACATGTAGAAAATAACTCCTTCCATGCTCCTCTAATTTATTTAGTCTATGACCTTTAATTTCTAAGTAATACACCCATTTAGAGTTTATTATGATGCATGGAATGAGATGTTGATCTAAATGTAATTTCATCCAGCCTATTTTCTTGTTTTCCAAGCAGTTTTTGTCAAATAATGAGTCCTTACCCCAGTAGCAAGAGTTCTTAAGTTTGTTGTGTTCAACTTTTCTAGTTTTAAGCCAGTACAAATAAATGTGACAGTTGCTGATTTTAAATATACCAAAAAATTTGTTACTGCTAGGCTTCCTTCCTTCCCAAATTATTTTTCATTATTTCCCTGGAGATTCTTGAGTTTTTGTTACTCCAGACTAATGTTATTTTGTCTAGTTCAATAAAGCAAACCTTTGGTAGGTTTTGTTAATATAGCATTACATCTGTAAGTTAATTTGAGTGGTACTGGTATTTTTATTATCATAGCCTGACCATGAGCAAATAATATCTCTTTAGTCATTCATCTATGTTTCATTTTCATAAAAACTAATTTGTTGCTATGTTCACACAATTCCAGTGTATTTTGCTAACTGACTTTCCAATTATTCTGTACATTCTATAGTTATTTTTAATAGAATTTCTATTTATTCCTGCTGGGCTTTGTTGGAAATGTTTTTCTTTTTTTACATATGAAATCATGAAAAACACATGCCCACCACAGTGCAAAAAAAGAAAAGGCAAGAAAAATAAGAAAGTGAAAAAATTATGCTTCAATCTGTACTCATCCTTCTTTCAGTTCTCTCTCTCTCTCTGTCTCTGTCTCTCTCTCTCTCTGTCTCTCTCTGTCTCTCTCTCTCTCTGTCTCTCTCTCTCTCTGTCTCTCTCTCTCTCTGTCTC
>NW_027185764.1:52846869-52925400 GCF_028583685.1 Petaurus breviceps papuanus | reverse complement strand
TCTCTCTGTCTCTCTCTCTCTCTCTCTCTCTCTCTCTCTCTCTGTCTCTCTCTCTCTCTTTTTCCCTCCCTCCCTCCCTCCCTCCCTCTCTCTCTCTCTGGAAGTGGAAAGCATTTTTTCATTAAAAGCCCTTTGGAACTGCCGTGGATCACTGTATTAATCAGAAGAGCTAAATCATTCACAGCTGATCATCAGACAATATTGCTGTTATTGTGTACAATGTTCTCTTTGTTCTGCTCACTTCACCTTAAGTAAGTTTGTATCAGTCTTCCCAGCTTTTTCTGAAACCATCCTGCTTATTATTTCTTTTTTTTTTTTTTGCTTTTTTGGAGGAGGGAGGGCAGGGCAATTGGGGTTAAGTGACTTGCCCAAGGTCACACAGCTAGTAAGTGTGTCAAGTGTCTGAGGCTGGATTTGACCTCAGGTCCTCCTGACTCCAGGACTGGTTTCACTGTGCCACCTAGCCTCCCCATCATTACTTCTTATAGTTCAATAGTATCCCATTATAATTATATGCCACAACTTGTTCAGGCATTCCCCAACTGATTGGTATTACTTCAAGTTCCAATTCTTTGCCACCACAAAAAGAGCTGCAATAAATATTTTCATACATATGAGTCATTATCCTTTTTCTTTGATTTATTTGGTATATAAAGCTAGTACTGGTATTTCTGGGTCAAAGGATAGGCACAGTTTTATAGTCCTGTGGGAATAGTTCTATATTGTTCTCCAGAATGACTGGACCAGTCCACATCCATGTTGTTAATATTTTTCAAAGGGTAATAAGTTTTCTATTGTATATTCTGTTATTTTGTTAGGGTAATTAATTGTTTCTATCACTTTTTTGTTGAATTACAGAGTTCTCTAAGTAAAATGTCATGTCATATTTAAAAAGTGATAATTTTGTTCTTCTTTGCCTATGCTTATTTTCTCAACTTATTTTTATTATATTACTGCTATAGCTAGCTAGCATAACTAGAACTGTATCAAATGAAATGGCAATAATAGACATCATTTATTTACAACATGATCTTAAAAGAAAGGACTCTAACATTTCACCATTTTGGTTTAAGATAAATGCTATTTATAAAATTAAGCAATGTTTCTTTTATTCCTATGCTTTCTAGTGCTATGCTAGTGCCTTTATAAAGGAATGTCATATTTTGTCAAAAGCTTCTCTGTGTATATTGATGTAATCTTTGAATTTTTATTGGTTTTGTTATTAATATGATCTGTGTTATCTATAGATTTCTTAGTATTAAAGCAATACTGCATTTCCTGTTAAATGCAACCTGGTCATACTATTATGTTTATATTGACACACTGCTAATAATTTATCCAATAGTGTTGCAATGACATTTATGTGAGTCATTCAGATTTATGTGAGATTCTCTGCTTATTTCACCCTGATTTATTTGGACCCTATTTCTCTAGTAGGAAACTGGCAACATCCCAACTTTCCTTACTTTTAAAATAATTTATGAAATATTAGAGTTAATTGCTCCTTGAACATCTGTAATAGTAATGGAATTTAAAGATCCCCCTGTATTGGCTTGGTTTTTGGACTGAATGTTAAAACCCAGAGCTTGTAAATACCACTTGTGGGATGGACTTGTTGACATGAAAAGAGAGGGCTGAAGTGGGAGGAGCTGGTGCTACTCCTCAACTACAAGGTTAGTTAAGTAAGTTCAAGTACTTTAGATAAACTAGAGCATTGATGCAATAATAAAAGTATTCTGAAAACACAATATAAGAGATGTTATTTAATTATTTCCTTATTACTCTAAAGAATTGGACTTGTGATTTTCATTGGCAAAAGGAACTCTCAGATGAGGAATATCCCTTCATTTACAGATGCTGGAGGCAACTTCTCCACAACTACAGTATTTGACAGCTGCCTAGGGCCCTGAAAGGTTACATTATTTGTCTGGCTATAAATACTAGCAAAAAACTGAAAACTAAGGAGGTACCCACATATTGGTGAATGAAGTTTCAGTAGCATGATATGGGGGAAAAGTTGGAGTTTTTTTACCTGGAAAGCGGCTTTATTTTTATATATCTTATAGGATGGTTGTAGGAATAAAAGCAAATTAAGTATATCTCTGGCATTTTGAAACCATAAAGTAAATCTTGAAAGAAACACAGTTTAATAGTTTTCTTTAAATGTTTATATCTTCATAAACTTAAGCCTCATAATCTAAATGCAAATTGATTATTTTTATTTGAAAAGTAAAAGATAGGGAAGCTAGGTGGCACAGTGAATAGAGCACCAGCCATGAAGTCAGGAGGATCTGAGTTCAAATCTGGCCTCAGACACTTAACACAAAAACTAGCCATGTGACCTTGGGCAAATCGCTTAACCCTAAGTGCCCTCTAAAAGCAAAAAAAAAAAGAGAGAGAGAGAGAGAGAGAGAAGAAAAAAGAAAAGATGAGAAAAGTAAAAGGCAAGAATGTTGAGTGGGAAGTGAGAATATAAAAAATTTAAAACACATTATTACATTTCTCTCCTCTCTCTAGCCTAAATGGTCATCTCATTTTTGAAAGAAACATTCCTAATATAATACTATGGAAATCTCAGCAATTAGAGCTAAACGAATTTAGAATATAGTTCATAAAGTGCATCATTTACCACCAATTAATTTTTATATCTTAGCCACAGGACTTGGTGCTTATTAAGCACAGTTGTAATTTATTATTTTTTAAAAAGCATATGATCTTAAAATGCAACATGACCAGCTTCAACTTTAAGATAGACACATACTGTTAACCATAAATCATAGATCTGTGATTTTTGCCAGTGTGGGAACTCACTCTTCCAGTACAGACTACAGCATATTTGTAACTTAGCTGGTATCTTAGCCCATGGTCAAATGACCAATGGGTATCAGGGGTGAGAGGAATACACTTTTCCTTACTCCAAGTCCAGGACTATATATACCCACTCTGTCATGTCATTTCCTCTCATAGACATACACATTACTCATTGAAAAATAATTCTCAGATCCAGTTGATGCTTGTTATTTTTTTTAAATCAAATTACATGTTAATTAATATTACAGAAGGAAATATTCAGCTCTGCCAAATTCTAACTCCATTCAATAAAACTTACTTGATAGTTTTTTTGCAGTTTACTTTGAAGGCCCTGGCACATTTTAATCATCTGCTTCAGTTCAGACCGTGAAACAGGAACTTCACAAGTAGGACTATTACAGTTAAGAAAAGATCTGTTTTATAAAACATAAAGGAATGTTACATTAATAGTGTACGATAGCCACTTAAAGGGTTTGTTAATAAACACAAAATAACATTTTTGTTTCCAAGTGATCCATTTAATTAGATGTTACATTTTGTTAAGTGCCATGGGTCATGAGAGCTACCATCTTGGACTTTACAGTAGCAAAAGAATTTGACATCTGGAAGGGACATTATGATCATCTCTGCCAACTCCCTTGTTTTACAGATGGTACCTAGGGAAGTTATGGGACTTCCTTGTACACAGTCATACAGCTGAGGCACAGAGGAAAAGGTGTTATTAAAACCCAGATCTCTTTCTTCTACTCTGGTGCTCTTTATACTACACCAAGACCAAGCTTTCAGTTATTTCCTTATTACTCTAAAGAACTGGACTTGTGATTTTCATTGGCAAAAGGAACTCTCAGATGGAGAATATCCCTTAACTTATGGAGGCTGAAGGCAACTTCTCCACAACTACAGTATTTGACAGCTGCCTAGGACCCTGAAAGGTTACATTATTTGTCTGGCTATAAATACTAGCAAAAAACTGAAAACTAAGGAGGTACCCACATATTGGTGAATGGTTGGACAAGTGATGGTATATAAATGCAATGGTGCCATAAGAAATGAAGTGGTAGGGGCAGCCAGGTGGCTCAGTGAGTAAGAGCACCGGCCCCAGTGTTGGGATGACCTGGGGATCAAATCCAGGCTCAGACACTTAGCACCACACACAGAAATAACTGGCCGTGTAACCTTGAGCAAGTTACTTAACCCCAATTGCTTTAAAAAAATATGAAGTGGACAACTTCAGAGGAAAGTAGAAAGACCTCTATGAATTGATGCAGAGGAAAATGAGCAGAACCACAACTTATACAATGACAACATTGTAAAGAAAAACTTTGAAAGACTTTAGGATTCTGCTCAATGCAATAACAAACCATGATTCTAGGAGACCAAGGAAAAAGCATGCTACCCACCTCCTCCAAGAAAGGTGATAAATTTAAAATGTAAAATGAGACAAATAATTTTTAAACACAGCCAGTGTGAGAATTTGTTTTGCTGAATTATGAATATTTATTTATGAGGATTTTCTTTTTTTCTATTGAGGGGAAGAGAGTAGAAAAGTAAATCAATGCTTGTAAAAATAAAAATGTTTTCATTTTATGAAATATATAGCATTTTTAATTATCATCATCATCATCATTAGTATCACTTAATGCTCCTGGAATTTGTGCACACATCTACCAAATTTTGACTGCCAGCCTGAAGAAAGATTTTGCTGTGGGTTACTTTATTTATTCCATCCTAACTCACATCCACAAAACAAAGGTAAAATTCTCTAACATCTTTTCCAGAGCTATGATTCTAGTCAACATCAGAGCTAATGAGTTGCTGACTGAATACTGAAGCCACTAAAACAGCTTATATTTGCCAAAACAATGAAGCAGATAACAAAAAGCAACACTGATATTATTGGACAAGTAAGATGGGAAAACACAGTTTTTCAAGGTTGTCATTTCTTAATCCACAATTTATATTAATGATGGAAAGGGGCATTCCCCAGTAAAATTCTCTGGGGCAAATATAAATTTACAATGTGAATATATGTCTTAAAAAAAAACAATCCTTTTATGGTACTTTCTTGGTACCATTCTGGCATTTATCATTTCTACCTTATTTGTAAGCTCATGCGACTCTATCTTCTCACCCTGCCTCATCCACTAGATTATCACCTCCATGAGGGCAGAGATTATGTATTCCTTTTGTAGTCAACACAGTGGGAGGCACATACTCATGTAAGTGGTTGTTAAACATCTAATGGATGGAATTAACTGCACTGAACTTCCTCCAAGTTCACTTTCTCCAAGTAGTTTCTTTCTAGTTTTCCTTTTAAAAAGAAGAAGAAGAAGGGAGCAGCTAGGTGGTATAGAGCACTGGCTCTGGAGTCAGGAGGACCTGAGTTCAAATCCAGTCTCAGATACTTACTAGCCATGTGATCCTGGGCAAGTCACTTAACCCCAACTGCTTTGCAAAAAAAAAAAAAAAGAATGAGCAGATTTATTTATTTATAGGTCAAATAAACCAAATAAGGTTCATAACCCAACTCAAGAAAATTAACAACTATCTATCTATCCAAGAGATCTTATAGGGTCAATTACTTAGTCATATCCTGCTTGACTCTCCTATCTCAGTCTAAGCTGCCCTCAGTTATCTGACTATGGAATAAACTGACTTATGATACACATGGTATCTGAGCAATCAGCACTGGGATAAGGGGTGATCACCTATCATAAACGTCCTGCTGGTGCCTCAGATTTATGCTCAAATAGACTTGTGATATCATCTATAAAAGTACTCCCTCCAATGATGCAATACATAGCTTCTGTACATTTGCTCTCCCAGAGATTAACACTCACATTTTTCTATAAATTCACCACAGCGGGTCAGTATGTGTTGGGGTACCTCCTTATGTTTGCCTGATGCTGCAAAGATATCCAATGGCTATATTCCTCATTTATTGCTATCCCTCCATCTCACCATCCCAGTCTCTTTCTTGTTTACACATTTCTTTGATGATATCCTTAACCGTGCTTCTCTTTCATAAGTTCTTATACATAATGTGCTACAGTTCGTTAATGTCCACCATGTACCTACCTCTCCATTGCCATTTGGGCAATTCTCAATTTCAGTTCTTTAGTGAATATACTATTCTATAAGCTTTCAACCACATGGGTAGGCTTTTGGTGTTAATTAAAGAAAAACAAAACAACCCCCCCCAAAAAAAAAATATGGACTTTTTGTTTCTGGATGAAATTTGTGGTCATTAAAAGAACTATGCAAATTTCCAAAGGCAATCCTGCCTCCTCCCCTCCTCGTGGTTCACATACATAGTGAAAGAGAGAGGAGGTAAGATCATAAGAGAGGAGGAAGAGAGGAAAGGGGAGGGGAGAGGAATAGAAACTTACAATTTCAAAGAATCTTGGGGCACTGAGAAGTTAAGATAATCACCCTGAATCACACATCTAGTATATGTAAAATATAGTACTTGAACCAATGTCTCCCAGACTCCGAGGCTACCTCTCCTAGTTGGGTCTCTTCACCTCTTTATGCTGTTATTCAAGATTTCTTATGCTGATGATCTAAGATAATTCCAAAAGACTCATGATGGAAAATGTATTAACCAAGTGCAGTGAAAGAATTATGAAATCTGAATGTAGATTGAAGCATACTATTTTCACTTTTTTTCTTTCTCATGAGTTTTCCCTTTTGTTGTGATTCTGCTTTTACAACATGACTAATGTGCAAATATGTTTAATATGACTGTACATGTATAGTCTATATCAGATTACATGCTGTCTTGTGGAGAGGGAGGAGGAGAAGTGGGTGGAGATTTAGAACTCAAAATCTTTTGAAAATGAATGTTGAAAACTAAAAATAAATAAATAATATAAATAAAATTTTGGAAAAAACTTCTTATGCTGGTCTCAATATATACATATACATAGTATATATAAATATATACACACATGCACACATGTATGTATATCACTATATATGTGGTGAGTATGTATGTATTATATATGGATAAGCTTGTGATTTCAAGATTTTTTCTGATGTCTTTATATACATACATATATATGTGCATACACATATATACATACCCATGCATACACATACACATACTATATATACATAAAGGAGTCTGGTACATGCTCTGAGTACCTCTAATAGAGTTGTCCTTCATACTTGAAGAGGATCACAATGCCATCAGTATGTTGGGGTCAAGGTATATTGTGTCCAACTGTAGCTGATCAGACCACTATGAGCTCAGGAGGCTCTGCTACAGATCAGGCACAAATAATCCACATGACCCTTTGGAGTGGAGATGTCTCTAAATCTGTGCATCTCACATCTCTTTTGAGCTGCTGCAGTTCTGCTTTGCTCATAGAGCACAGCATTTTCTTTGATGCAGGTGTGCCATACTAAGTGGTCCTGAGCCACTATCAGTGAAACAATGGAGAGAGTTTTCCCATAATCAGAATTCCCTCAGCCAATGAAACCAGAGGTCTAGACAAAAAGCAAAATTTAAAAAAAACCACTAACCCTCATGTAATGATAACTGGAATCTGAAGATCTTCCCTGCCCCTTGGCCCTTTGATAGGCTTAAGTGAAATTTGAGAACCTCCCCTAATTTGAAAATACACTCTGCTCCCTAATAGGTTGAATGTGGTCACATGGAGCCTGTGGAGGGAGGCTTGCTTTTCAGAAATGCCCACATCTTGTTACTGTGTGATTGGTCAGGAGTGTTACGACATTCTCTGACCCTGAAGAAGGCTATCTATACCCTGATGTGAGGTTTTATTTGGGGCTCACTCATGGAAAGAGTTGTGTGATTTGGCCAGATGAGACTCTAGGCGCCATTGGGCCCCAGCTTTGAAAACCCAGATGTTGGTGCTTCCCTCTCTGGTAACTGACTAGGTATGGATGTAATGGTCAGACAGCTGGAAGCCCTGTCTGCTTGTCTGTTTCTCTGTATTTTTTGTCTGCTTGTAACTTCTTTTTGTATTTTCTCTGAAGTTCAAGGAGCTGCCTTTTTCCCCAGGGAACTAGGTAAATGACATAAGTTTGATTAAAGTAAGATTGTTAGCCCTTTTTTGAGTTGCTTTCCTTTAGAAAAGCAGATCTAAGAACCTGTGCTAGTAACCATCCTGGGTATGCTAGGGTGCTTGCTGCTACACCTCATAACAGTTCAAGTGGAATCTGAAGGGCTGATAGAAAAGAGAAAGAAGAGCTGCAAAGAATACAGGGTTCTAGGAAGCTGATAAACATATCAGTATATCATTTTGCCTCTATCCCTTACCTGAGTTTTTCAGAGAGGGGATTCAAAGCTTCATTCAACTCTAGCAGAAGGGCAGCCCGGGAACTTAATCCCTCTGTAAGCAGTACTACCTATTGAGAAATGATTTACAAAGCAGTTATAAAATGCCATCATAAAATGGTGTCTATTTTATTCAATACTATATTTCAAGAAGTTTTCCCAGTCTCACTTTCTGCTTATGTGTCTTTCATTCAGGAAGGACATTTATTCACAGTTTATGAATTATCTTAGATTGTCTTAATTTATACATGATTAATATTCAGAAAATGTTTTCCTAATTTATATTCCTTACCAGATTTGAATTTACAATTCCTAAAATACAAAGTACAATATAATTTAATGGGACAACTTTTCTGTGATGCTACTAAAAAAAAGCCTTTATTAAACTTACGTAATTATATACTTCCTACTAGGCTTGGAGTCTAGAACACATGGGCTTAAGTTTCTCCTATGAGGTTAACCAGGAACAAGTCATTCAAATTTTCTGAGCCTCAGTTTTCTCTTCTGTAAAACACGGATAAGGATATCTAGAGAACCTAATCCAGGGTTGTGATGAGAATCAAACAAGATAACATATATAAAACCCTTTAGAAAGGCCAGTTATCATCATCACAATCACCGTCATTTATGAATTAGTTACATAGTGCTTTAAAGGGGATTTTTCTGTGTCTGTACCACACCTAGGATTTCATTGGTGTTCTTAACTCCCAATAAGGAAACTCTCTCTATGAATGAAGTCTGGAATTTTATATGTAACGTACAATCTTAAAAGAGCCACTTGGAGACACTAAAGGTTCATTGACTTGCCCAAGGTCACACAGTTAATGAGTTCACTAAGGGTTTTTGCCTAATGGATAGACCATCTTTTGTGCACTGTCTTCTCCCATTAGACTGTAAGTTCTTTGAGGGCAGAAACTATCTTTCTTTTTCTTATTTGTACCTCAGCACAGAGCCTGGTACATAGTAGGCACTTAAATGTTTATTTTATAATATCTTTTCATTAAATAAGATATAGAATCAGGAATAAACAAATAACTAACCAAAGAAATGTTTGATTTGGTGAGCAAATATTTCTTGATTGAGGAAAACATGAGACTAGTGAGTAGTTATCCCCACAAATTCAGACTTAACAGGCATTTATTTAGTATACAATATGCAAAAAGCAACTTGGCATCACGGGCAGAGGGCAAGTCTTGGAGTCAAAAACACATGGGTTTAAGTTCCACCTCTGAAACATACCATGGAAGACCACAGGCAAATCACTTTATCTGCCTCTGACTCAGACAACTGCTCAAGACTGTAGGTAACAGAGTACTTGCCAGTCTGCATTGATGGAGGACGTTTGCACCCAGGCAATTAGTTGAACAGATGAAATCACTGATCCAAACAACAGTAACAACAACAACAATAAAAAGCAAGAAACAGTCCTAGGGTAAAATAGAAACCAGCCCTTACCAGTGAGGAGTTGGAATTGTACAACACAGATAAAACCTGCATTAGTGAGTAGACAAATGGATCTGTAGGCAGCTAGGTGGTGCAAAAGATAGAATGCCAGATCTAGATTCAGGAAGACCTGAGTTCAAATCCAGATTCAGATAATTGCCTCAATGACCCCAGGTAAGTGACCTTCATCCTGTTTACCTCATTTTCCTCATCTGTAAAAGTGATCTAGAGAAGAAGTGGCAAATCACTCCAGTATCTTTGCCACAAAACCCCAAATGGGGTCACAAGGAGTCAGACACAACAAAACAAAGGAACAACAACAGAAACTGGATCTCATCAATGTTGGCATTCCCTCTAACAATACAGATCACAATCCATCCCTCTCTCATGTCCCTCCTGAGTGACCCAATGTCTTTCCTTCCATAAGTATACTAAAAGACATGTATCGAGGGCCTTCCTCGCTTTCTCTTGGGATACCTAAGACAGCAATAGAGCACAGAATCTCCATTGATTATTCCTTGCCTTCTATACATCTTTATGCAATTTAACATATGCGTTGCTTAAAAGGGGCAAAAAGGAAGGGGTTTTGGTTAGGAAAGAAGGCAAATTATTCTAGACTGGAGGAGCAACAGGAACAAAGAATGACAAAAAAAATGACCATGAGATGACCAACCTAACTGGAGCAAAGGGTACCTACTATGAAATGACAAGATATAGGAAGATTGACAGAGTACAATTACTGAAAATATTTTCAGTTGAGGCACTAATTGAATGGTTATTGGAAGAGGTGGGACAGGAATGCTGCATTGGACACAATTGGCCACTGAGCCAGGAAGAATGATCTCATCAAGAGACTGAAAGGGGTGACTGGCCTTTTCAGCTCATTCTCTTCCCATCTGCCAAATGTGTTGGGATCCCCCCTTGGCTGCCTTGTATTGGTAAAGATATATCCTACACCAGTGGTAATGTACATCTCTTATCTAGATGAATTTGAGTTCAGTTCTCAAGGCTTTAGTAACCTCTTCTGCTTTTATGTTTTTGTTTTTATCTCTAAGCACAGGTAACTGAGCAGAGACAATGACACGTGGAATTTTCCACCTTGGAAGCTACCTTGGGGGTTTTGGGGTTCTTCACTCAGTGCTGGTTACCCTCTGGGAGCTACACTCTGAAGTCACTACAATGTTTACACTATTATAATATAGTCTGTAAGCAATACAATGATCTAAGACAGTTCCAAAAGACTTATGATGGAAAATGCTATCCACATTCAGAAAAAGAAATATGGAGTCTGAATGAAGATCAAAGCATACTATTTTCTCCTTTTTTTCCTGTGGTCTTTTCCCTTTTGTTCTGATTATTCCTTCACAACATGACTAATGTGGAAATATGTCTAATAGTATGGTACATGTATAGCCTATAATAGATTGCATGCCATGTTGGGGAGGGAAGAAGGGAGAAAGGGAGAAAAACCTGGAACTCAAAATCTTATAAAAGTGAATGTTGAAAACTATCTTTACATATAATTGGAAAAAATAAAATACTATGAAGCAGAAAAAATATATAGTCTATAGAAAACTATGGGGGGAATGACTCCTGAATTGGGAGGAGAGGGTAGGTAAAAGGGGAGTTGAAAGCTGCAGGATGGTGATGCTGGAGGGTAGAGTTTTGAAACATACTTAGGTTTGGAAAGGATATTTAATATAGGCTCTAGAAAAAAATGAGTAGCAACTGGGCAGAGATGAAGTTTTGAGAAGAGAGGACCTGAACTAGGTGCTATAAGCCTAGTTCAGAAGTAAGCCTAGATCAGGGAACTTTTGTAAGCAGGGTCCAAAGAATGATGCAATGGAGAAGAGTGTTGACCTGAAGCTGGTGGATGTAAAATTCATTCATAGAAGTGCTCTTTTTTGTCTAGGCCTACAGCCAAGAATAAAGTGAATTCACCAGAAAGGACAATCACTCCTTGAGTTGGGGTTAAAAGAAAAATTGTTTTCTAGAAGAAAGACAAGACAGATAATACCAGGAAGAAACTAAAGATTAAATCAATATCAAGCTACTCAATTTGGGATTGAATCTATAATTTAGATATAAACCATTTATAGTTTATACCACACAATTACCTTGTACTATATAGGAACAAATATCTATGCATTTGAATTTACACTATTACTACTTTACTGAAAGAGATGAGAAGGTAGCATCATAGGAGAAGAGGGGAAATAGACTATTAACCACAGCAATGTTATTTGGAAGATAAATTTTCCTTGAGACCACTGTCCTAACAGAAGAAAGTTATCTGAGCAACTAGCACCCAGTTACTGAGTCTTTTGTTTGGGAGTTGACCTCATAGGACCAAAGGACTTAAAGTTGAGGAAAACTTACAAAAAAACAAATCCCTCATTTTATATAAGAGTAAACCTAGACACATAGAGTTTTAGTGGCTTGCCCAAGTCCACACATTCAGAATCTCAACTGGGGCTGTCTGAGTCTAAATCCAATGTCCTTTCCACAATGCCAAGCTTTCTTCTATACTAGAGATCCGTGACCTTCAACAGCAACAAAAGAAATCTAAGGAAAAAGAAGTCATTGCTTTCTTATCACAAGAATAAATGTTTCACTTTTGTTAAGAACAAATATCATTTAAATAATTTACTTTTTTGCTTCTCTTTCTTTTTCATCCTCTTCCCCTATTTCATCCTATTGCACTCCATGATTTACATTTCCAGGAAAGCAAACAGAAACTAGAACTGAATCCTCAACTTTCCCAGTCAAAGGTCATACTAGTTAGCTAGGTTTTTTTTTTCAATGTAGAATTAATTTTAAAAACTTAGCATTTATATCATGATTTGAGGTTTGCAAAGTGTTTTGCATGTTTTCTGTCATTTGATCCTCACAACCTGTGAGACAGGTACTATTATTCTCCCCATTTTACAAAGGAGGAAAATGAAGCCAAGTGAGGTGAGATATCACATAGTTAATAAGTGTCTGAGGCAGAATTCAAACTCTGGTCCTCCCAAGTTTAAATCAAGCACTACTCTTCACATAGCCTGATATCGATGGCAAGGGTCCAAGATTGGATATAGTGGCCGAGGTACATGTCTTAGAGAACTATCTTCAGGTGAAAAAATACTTATAATACACACATACACACACACACACACACGGTACCATATTAAGAGATCTACATAAAATTATTTAAGGAAGGGATAATTAATAATAGGAGTAGTAATGAGACATAACAATAACAGCATTTATATAGTGTTTCAAATTTCATAAAGTACTTACAAATATTATCTCATCTCATCCTCATAAAAACCTTGGGAGGTAAGTGGTATCATTATCTCTATTTTAGAACTGAGTACACTGAGACAAACGTTTGCCCCAAAGTGCTTTGGAAACTGAGAAATCCCCTGGGAGGAGTGAAGAGCTACCAAAGCATTCAGTTCTTTTTTGTTTTTTGTTTTTAAAAGCATGATAGAAAGGAGATAAAGGACTAAGGGAGACTTGTGGAATTGAGGATGGGAGGGAGGCAGAGAAAGAGAGAGAGAGAACGAGAAAGACCCTCCTTTCCTGAGCTGGCAACGAGGTTATGGAGTTCCACGCTCCACTAATCTCCAATGATGTGCAGACATGAGCCAAACCCTTGCCTGAGCAACGGTTGGAAGAGATCCACAACTGGGAGGTGTGGGGCTAGCATGGAAGAACACAGTTTTGGGAGGCTTAGTTTGTGGTGACCAAGACACACTACTCTGTCCAACAAAAGCCAAATGGAACTACAAACTGAAGTTCCTGTTGATGAGTAATCTACAGTGAGTGACTGAGAAATCTCCCCTACAAAATGGATTGATGAGCCCCTGTTGATGGATTGAGGAACTGAGTGGTTTATGAGGAAATACTGACTCATTTACCCTTCCCAAAAGGAAGCCAAAGGAGAATAAGATAGAGATCTGATTCAAAACCTTCTATCCCTGGGATGCTATCTCTGGGAAGAGAAGAGATAGTTTGCTTAGAATATGGGCGTTTTAGGAATGCTTGCTGTTGGTATATGTCCTTAATACATCCATATTTTAACTAAACTTTGTATTATAGTTACAATATAAGATGTAGTTTATTTGCAAATAATCTGCAGGATCTAAAGGGAAGTTAGGATTTTCCAGTGATGAAAATAAATAAGCCAAAGAATAGCCTGGAAATAATAGGGATTGTACTGTCTATTGCACTGGGGGGTAGGAGGACCTGTTACATGTTTCATGAGTATCTATAATGTGCAATATACTGTATTAAGTTCCAAAGAAAACATAAAAGTTTAAATAAGATTTAATGCCTGCCCACATGGAGCTTATAGTCTAGTGGGGAATGATATAATAACAAATTCTCCAAAGTTCTTGGTATTCAGCTCTTCCATACTTAGCTAGGTTAGTCCCTGGACAACAAGTACAATCTATAAGTAGGCCTGTAATTTAAAGCCTTTTATATATAGCATGGCCTCTGCTGGCATAGACAGAGAATCAAGGACTGTCTCCATGTCACAAGGAGGCATCAGTATAGAACTTATAAGGAATGTATGAATACATGCAACATACAGAAACCCCATCAAAGAAATACAAGGACAAGAAAATGCTAAACTAAGATTTTTCTGAGTTGCAATTTACGTAAAACAATAATTTAGTTATATAAGAAAAAAGACCTTCAAAGTGCTAAAAGAAAATATATTCTAGGTATGAGAAACCTTGAGTCAAGAGCAATACATGAATTAGTGCATCATTTCTGAAAGGCTACAACCACAACAGAAGGCAACAGGGGCCGTTACAAGTTCTTAGCCAAGGGAGTAACATTGAATGCAGAGGTTAGAGAGGAATGTATCAGCAGCATGCAGCATGCAGCTGTAAAAGATATGTGGTGTAAAAGGGTGGTCTAAACCTAATTTCTGCCAGAAAGCTTTAGAAATTTTTCAATAATTCTCCTCAAATAGGGAATTCCTCCCTGGGTAATTTATGTTTTGGGGTTTATCAAAAATTGGGTCTTTGTATTATAGATTTATCATTTCTTCCTTGTCTAGTCTATTCCATTGATCAACTTTTCTATTTTAAACCAATACCAAAGAGTTCTGATGATTACTATAAAGCAATGATTTCAATGAATCTAACTTTTTGCTTACCTGAAGGCATCAATAATGTAACAATACAGTTTTAATAAACATTTCAAAGGATGTTGACATTTTCATAAGTTTTGAATATTTCTTTATATAGACATAGCAGTTAGATATTCACAGAAAATGAAAAGATGTATTTCTTACCTATGACTTATAACATGTCATACATACAAGTCTGTCTATCTAGATGCTAACTATCTAGGTATTTATAATGAGATTTCCTAAGTACTTAAAATACTACCTGCAGAAGAGTCTGCACTGGATCATCAAATGACTTTAATAAAATCACTGTAAAAATAATTATTATTACTGGCAATATTTTTAGAGTTTCATATTTTGCATACTAAGAGCTTCAAAGGAAAATAGAATCCATTTTCTTTATATCATAAATTTACTAGTCATTTCTCTTGCTTGATTACCTGTCTCTGTAGTTGCATGACTTGCGCTTTCAAAAGATTGATACGTCTTTCATCAAAACATTCACTCTTCCCTTCTTCTATAAGCCACTCATATTGATTTCTAAAAAATTAAAATTTTATTTGAAATGTTACATCAAGAAAATGTTATTAACATAGTCAATAAACGATGATAAAAGGAATTACAAAATGTATAGCCCTTCTTAAGACAAACATTAAACAAATGCATGTGTGGTTGCATGAGTTTATATCCATTTATAAACCAACCAGATTCAAAGGGCATAGAAGTAGGAAGCAGACCCCTTAGGGGAAGGAAACAACAATGAGGTATACCGGTAGAAGACAAAGCAGGCAGAACTTCACAACATACTCTCAAGATGCAGAATGGTGCATTAAGAAAAACACTGGAATTGGAGTCAGGGGACCTGTGTTCAAATCTAGCCCACTCTGCCACTGATATATGTATGACCTTAGGCAAGTTATTTAATTTCCCTGGGTCTGTGTTTCCTCACCTGTAAAATGAGGGGAATTATCTTTAGATGATCTATAAAGTTCTTTCCAACCCTAAATCTGACTCCCTAGTATCTGACAGGTATTAAAGAAAGGTAGCACAAAGAAGACTGCTAGTCCATTGCTTTGAGGGGATCAGTTGTAATATTCTGCATATTGCAAAGTATGTGGGGAAGGAACCCAGTGAGGTCTGTGGACATGGTTGAGCAGTAAGGACTCAATAGAGTAGATATCCTAGAACATATCCTTCATGTATGGTATTCTCCATGTTCTCCCAGTGATGCTCCTATCTTATAATTTGGCTACATACAGTGTGTGTATACATATATATGTATGTATACACACATACTATCCAAAGCAAGGGAAGGGATAGTCTTGGTGCATTCTACCCTGGCCAAACCACGTCTAGAGTACTTCATTCATCTCCAGGAGTCACTTTTAGAAGAACTGAGTAAAATTGGAATGCATTAAGGGGAGAATAACTATGAAGACGAGGAAACATAAAAATAGGCCATACAGGCATTAGTTGAAGAAATTAGGGATATTTACTCTAGAGATAACTTATGATATACAAGGGTCCATTTATATTTAGGTGTGGTTATCTGCTAAGAAAATCTAAGCAATATAGAAACATTAATGAAAACTCTTCCCATATGCTATTTCTGGACAATATGGAAAACAGAATCAGTGATTGTTAGTACATATTAGAAATTATAAATGCATATACATTAGACAAAATAAAGTTAATATTGGAATCAACAATGATTACAAATTACAGAAAACATTTTCCCATTGCATTTTGAACACTACAATATTAAATGAGAATATAATGAATCTAAATTTAAAATGTACAAGCATATCTTACACAAATTGTTTCTAAATTGGGATATATGTAGAAACATAATTCTATCTTCCAATCATTTGTTCAGCCCCATTTACACAATTGTAATTATAAATTAAGAGAAACTCTCTATAAAAAAGGGTGACATAAAAGAGTGATAACTAAAAAAAACAACAACGTCTAAACACTATCAGAGAACTTTACTTTCTAGGGGTCTACTCATCCACTAACTAGCTATGTGATCATGAACAGATCAGCTCTGTTCTCTTCCCCTCTATTCCCTTATTTAAAAAATAAAGGAATTAAAGTAACTGAGCTCTACAGTACCTTTCAGCTTTCACCTTGGTGAGTCTATGATTTTCTGGTTCTTATAGAGTCATTTAAATGGCAAAAGGCTATAAAGTTTTGGAGAAGATGCCTTCTTTACATTCAGAAAACTAGACTACATTCCTCTTCTTTACTGAATAAATGCAAGAACATCAAATAACAGAAACAAGTTTTTGGAGGGCAAAGGGTCTGGATCCAGTAAGCATTGCTCTTTCATTCTGAGAGGAAGGAAAAAGAAAGCAAGCTAGAATGGTTTTACTAAATCCCTATAGTCTTCATCTGACCTCTGTAAAGGTAAGGAATTTTGAAGTTATGGAAATTTCTCTTTACAACATATTGGTAATTCCTAGTTGGTTACAATATTCTGGCATTTTACATAGCATCATAAACACATTTTGTTTGTACTATATGTCTGAGTTTACTACTTTTACATATATAATCAGAATTTCATATCAATTTAATTCCTTATTTTAATAAATTTTGCCTTCAAAAAAGAAGCATACAAGCTTCAGGGGGAAATATCATTTACACTGTTATCAATTATTTATTGTTAAGTATTGGAGGAAACACTCAATTTTGTGGCTTAAAATAATCACTAAGCTACACTAATATATTTCAGTACCTCAAAACTTCTAGCTCACACTTTAATTTCGAATTTTCCTCCTGGAGTTTCTAAAAGAAGAAGAAAAGTCAATGAAAGCAATTCATAATTCTTATATTAAAAAAGTTTAATCTGTAATTAGATGTAAAGATTTATATTTTTAACTATTTTAAAACACTAACCTCCAAGGAGCTCAAATTATTTTATAATGAGTTTTTAACAGTTAGTTAATCTTCACTTTATACCCATAAGATGCATATAGTGCCAGAGACTAGAGACATGTCCATGGGTGGGGAGTCAAGGTCAGAAAGCAGACTCAATTTACCAAGCAAGTATGAGTTGTATAATATTCAAGAATACAATAAAGAGGGCTGATTAGGCTGGGAAGTAGTCAAAACCAAGCCAGATTTGGGATTACAAATTTAAAAGAGGTAGAAAGTATGCCAACAACACAGGCATAAAATAGACAGGCCAATGCTGATTTAAGAAAGATTTTCAAACTCTTTATAGAAAAACTGACCAATTAGGCTGAGCTGAGAATAGACTAGGAAGACAGGTGGGAACAGGAAGACTTTATCAAATCAGATTTCATAGTTAATAGAAACCCTATGAGTCAGACTCTATCAAGTAGATACATATCAGAATCTCTGGTTTGTGGAAAAGGAAATTTAAGCATTGGCATATTAAAAGTTGTCCAAAATTATAAAGTGAGTTAACAGTGAATCAAAGCATAGGACTCATTTCCTGATTATCTGCATGGTACTTCATTGATCTACTAGAATATCTACCCTCCCCCTCATATTATCAATAATATTTTTATTATCAATAATATTTTTATAAAAGGAAAGTTATATACCTTCAAAAGGTATTAATTATCTTCAAAGAAAGTTAGTTGATAATTTTTTCAAAAAGATTACCTAATTTACAAGTGATAAAATGTAAAGAAAGCAAATGCATATCAGAAGATTTTTGGAGGGGAGAGGATTAATTTTGACTATATTTTGTCACATTCATCATTGTAGAGAATTCAATTATTTACTCAATTTTACATTCAATATGTCAATTAGAAACAAAGTTTCACAACTCAATGTGCAGCAGTCCTCACCTGAGTCTCAGAGTACTCAAATACTCTGGTTGAAGGTATGCTACTAGTGGGTATGATGCTTCCTAGAGCTCTCCAGGCATGCTGGCATCATGCCCAAGGTGTTATTATTAACAATTTAAGTTGCTTTCAAAGCTGTTAAGGGGTAATCTTGTCCAACAGCGATGTGAATTGTCAACTATCAGCCTGGTTTGAGCAGAAGACTGGGAAGGAAAGGGAATCTCTAACCTCCAGTGGGTTGTATGGGGGTTCCATAGAGTTACTTCTAGATAAATTTTTAATTTAGAGAAGTAAAAAAACATTTGAAAGAAACGTTTACAACCAGGCTATTGTTATACCTTTTTGTCATATTCTGTAAACTTCCTACTTGAAGACATTGGAGATTCTCTTAATCTAGTTTTTTCCTTTTAATAGTACAGAATCTGGACAGCAAGAGTCCGTTGAGAATGGGCTGGCTCCAGGGTTCCTGCAGAAGTGTTTTCCAACCTTTATAATATAAAACAAGACCCCAAAGCAATAGAAAAAAATTAAAGTCTTACGGTAAATGTGTATTTATATTAGTAAGAGACTCATAAAAATAGCATTTATAGGTAGTATGGTAGATAAAGTACAATTCAAGAGTAAGAAAGACCTGAGTTCAAATCCTACCTCCAATATTTACTAGCTGTGTAACCTTGGGTAAGTCACTTAAACTCTGCCTCAGTTTCCTCAAATGTAAAATGGGAATAATACCTCCTTCACAGGTTTGTTGTGAGAATCAAATTAGATAATATTTATAAAACACTTATCACAGTGCCTGGCACAGAGTAGGCACTACTAAATATATGCCAGCTATTATTATTACTGAGTAGCCACCTGGTGCAGTAGATAGAACACTGGGCCCGGAATTAGGAAGACTCATCTTTCTGAGTTTAAATCTGACCTCAGACAATTACTAGCTGTGTGATTGACTCTGGGCAAGACACTTAATCCTGTTTGCCTCAGTTTCCTCATCTGTAAAATGAGTTGGAGAAGGAAATGACAAGCCAATCCTTTATTTTTGTCGAGAAAACCCCAAAAATGTTCATAAAGAGTCATGCACAACAGAAATGACCAAATAACAAATTATTATTATTATTATATATTTTTATTTCAGAAAGAACATAATCCAATAGTGGTCATAACATCATTTAAAGTACCCTAATCAGTATCTAGCATAATGCTAGTAAGTTGAAGTGATGCTGCTCCCTCAGAAACTAGTTCTAATGTGCTAGTCCCTTACTATTATAAAATAACTCCCAGAAGTTGCTTCCTTATTATTAGTGAATAATTTTGTAGTGAATAAAAAAGTAAATTTAATTTTCTCCTTCCTATTTCCTTGTGTTTACTGTCAAAAGAAAGAAAAGTTAGATCTCATTCTGTAAATAATAACTATATTGTGCTTTATATCACATTTCTCAGGACAAGTGTGTAAGAAAGGTTAGCATTGTTCTTGTTTTCCTTATGATAAATCACAAAGGAAGCAATCCATTACCGATGGTTCTATAAACTGTAGGTCTCACTCAATACTGTCACAAATCTTTATAACTTTTACCCAAATGTCACATGTCACTGAAATATGTTAAACACTGTAGAAGTAATGGTTATCTGAAAATTTTTGTCACTTGGCACTTATTTCAAGATGGCGGACAACATCACCAATCTAGGGCAGAATGGCAGAGTGGAAGGAGTTCTGAACCTGATGGACTGTCGTTCAAATCCCAGCTCTGCCACTTACTGTAACTATGCGTATGGCCCTCAGTCAGTCACAATCTCTAGGGGGCCTCAGTTTTCTTATCTATGAAGTAAGGTGGTTAGACTTGATAGCCTCTAAGGTCTTTAACCTTAGACCTTAGCTCTAAATCTATGATCTTATTGTCTATGAATCAAATTTCAGATGTCCACTCATACCCTTTAATGAGAAAACAACAGGGAGAGGAAAGGGGAGAGGAATAGGGTTTGTGTTTCCATTGATATAAGGAACTCACAGATGAGGCCACTCCCTTTGCCAAAGCAGGTCAGCACATACAACTCTACAACTTATAGCATTAGAGGGTTAGTTATATCATCTAGAGGTAAAGTGACTTCTCCAGCATCACAGACTCAGAGGCAGCAGCACTTGAACCTAGATTTTCTGCCCTGAGGCCAGCTCTCTATCTACTACACCACACTGCCTCTTTATCATTTAAGAGTACACCTAATTTCCCCAAAATAAATCATTTCCTTTCAGGGTTACTATGAAACAAACAAAAGGAAATTATAACACTTATTGCTAAATAGTTAAATTGAAGTACTTGTCAACAATAAGACACTGGAGAATCTTATTTCTGAATATTTAGCTTGTACTCTCACTACTGAGATGCTATTGTTAAGTTATTGATGTTAGGGTACAATGCAACATCAAGAATGGAAAACAAAACCCCACAATCAGGTATAACAAGTTGGGATCCTAGGGCAAGGTTAGGTTAGGAATAAGGTTAGGACCCATAGCAAGTATTCTTAATCTAGGATCCATGAACATCTAAGGAATCTGTGGAGAGATTTCAAAGGGCCAATGAATGTGGGTAGGGAAAAAAAATTACATCACTATTTTCACTAATATCTAAATTAAATTTAGCGTTTCTTCCAATTGTTTTTTTTTAAATAATTCCGCAAAAGGGTATGTAGGTTTCCCCAGACTGCCAAAGGGGTTCATCTCTCTCTCTCTCTCTCTCTCTCTCTCTCTCTCTCTCTCTCTCTCTCTCTCACACACACACACACACACACACACACACACACACACACACACGGTTAAGAATCTTGACCTAGATAGGGGCGGCCAGGTGGCTCAGCGAGTAAAATCACCAGCTCCAGTGTCAGAATGACCTGGGGATCAAATCTGGGCTCAGATACTTAGCATCACACCCAGAAATAACTGGCCATGTAACCTTGACCAAGTTACTTAACCCCAATTGCTCAAAAAAAAAAGAATCTTGATCTAGAGTGAACAAATAGAAAGTAAAATCAAACATCAGGCAGATTGCTAAACCAAAAAGAGAACCAAGTCAGGAAAGCCACATTGTTTATGCTCTCAGGCTGGAATGGTCATGGCCAGAAAAGGTATGTGACCAAAGAAAGGGATGGCAACTAGGCATCTTAAACATTTAGCTTCAGCTGCTAGAGTCTCCATCTGCATCCCAGAGTATACTGGCCCCCAAAATAACCCATGTAGTCAAACCATCTCTTTCTCTACATTTTACTGATGCTAAAGACTTTTAAGAAAAAATGGGAAAAAAAGTTCTTTTTAGATGGCATGAATAATCATTAACAATATAATAACAAAAATCATAATTCAAATTTATATAGTACATTAAGGTATACAGAATGCTGTCCTCACAACAATGCTCTGAAGTATTAAAGTACAAGTATTATTTTCCTCAATCTATGTATGAACAAGGAAGATATGCTTCAAAGGGATAATATCCACTTAAACTTTCAGTGGAAAAAGATTGAGTGAGGAAAAGATCAGGACTCAAGAAAAAGGAAAAGGAACTATGAAGGTGAAAGTAAATGAGATTACGGAGGTTTTGAAATTATGAAAAACACCAGAGAATGAAACTGGGAAGGGAAAATTTGGAATAAATTAAAGATAAAATGAAAGAGGGGGATTTGAACCAAAGCAGCCATATTAAAGTGAAAGAAGGACCTGAGGGGGAAAAAAAGAGGAACCAAAGGAGAAACAGAATGTGAGTCTAGTGAAGGCAGATTATAAAAAATGAGCCAAGAAGCTGTTAGAACTAGTGGAAAACTCAAGGAAAAGTGTTCAAGGAGGAGGAGTCAATGAAAAAAATAAGGTAGTTGATAAAATAAAGTGAGTAGTTAGGACAGAAATTGTTGGGTGTAGTTAAGATGCAGCTCCAGGGTGTTTGCCAAGCAGATTTCCAAGAGAGCTACTGGGAAGAATGACAAAGACTGAGGAAGCAGCAAGGATTGGAAGGCAAGGAGAATTGGGCAGCAAACATCACAGGGTCTAGGATGCTTGTATTTTGGCCAAGGTAAAGTTATTTATTGATGTTCCACATGAACATGTGTCTCCCTCCCAGAAGGAAGTTTGAAGCGGTTGAGATTGTTTCTCTATTCTCCAAGTCATTTGAGACATTAACATGTCACTATTAAATAAAGAAAGGACTTCTATGGGAAAAAATAAGAAAATAGACATGACAAGATAGAGGAAAATCTTGACCAATATTAGAGAGTGAAAGAATATCACACAGAGGAAAAAGGGATGCATAGTTTATTGGAGCTAAGTAACAAATTTTTATTTGCATCTAGGTGGCACAGTGGCTAGAGTTCCAGACCTGGAATCAGGAAGATTCATCTTCCTGAGTTCAAATCTGGCCTCAGACACTTCCTGGCTGTGTGACCCTGGGCAAGTCACTTCACCCTCTTTGCCTCTGTTTCCTCATCTATAAAATGAGCCAGAGAATGCCAAGAAAACCCCAAATGGGGTCATGAAGAGTCAGACAGTAATGAACAACAACAACAACCTTGGAAAAGAGATTTTAAGTTTTTTCCTGAGAAGAAAGTTGCACCTCAGAGGATGCTGTAACTGCTGGCCCTTGGAGGAATGATCCAATGAGGGTCAGAAGAAGCAATGAGGAGAGATGACAGTTCCTGACTGCCTGCTGACAGCCACGGAAGCATCTGCACATCAATTCCATAACAACAGAAGGATGGGCTTTCTCCAGGAATGTAAAAGATTTGTTACACAAGCTCTCTTCCTGGAGATTTATGTGGGCACAAAGTATGCTTACTACCAGAAGGCACCTGAGAAGCACTGCGAAGGATTATAATGTTTTAAGTAAGAAAACTGAAGGTCTGAAGAATACAGGCCACATTTCTTCACCGCTGTCTATCAAAAGCACAGCTTTTATCCTCCTTCAACACCATGATAAGACATATCCTCAGAAACCTAATGGTAGCCAGCATGATTGAACAGTTCCTTCCCACTAAGGCATAGAAAAGAGAGAGGAGGAAAATAGTCCTCTCTCTTCAGAGATCACAAATGAAAGTAATTCACTTGTTTTTTTTACATCCTAGAAATAAGCCATAATTGCAGACACAGTTACTTATACCTATAAAAGCCTGTAAGGACACAAAAGGAAACCTAGGGAAGGGGCCTGTATTAGTTTAACAAAGACACTAGGATATTTGAATGGCTGCTAAATATCACTGTTAAATTCACACGTATAAGGTCATTAAGTGAATTAGTGAGCATTTACATGAGATATTTACTTGGTGCCAGGCACTGGGTTAGGTACTAGGGATACAAATAAAAAAGGAACAAGATTGTCCCTGCCTTCAATTACCTTATTTTGTACAGAGGAGAAATAATATGTACAGAGAATAGAAAACTAAAAACAAAGGATAAACAAAATAATTTCCTTAGAAAGGGCACAAAGACACTTGGGCATCAGGATAGGCTTCCTTAAAGAGAATCTGAGAAGAGATCTGAAGGAAGATAGGAATTCTAAGGGACAGAGAAAAGGACAAGGGCACAGAAGAAACAGGAGAAGGAATATTATGTAAAAGGAACAGGAAGCAGGCCAGTTTAGTAGAAAAACGGAGAATGAAAAGGAGAAAACAGTAATATGCAATACACCTTGAGAGATGGATGGGCTAGAGCCATACTGTGAAGGGCTTTAAAAGTCAAACAGAGAGTTAGCATTTTATCCTAGAGAAAAGAAGAAGCCATTGGGATTTCTCAAGCATAAAAGTGTCATAAATCAGAGACCTGTGCTTGAAGAATAATAATTTGCCAGATGTTAAGGATAGACTGGAAAGGGGAGAAACTAGAAGGGGGAAGCTAAAAATGGGGAAGACCAACCAGGAAGCTAGGGTGGCAGACATGTGAGTGGAGAGAAGGGGATGGATGTAAGAGATATTGTGAATATGTGATATGAGAATTGTGATGTGGCAATTACTTGGGTACAGGGGAAGGCACTGAGAAGAGTTGAGGACGATTCTGATGTAGGGTGAGTAAAAACAAAGCAGTGCTCTCAGAAGAAAGAGGGAAGTTAAGATGAGAAAAGCGCTGGGAGAGGAAGGAAATGATGAGTTCTGTTTTGAATGTGTTGAGAGGTGTTTGTGCTTATAGGATAGCCAATGCCCATAAAAGAAGTGGATAATGAAGGACTAGAGTTTAGGGCAAGATACATATACACATACACATACACATACACACACATATGTGTGTACATGTATACATAACATATAGAGAGAAAATAAGTCACAGAGCTGAGTCCTAAGGCACCCCACAGATGAGGCTGGAGTGGGAAGGGGGAGAGACACTCTGGATTAAAGGGGATGGAAAGTGAATTCTAAACCAGTTCTGTAAATACTTGGATTGTTCTATAGCTAGTTAGAGGAACAAATATCACTACTGGGAGCTTACTACTAACAACAACAACAGCGATAGTGAGCATTTATAAAGCACTTTACAAATGTTATCTCATTTTATCCTCACAACCCTAAGAGGCAGGTGCTATTATTTCCCCCATTTTACAGATCAGAAAGCTGAGGAGATAAACGTTAAGTTTATTTTTTTTTCTTTTTGGAGGGGGGAAGGCAAGACAACTGGGCTCAAGTGACTTGCCCAAGGTCATACAGCCAGTAAGTGTTAAGTGTCTGAGGCCGGATTTGAACTCAGGTCCTCCTGACTCCAGGGCTGGTACTCTATTCAGACATTAAGTTTATTGCCTCCGGTCACATTGTCAAGGTCTGAGACTGTATTTGAACTCAGGTTTTAGAAATATATGTAGAAAACAATCATATAGAGGCATTGCAATGTCTACCTAAGCAGCTCCAAGTCATGTTGGATTCTTTACATATAGCCAATATACCGTTAAGCTAAGTGAAGGACACAAATATTACCAAGAAGAATACAGGAATCAAACAATAATTGTTTTTCTGATTGCGATGGTTAGGTAATTATTTTTGTACTTACAGATTTCCAACAAAATTGTTTAATAATCACTTTTAAATTCTTACCATTTGGGGGGTGGGAGGGTGGAGCCAAGATGGTGACCTCCCCCCACAACCACCTCAAATATCTATAAAATATGATTCTAAACAAATTTTAGATCTACAGAACCCAAAAGTAACAAAGAGAAACAACTCTCCCACTGAAGGCAGCCTAGCAGGCCAACAGGAAGGGTTCATCACAGCTCACTGGGAGCCAAGCTCAGTCCCATGTGAGCCACACAGTTCTGACCCCAGGGAGGCAGCAATGGCCAGAGCAGACTCCAGGAGAGTTCATCACCAGGAGCTGTGGCAACTTCCATACTTTTCAACCCATAAATGCCAAAAAGAAAGTAAAAAGTCAGTATGGAACTGTTGAAAAGGAATGGCACAGTCCGGCCCCTGCCCCCAGGGGTAAGAGGAGGCAGAGGCAGGGCAGCTATGTAGCTGATTCAGGAGCGCCTGGCCTACAGATTGTAGGGGGACCAAGCAACCATTCAGAGAATAATCACTCATGCTTTGACCTGCTTGGATCTCGGTCACTTTCTTGGGTGGTGGTCCTAGGGTGAGAAATGCCAGTTTGCCAGTGTGGTGTCTGTAGAGAGGGCACCCTCCTCAGACCTCTGACAACATTTGTGAAAATCCCAGCAATTTGGGACAAAGCTCTCCTCTCTGGAAGCAGGGTACTATCATGACAAAAAGCTCAAAAGTCAAGTGATTGACTGGCAATATGAACAAGCAGAGGAAGCACAAACAGACCATAGAATCCTTTTTTGGGGACAAAAAAAGGATCAAAGCATTGAATTGGAGGAAGACAACAAAGTCAGAACTTCTGCATCAAAAGCTTCCAAGAAAACTATAAATTGGTTACAGGCCTTGGGGGACCTCAAGAAGGATTATGAAAATCAAGTAAGAGAAGTGGAGGAAAAACTGGGAAAAGAAATGAGAATGATGCAAGAAAATCATGAAAAGAAAGTCAACAACCTGACTGAAGAAAATAACACCTTAAAAATAAACTAACTCAAATGGCAAAAGAGGTCCAAAAAGTCAGTGAGGAGAATGTCTTAAAAAGCCAAATTTGCCAGATGGAAAAGGATTTTCAAAAACTCACTAAAGAGAATAATTCCTTTAAAATTAGACTGGAGCAAATGGAAGCTAATGACTTTATGAGAAATCAAGATACTATAAAACAGATCCAAACAAATGAGAGAATGGCGGGCAATGTGAAATATCTCATTGGCGAGACCACGGACCTGGAAAATAGATCCAGGAGAAATCATTTAAAAATTATTGAGCTACCTGAAAGCCATGGTCAAAAAAAGAACCTAGAAATCATCTTTCAAGAAATTCTCAAGGAAAATTGCCCTGATATTCTAGAACCAGAGGACAAAATGGAAATTGAAAGAATTCATCAATTGTCTCTTGAAAAAGATACCAAAAAGAAAACTCCTAGGAATATTATTGCCAAATTCCAGAGTTCCCAAATCAAGGAGAAAATATTATAAGGAGGAAACAATTTGAGTATTGTGGAAACACAATCAGGATAACACAAGGTCTAGCAGCTTCTACATTAAGGGATGGAAGGGTTTGGAATATGATATTCCAGAGATCAAAGGAGCAAGGATTAAAACCAAGAATCACCTATCCAGCAAAACTGAGTATACTGTTTCAGGGGAAAACATGGTAATTCAATGAAATAGAGGACTTTCAGGAATTCTTGATGAAAAAAACAGAGTTGAATAGAAAATCTGATTTTCAAATACAAGAAGTAAGAGAAGCATGAGAAGGTAAACAGGGAAAAGGAATCATAAGGAACTTATTAAAATTGAACTATTTATATTCCTACATGGTAAAATGATAACTGTAACTCATGAGACTTAGTATGAGAATGGTTGAAGGGAATATATATATATATATGTGTGTATGTGTGTGTGTATAAATGCATACATGCATATATATGTTTGTATAGGAAGGTATATGTGCATATAAATTCATATGCAAGTGTGTGTATATGTGTACATATATACATAGACAGAGGGCACAGGATCAGTTGAATAAGAAGGGATAATATCTAAAAAATAAAATTAAGAGGTGAGAGAGGAATATAATGAGAGGAGATAGAGAGAAAGAATATGGTAAATTACCTCATATAAAAGAGGCAAGAGAAAACTGTTACAATGGAGGAGAAGAACAGGAAGGCAAAAGGGAATTGGTCAACCTTACTCTCATTGAATTTGGCTCAAGGAAGGAATAACATACACACCAAACTGGGTATCTTACCCTACAGGAAAATAGGGGGGAAGGGGATAAGAGGAGGGATGATAGAAGGGAGGGCAGATTGGTGGGGAGGGTAGTTAGAAGCACACACTTTTGAAAAGGGACAGGGTCAAAGTAGAAAACAGAATAAGTGGGGGGCGGGATAGGATGGAGGGAAATATAATCATTCTTTCACAATATATCTACTATGGAAATATTTTGTGAAACTATACATGTATACCTATATTGAATCGCTTCTCGTCCCAGTACGGATGGGTGACAAGGGAAGAAGGGAAAGAATCTGGAAATCAAAGTTTTAAAATCAAATGTTAAATATAGATATATATATACATGCAATTGGGAAATAAGAGATACAAGCACTGGGGTACAGAAATTCATCTTGCTCTACTAGAAAGTCAGAGGGAGGATAGGGGAGGATATAAGAGAGAGCAGATTGGGGGAAGGGATTTTCAGTAGGATCGCTATTTTGGGGTGATGTAAAGGTTATGGGATTTAAAGATCTCCCATGCCCCATGGACGTGCTGACATAGCAGAGCAAGAGAAAGCGGAAAGCGAGAGAAAGTGAAAGCCGAGCTAGCGGTCCTGCGGTTTGCTGAGCCGAGCTAGCGGTCCTGCGGTTTGCTGATGTAGTAGGAAGGGGCGGAGCAAGAGAAAGCAGAAAGCGAGAGAAAGTGAAAAGCAGAGCTAACGGTCCTGCGGTTGGCGGTTGGAGGCGGTTGTGGTTGCGGCAGCAACAGAGGCAGCGGCAGCGCGAAGCCCTTTTTTGGGGAAATAAACTTTTTTTTTTTGAGTTAGGACTGCTAAGGACTTTCTGCTAAGGACTCCTGCTGAGGACTGCCAGGGGCCGGAGCTGCTGGGAGCGCGCTGGGTGGTTGCTGTGAGTGGGGAGAGGAGGACCTTTGCCTGGGTAGCCTGTTCTGTTTTAAAGGCTTGAAAATGTGGGTGCTTTCTACTTTATCTATCTGTGCCAATATCATAACTACTCTGATGGCTTTCACTTTCTGGTTTTGGGACTCAGTCTTTTGGTATCTTAATAAATTTTCTAGTTTATTTCCCCAAATGGCAAACCTGATGTATTTTGTGATGGATAATTATATCAGCATGTTTGTAATCTCTATAGGCATTGTGAATATGGCATTGCTGATACAGGTGGGGAGTAGGGAAAGAAGGTGCGAAAATGTGTAACTCAAAATTTTGTGGAAATGAATGTTGAAAACTAAAAATAAACAAATTTTAAATTCTTTCCATTTGGAATAACTACCATATGAAGCACTAGATTATAAACTCCTTGAGGATAAGAGCTGTATTTTATTTATCTTTGTATCTCTCTTGGCACAGAGCACAATAGATGAGAAACATGTGCCAACCATTTGATTTTAAATGTTGAACATCCTTCCATTATGTACAGTAACTATCTATGATCATAAAATAAAAATTACTTACAAAGCTTCAATTTCTGTATTCCTCAAATGGCAAATACCTTTGTAAAATGGTATCGGCAAGATGTAGAGGAAAGAGGACTGCATTTACAATCAGAAAACATGGGTTCAATTCCTAGCTATAGTACTTGCTGATACACATTGGTTAAGTGACACTGTGACAGAATTTCAAAGTTGTAAAGGCATCTCCAACCTTCTAGGCCAACTCAAAATTCATCCTTTCAACAATCCCTAAAAATGCTCATTCAGCCTTTGCTTTAAGATACTACCTTTCTCAGTAAGCCCCCTCCATTTTTGGATAATTCATTCATCCCTTACTCAACATTTATTATGTATTAATGTACCAGCAAAGTGCTAATTGCTAATGATATAAGTCTACCAGAAACTGATATTCTAGTGGCAGAAGATATCATGCACAAGAATAGGTATATGCAAGAAACATACAAAATGGATTCAAGGTTACTTCAAAATGGAAGGCACTAGCAGCTGGATCAACAAGGAGTTCCAGCAGAAGGTGCCATTTGAGCTGAATCTTGAAAGGAGCCAGAGGTGGAGGTGAGGAGGGAGTGCACTCCAGTCATACAGGATAGTCAACATAATGACACTGAGATGGGAAATGGAGAGTCATGTGTGTGAGAAAAAACAAATAGGCCAGTATGACTGGACACTAGATTGTGCCAAAGACAGTAGTATTAAAGAAGTCTAGAATACAGGGAGATATTAAACACAGGCCGACTGTTCATTTCTATATTACAGCAAAAACCTGAAATGCATACCTGACTAAATAATGATCAAGAAATCCAATGATAGGACAGCTAGATGGTGTAGTGAATAGAGCATCAGCCCTGGAGTCAGGAGGATGTGAGTTCAAATCCAGCCTCAGACACTTAACACACACACACACCAAAAAAAACCTAGCTGTGTGACGTTGGGCAAGTCACTTAACCCCAACTGCCCTCCAAAAAGCAAAAAAAAATTCCAATGAGAAATTACAATAAATTACTTGTTTCATTCCAAAACTTCAAAGAAAATTCAGTAAGAACCCCACAATGATAGCAAAGAGGGCCACCAACAAAATCAGCAATGGCAAACAAGATGCAGTCTTGCTAGGGCTGCCAGAAACAGTAGCCTCAAGGGTTCTACAAGAGTAGAGAGACCACTGAGAAAGACTCAGGGATATCAGAAAACACCACAGCAGGGACTTTGGAAGCCCCAAGGAGCAGCAGTGACCAGTCTTGAACAGAGGCACTCAAACCAGACTAGGTCATGCACCCAACCTAAGTGGATACTAAGATCCCTAACTCTGTGTCATGAGATGTCATAGAGCAGAGTTTCTCAAACGTTTTGGTCTCAGAACCTCTTTATTCTAGTAAATTTGATTGAAGATCCGAAAAAGACTTTATTTAGGTTATAGCTGTTTACATTATCATATTTGAAATCAAAACCGTTAACCTTCTAAACATTAATTAATTCATATAAAATAGCAATAACAAACCCACAAACATGTTTTTATGAAAAATGATTCTATTTGCCAAAACAAAAGAGAATTTAGTGGGAAAAGTAGCATTATTTTACATCTTTTTGCAAATATTTTTAATGTTTGTCTTAATAGAAGATAGCTGGATTTTCGTATCTGTTTCTGCATTCATCTTGTTTCAATATGTTGTTTTTGGTTGGAATATATAGAGAAAATCCAGTCCCACACAAATAGATAGCTGAAAAAGAGAGGAGTTTTTTAATAGGCAAGCAACCTCTTACTAGCTGTAAGAACCTGGGAAGGTTTGTCTCAGTTTCCTCATCTATAAAATGAACTGGAGAAAGAAATGGCAAACCACTCCCATATCCTGCCAAGGAAACCCCAAATGAGATCACAGAGATTCATCTTTCTAAGTTCAAATCTAGCCTCAGACACTTACTAACTGTAAGAACCTAGGAGGGTTTGTCTCAGTTTCCTCATCTATAAAATGAGTTGGAGAAGGAAATGATAAGCCACTCCAGCATTTTCACCAAGAAAACCCCACATGGAATCACGGAGAGTCAGACACAACTAAAACAACTGAATAAATACAAATATCTAAGTAGAGAAAAAAAAAGACATAAACAAGATGTGCTGTGAAGTCAGAAATTACAAGAATTGGTAAAAGATTGGACATGTGGGATGAGTGAGTGAAGAGTTGAAGATGACACCAAGTTTGCAAACCTGGGGAACTGGACAGATAGTGGTGCCCTTGATAGTGAGAGGGAAGGTCAGGAAAACATTTGGAAGGTGGTGAAAGATAGTGAGTCCAATTTTGGACATGTCAAGTTTGAGATCAACTGATTAACAAATATTTCTTAAGAGTTTATTAGGTTTTGAGGCATTGTCCTAAGTGGAGATGGCTGCAGGATGATTAGTTAAAAATGTCCAATATGCAGTTGGTGAAAGTGAAGAGAGAAATTACAACTGGATATGTAGATCTGAGTATTATCTGCATAGGTAACCTCATGGTGGCTGGATAAGATCACCCAAAAAGGGACTATTAAAAAAAAGAAGAGAGCTCAGGACAGAGTCTTGGGGGACAACCATAGTTAGTGGCTGTGAAATCAGTGAAGATTCAGCAAAAGAAACTAAAGAGTGGTTAGAGGGATAGGAGAACCACGAGAAAGCTAAGTCATGGAAACCTAGAGAGTAGAGTCAGCAGGCAGAAGGAGAAGATAGATGGTTAATAGTATCAAATACAGGGAAGAAAAACAGAAGACTGAGAAACGTCTATTAGATTTATCAATTAATTTGGTAATTTTGTAGCACATGAGGAGGAGCAAAGAAAGCAGATGGTGAGAATAAACCCAGAGTAAGCTGAGTGTAGTCAAACAATGGGTGATGGCCTGGAAAAGTACTGAGTGAAGGGACTGAAGGTCACAGTAAGTATAAAGTAAGGTGTAGAAAGAGATGGAATGATACAAGATTGTGGTCAATGAACTGACAATTAATTTGTGAAATCATAAAATTATGAAATGGGAGCAGGCATGTTGATTTTTTTTCTCCTCACTAAGAAAGCCTACATGGCACTGGGAAGCAGGGCTACAACCACACTTTAATAAGACATAGGGCATTCAAAGACAAGCAGCAAAAAGGGTACAGAGGCAGACAGCATGGGGATGGGATGGTGAAGAAAAGAGGACAGTGAAAAGGATGGAGAGGGAAAGGCACAGATAATCACTCATGTAACCATGGATATGAGTTGGGAACATTCAGCAGCATAGACTTGGTAGAGATCAAAAAAGACTTGGGGGCTGGAGTCTGAGATCTCATTTTTATTGGTTTTGGGGGGAAAAGACTAATTCTTATCTGTATCATCTTGGGGTTCATTCATTAACATACCTAAATCATCTCAGAGTTATCAGTAAAACTTAAAAGTAAATATGTCCACATCACCTCAAAATTATCAGTTCCTTTTGGTGTTCTGCTGATCTTACAGTGGATGTCTGGAACTAGTCTGAGATTTACATATCATATGACCAAAAACACTGACAGAAACCCCTAGATGGCTTCTGTTGATTCAGCACATACTACCAGAATGTAAATTTTGGTAAATACAGGATACAATTTATAAATTATGCTCCTTTGATCTTAAACTTCCAGGTTCCTTTGGCAATATTATTTCCTGGTATTGCCCATTTATAATGGCTACTAAAAGGGGTGGCTAGCTGGTGCTGTGGATAGAGGCCAAGTCTGTAGTCAGGAAGACTCATCTTCCTGAGTTAAAATGTGGTCTCTGACATTTAGTAGCAGTGTGACCCTGGGCAAGTCACTTAACCTTGTTTGCCTAAGTTTTGTCATCTGTAAAATGAACTGGAGAAAGAAATGGCAAACCACTCCCATATCTCTGCCAAGGAACCCCAAATGAGGTCACAGAGAGTCAGACATGACTAGAAAAAAAATATATGAACAATAAAAATTTGCTACTAAAAACTAACTTGCTATAGTGACTGGAGAGGGATGTGAGGGAACAAACCAAGATACAATTTTAACATAATCAAATAAGGAATTCTGGAGTTCTTGTCACTTCTACTATTCAATAAATTCCAATAGCACCCTATCACTTCCAGAATTAAATGTTTGGCATTCAAAGGCCTTCATCTTTGGCCCCTCCTATCTTTCCAGTTTGGGGTTTGCTTGCTTGTTTGTTTTTTAAACACAGTACTCTGTGTTTTAGTGACTCTGGTCTACTTGCTGTTCCTCTGGACATTTTCAGTGACTGTCCCCTATGCCTGCAATTGTCTCCCTGCTCATCTCCATCTCCTGGCTTTCTTAATCTTAGCTAAAGCCTAGCCATCTGCAAGAAGTCTCTCCTAACTTCCTTTAACGCTAGTAACTTTGCCCTTATGTATGTCTTATTTGTACACAGTAGTTTGCATATTGTCTTCCCTATTCAACCAGGAGTCCCTTAACAGAAAACACTGTTTTTTGCCTCCCCACTGTTTGCACAATGCCTAGCACCTACTAAGCACTTGTTAAATGCTAGTTGATTCTTAATTTTTTTATATTTTAATCTGTTTTCCAGTTGTTTCTGCTATGACAAACATTGTTTTCTTTGTTTTTATTCTTTTGACTTTGTTTTAATATTTCTTGTTATCTAAAAGTTAATATCTCTTGTTATCAGTTTGGTCCATCCTCATGTTTAGGGAATTTGCTTGGGCAAAGTTTTGTACCTCTTGTGCCAAACTGTTAATTCCCTTTCCGATTCTTCCTTCCACAGCTCTTATTTCTTTTCTACTCTTTTTCCCCTATAACTTTCATTTCACTTATGAAAACATTTTGAAACTCATTAAAACAAACAAACTTTTGATTCATCTCTTCCTGAAATTTTTCTTGTGACTGTGTCTCAAGCATTCCTATCACCATAATAGCTTTGTATGAAGGAGTTCTTTTTTAAAAAATTTGCTTGTCTTTCTTGCTTCTGTCCTGAATTTGGACTTTATATTAGGGCTGGGCTCATTACATTTCTTGAGGGAAGGACTGGGCTGGTGTTATTCCAGGCTCTCAGGGATAGTTCAGGCTAGAGACCTTTAAACTATCAGTGCTCTCAAAATAGTCTGATCCAGGGCAAAATCTGATTGCTGCCATCTATGTAGAAACGACAGTTTGAAATCATGAGAGCCAGCGGAAGCAGAGCCAAGATGGCAGAGTAAAAGCAGGAACTTGCTTGAGTCCCTGCTCCAACCACCTCCAATACCTGTAAAAAAAATGACTCTAAACAAATTTTAGTGCTACAGAACCAACAAAGTGACAGAGAGAAACAAATCTCCCACTGAAGGAAGCCTGGCAGGATGACAGGAAAGGTCTATCACAGCACACTGGGAGCCCAGCATAGTCCTGCATGAGCCTTGTGGGCCCAGACCCAGGGAAGCCTAACCAATGGCACAGACAGGCTGGAGCAGACTTCAGGAGAGTGAATCACCAGCAGCTGTGGTGGTTTTCCAGACTTCTCAACCCATAAATGCCAAAGAAAAAGTAAAAGGTCAGTAGGGAACTCTGTTGGAACTGGGTGAGAGAGAAGCACAGTCCAGTGCCTTCCCCTGGAGTGGAGAGGTGGCAGCAGCAGCTCGGTGTCTACAGCTGCTACCATGTGGCTGCCTCCGAAGCTCCTGGCCTGCAGATTGCAGGGGGACCAAGTGACCATTCAGAGGGTAATTGCTCTTGCTTTGACTGGCTTGGATCTGGGTTGCAGTCTTTGGTGGTAGTTCTGGGGTGAGGAACACCAGTGTGCCAGAGCTTGTGGTGGCTGCAAAGAGGGCGCTCTCCTCATAGCTCTGACAACTGTGAAAACCCCAGAAATTTGGAACACAGTTCTCTCCACTCTGGAAGCAGAGTTCTGGCAAAGAGCTCAAAAGTCTAGTGATTGGCTGGCAAGATGAGCAAACAAAGGAAGCACAATCAGACTACAGAATCCTTTTTGGGGGAAAAAGAGGATCAAAACACAGAACCAGAAGAAAAAAAGAAGTCAAAACTCCTGCATCAAAAGCTTCCAAGAAAAATATGAACTGATTGCAGGACATGGAGGAACTCAAGAAGGATTTTTAAAATCAAGTAAGAGAAGTAGAGGAAAAATTGGGAAGAGAAATGAGAACGATGCAAGAAAATCATGAAAAGCAAGTCAACAGTCTGCTAAAAGAGACCCAAAAAATACTGAAGAAAATAGCACCTTAAAAAATAGACTAACTCGGAGCAGCTTGGTGGCACAGTGAATAGAGCACTGGACCTGGAGTCAGGAGGACCTGAGTTCAAATCCAGCCTCAGGCACTTAACACAAAAAACTAGCCTTGTGACCTTAGGAAAGTCACTTAACCCCAACTGCCCACCAAAAAGCAAAAAAAAAAAAAAAGACTAACTCAAATGGCAAAAGAGGTCCAAAAAGCCAATGAGGAGAAGAATGCTTTAAAAAGCAAAATTTTCCAGATGGAAAAGGAATTTCAAAAACTCATTGAAGAGAATAATTCCTTCAAAATTATATTGGAGCAAATGGAAACTAATGACTTTATGAGAAATCAAAATACAATAAAACAGATCCAAGCAAATGAAAAAATAGAAGGCAATGTGAAACATCTTATTGCAGAAACCACTGACCTGGAAAATAGATCCAGGAGAGATCATTTAAAAATTATTGAGCTACCCAAAATCCATGATCAAAAAAAGAACCTAGAAATCATCCTTCAAGAATTTCTCAAGGAAAATTACCCTGATATTTTAGAACCAGAGGACAAAAATAGAAATTGAAAGAATTCACCAATTGCCTCTTGAAAAAGATACCAAAAAGAAAACTCCTAAGAATATTATAGCCAAATTCAAGAGTTCCCAGGTCAAGGAAAAAATATTACAAGAAGCCAAGAGGAAACAATTTGAATATTGTAGAAACACAATCAGGATAACACAAGATCTAGAAGCTTCTACATTAACAGATAGAAGGGCTTGGAATATGTTATTCTTTTGTGGGTTTTTTGTTTTTGCCTTTCTGGAGGGCAGTTGGGGTTAAGTAACTTGCCCAAGGTTACACGGCTAGTTTTGTGTTTTTTTTTTTTTTTTGGGGGGGGGGGCGGGGTGTGTTAAGTGTCTGAGGTTGGAACCGAACTCGGGTCCTCCTGACTACAGGACCGGAGTTTTATTCACTGCACCACCTAGCTGCCCCAGAATGTTATTCTTTAGGTCAAAGGCGCTAGGATTAAAACCAAGAATCACTACCCAGCAAAACTGAATATAATGCTTCAGGGGGAAATATGGTCATTCAATGAAATAGAGGACTTTCAAGCATTCCTGATGAAAAACCAGAGCTGAAAAGAAAATCTGACTTTCAAATACAAGAAACAAGAGAAGAATGAGAAGGTAAACAGGAACAAGAAATCATAAAGAACTTATTAAACTTGAACTATTTACATTCCAACATGGAAAAACATTAATTGCAACTCATGAGACTTTTTCTCAGCATGAGGATAGTTGAAGGGAATATATGTGTGTGTGTGTGTGTATATATATATATATATGTATATATATATGTATGTATAGGAGGGTATGTGTGTATAAATATATATGTGCTTGTATATGTGTGTACATGTATACATAGAGGGCACAGGATGAGTTGAATATGAAGGCATAATATCTAAAAAATAAAATTATGAAGTGAGAAAGGAATATGTTGGGAGAAGGAGGAAGGGAGAGACAGAATAGGGTAAATTATCTCATATAAAAGAGGCAAGAGAAAACTGTTACAATGGAGGGGAAGAGCAGGAAAGTAAAAGGGAATGGGTCAACCTTACTCTCATTGGATTTGGCTTAAGGAGGGGGAAATAACATACACACTCAATTGGGTATCTTACCACAGAAAGTAAGAGGAAAGGGGACAAGAGGGAGGATTATAGAAGGGAGAGCAGATTGGGAGAGAGGGTAGTTAGAAGCAAACACTTTTGAAAAGGGACAGGGTCAAAGTGGAAAACAGAATGGGGGGGCAGAATAGGATGGAAGGAAATATAGTTAGTTTTTCACAATATAACTACTATGGAAATGTTTTGTGTAACTACACATGTACAACATATATTGAATTGCTTGTCTTCCCAGTGGGGGTGGGTGAAGAGGGAAGAAAGGAAAGAATCTGGAAATCAAAGTTTTAAAAACAAATATTTTAAAAATTGTTTATTTCATGCAACTGGAAAATAAGATATACAGGCACTGGTGTATATAAATCTATCTTGCCCTACTAGAAAGTTAGGGGGGATTGTGGAGAATATAATAGAGAACAGATTGGGGGAAGGGTATTCAATAGGCTCACTATGTTGCGGTGAGGGGTGGGGGAAAGACAGGGAGAAAATTTGTAGCTCGAAATCTTGTGGAAACAAATGTTGAAAACTAAAAATAAATAAATAAATTGGGCAAAAAAAAATCATGAGAGCCCACGAGGTTACCTAGGATATAGGGGGAGAACAGCAAAAACCAAGAACATAATCCTGGCAATATCTAGTTACAGGGAATAATATGGATGATGTGTTAACAAGGGAAATAGACAATAGGCAGTCAGACAGCTAGAAGATGAAACAAGAGAACATAGTGTAAATAAAGCCATATAGAAAAGAATATCTAAGAGGATGTTGTGGTCTACGGCATCAAATCCAACAAACAGATTGAAAAAACAGACTGAGAAAAGTTCATCAAATTGGGCAATGAAGATACCAAGTACTGTGTGTATATATGTATCTTTTTTTCCTCTCCAAATTAGCTAAGTGGAAGAAAAGTAAACACTCTTGCTAGGGTACCAGTTTAGGTACTCCAGTTAGGGTGCAAGCTTGGAGCTCAAATGAACCAAGAAGATGTTACAGAAAGCATATTACTAAATTCTCCAAAATCACAGTTTAAAATAAATCGAGGAAATTTACAGACATCTCTGGGCACATGGGAGTTAAGGGAAAAGAGGTTTGGGAAAGAACTGGAGTTACTGCAGAAGTAGTAGTAGTGGGAGCCTCAAAAGTCCCTTTGTTCTTAGGTAGATTAAAAGAAATCTCTCTCCCAGGGCAAAGGCAAAGATCTTGACTATAGAGAAAGTAAGGCCTTTAAAGAAAAGAAGAGGACAGAGTTCTACCCAATGGGGGTGGGGGCCATCCTGTAAACCAAATACCTCCAGTCTCCAACACTACTGTACATGCTTAACACATGTCTAGCTGAATTCTCTCTCTTTCTCTCTTCCATTTTCCTTCCTTCCATCCCTCTCTCCCTCTCTAAGAGCATTACTGTATATTTTATCCTAATAGGTCTTCTAAAAAGTTATGCAAATGCTTATATAAGATGTGCAAAAAATAAAATTTATTAGCACTTTTTATTCATGTATATTTACATCTTGATATTGACATTCAAGTTTCAGTACCATCTAGTTCTGCTGATAAATTCTCCTTTTTGTGGAGAAATAAGTATACTCAGTTACCATAAAATCAGTCATAAGAGCAAAAATGTTTTGCTACTGCTGGGAATATTTTAAAAGAAAATTGCCCAGAGAAAAGCAGATTTTGTTCAATCACTGAGACAAGCAACAATGCTATTGAATTTTATTAAATATACTCATACCAATGCATATGTATTTCCCAGAGAAACAGCAGAAAATGAGTCCCAGTTGAATACAACTGCAACTTTATTTTCATTGCCATTATAGTACTGACCCTTACATGATGATTATGTCTCTGTACTGGAACTTACACATTTAATGGAACCATACTTCTTACAAAAGAATTGATGCATGTAACATCTGACCCTTCATAAATAATCCCAATACAATTCCTATTTGTACTACAGAAACAATTTAAAGATGTCAATATTAAGTAACCTAAGCTTAAATTTCATAAAATTCCAATAACAAACCCAATTTGTTTCTGAACATTAGATATTATACCGAATATATAAAAATACAATCAGAGAAGTACAAAAGGAAAAAGCAGTATGGTACAGAGAAAAGAATATTGTCTTGGAAGTCTGAATCAGGTGCATAAGAGCATAGCTCTTGAACTAAAAGATCTCAGAGGCCCTCTAGTCTAACACCTCATTTTACAGATGAAAATATGAATGGAAAAAAAATTTCTTAATCACTATGTGACAAAACCTGGATATTTCACATAAGCACAAGCCTCATGTGTTATATCATATAACATTATCAGCCACTGAACTCAGAAACCACTCAACAAAAATGGTTGCTCTTACTGAAGGGAAACTGACCCCATGTAGGTCTAGTCATAAGAGAATGTTTGGCCCAGTTTTATTTCCACCATTTGCTTGAAACAATGAAGTCATGTAATTAGCTAGGACCCCTAAAATCAAGCTGAGATATCAAATTGTGACTATAATAATTAACTGACTAGTGTTAAGAGAATTTCTGGATCAGTTTTATTACCTTTATTTACTTAAAAGGAACGTATTACTCTAACTAGTTATGGCTTCGGTGTTAACAGTTAGTCTGCAAATTCCAGCTATATCCCCAGTGTTTACTGGACAGTTTATTATTTTATCAGATATAAATCTTCCCCTTCTGCTACCTGATCTTTGCTGTATAATGCATTACTTTCCCCTTCTGTAAAATTCTATTGTGGTCATTCTTATCTAACTAAAACCTATATACCTTTGCTGAAACTGTTGCTCAGGACCCACTGTTTTTTGTATACCATGGGTCTATGTTCTGGTGCCTTTTCATGTTAGTATTTATGGCAGAAGTAACTATTCATAGATCTCTGAAAAGAATTTTGTATTAGTCTCCTGATTCTTATTTTTGCTGTCAACTTAAACATTCTGTGTGTGGCAATTGCTCACAGCAAAGAATACTCTTTGAAGTATGAATACTATTTGAAGTATGAAGAAAAAACTTTGACAAATGGACTAGATTCTTTACTTCTCTAGCTCTCATAGATTTTAAACTCTAACCTTAGAGATGATAAGAGTCTGGCCTCCTCAATTTATAGATGAAAAATGTGAAGACCAAAGAAATGATCTAACTAGTCAAAGTCTACACAGCAAGATAGGGGCAGGTTCTTGGCTCCCAATCTACATCGTTTTGCAGTAAACCACACTACTACAAAAGAGAATTCCCTAAGCAGAAATCAAATCTGAACCAAGAAGTATGTGCTGATTCAATTTGCATTTGAACAGGGGTTCTTAATCTGGGAAAAATTTCAGGGAATCTAAGAACCTGGATTGGGAAAATTAAAAATGTCTTTATTTTAATATAATTGGTTTCCTTTGAAATCCCATGAATTTTATTTTATAGATTTAAAAACATTATTCTGAAAGGGGGAAAAGAGCACGTTTTTCTTCAACTCAAAACCCTTTGACATGCATCCCACGCACATTTTTCCTCCCTTCCCCCAGTCTCTGATAATAAAGATGACCCTTCCCCTTGCCAAGGTCAACTCTTTGAAATGAACCCTTGAACTCATCAATGAAAAAAAAACATTTATTAAATATCCACTATGTATTAGGAATTGTGCTAAGCACCAAGATATAAATGCAATAAATGAAACAATCTCTCCCCACAAGAAGCATGCATTATTACATCATCTCATCTCCAGTAATGCAACTTCCAATATAAGATTTTTTTCTCTAATTTTGAACCTCACCCTTTCTACTTATTCTTTCCCAGGAAAAGAGGATCACTTGAAATCTCATCACCATGTAGACTGACTCAATTTTTAATTCTCAACACCTCAGTTCCCTCGGTTGTCTCTCCCTTATGGTTGTAGGGTTAGAGAAAAGAGCTATTAATGAACTCCTTCCAAAGCCTGCCTTGACAGAAGGTTCAGAACTTTACAGGGAACTCTTGGTTTTCCATTCTCTGCTTAGCTTGGTTTGGGCTCCAGGTTAGATAGGTCCTTCTCCCCCTTTCCTGTTTTCTTTTTACATATTATCTTTACCCACTAGAAGGAGAGGTTCCCAAAGTAGGCAATACTGGCCCCTGAGGGTCACTGGAATGATGGGGGAGGGGGGGATAGTAGCCCCGGATACAACCCGGGAGCATTGAATAAAAACAAGGAGACAGTTAAAGCATAAGGAAAGGAGAGAAGAAAATGCTGAAAAACCATTCCTACATGTTGCATCTATTGTGTAACAAAGTTAGTTATAGAGATTACATTATTTTTCAAATAAATACACAAAATGCAAGTTATAACCAATCAGTAGTTAAGTCAGCTGACAGGTCTTAGCAAGCAAGTGTGGCAGGTGAGCGTATAATATGCTGTCAGGAAGTCCAGACTGCATCAGCAGGAATATATGCATGTAATGACTTGTTTACAATACAACAAATTATTAAATTTAAGATGCATCATTATTTTAAATATTTTATATTTTTAAATGACACAAATCTCCAAAGAAAATGTTAAAGGGTTAAAGAAAGTACATTTCCAGGAGGTTGCTCAGTAATTTTTTTTAAAAGGGAGCAGTAGGCCAAATAATTTTGGGAACTTCTGCACTAAAGACTGAGGGCAGGGACTACCTTTTTTTTCTTATTTGTATCCCTAAAGCTTAGTAGATCGTAGGTAACAGGTGCTTAATAAATGTTTGTTGCATTGAATTGAATTCTCTAATGCCTTCAAACAAGTTCAAGTCCTCCATATCCTTAAAAAAAATTTTCTTCACTAAACTAGGACCTACCATCCCCCTTCAGCTATAAACTTCCGTTCCTTCATATCAGGCCTGCACAACCTACAGTCTACCAAAGGATTTTGGGCAGCCCACAAAAAACTACCTCCTCTACATTGTTTGAGAGCCACCCAAAACCCTTTGGCATGACCACGGGTCACTTACAGCCCAGAGGCTACAGGATGTACAGTCCTGCTTCATAACCTTCCTTTATTTCTCAAACTCCTAGAAAAAGTGTGGTCTGTACTTGTACCTCCACTTTTCCTCTAATTCCTTCCTCAACTCTTTGCAATCTGGGTTCCAACTTTATCACTCAAATGAAACTGCTCTCTTTAATGCTACCAAGGACCTCTTAACTGTTAAATCTGATGGACCTGTCTCATTCATCCTTCTAAATCCATCTCTTTCAGTTAATACCACTGACAGAACACCCTCCTGGATATTCTCTCTTCTCTGGATTTTTGCAATACTCTCCTGGTTTACCCATTTAGTCAATGTTCCTCAATTTCCTTTGCTAGTCCATCATTCATATTGCATGTAGGAGTTCCCCAAAGCTCTGTTCAAGGTCCTGTTCTCTTCTCTAGACACTCTTTCTTGGTGACCTCATCATTTACCATGGGATTAATTATCGTCTCTATGGCAATGTCACTTAGATTTATATGCCCAGCCTCTCTTTTCCCTAAGCTTCAATCCTACACTATCAATTCCTATTGGACATTTCAAACAATGTCCAGGGATAGCTCAAACTCAACGTGTCTAAAGTAGAAGCCATTCTTTTTCCCCTTCTCCTAAATTTCCCTATTTCTACTAAAGGCACCACCATTCTTCCTGCCTTTGGGTTTCATAACATCAGTGTTAATCCTCATCATACCTTATCCTAAATATTCAACCAGTCACCATATTTTGCCATCTATATCCCCAGATCATTTCTCACAACTGACTCCTTTACTCAATAACTATAGCTTTATTTCAGGCCTCCATCACATTTCACTTAGATTACTGAAACATCTTCCTAATTGGTCTCCCTGTCTCAGGTTTTTTCCACTCTAGTCCACCAAACACACAGCTGCCAAAGTGATTCCCTTTAATGCAGATCTGGTCCCAGCAAACCCATATTCAGTGAAAAAGAGCAGCTTTCTATTGTTTCTATACTAAAATATTAATTCTTATGTGTAACTTCTTTAAAGACTATCATAACCTGACCCAATCTATTTTTCCAGCCTCACTGCTACCCTTCCAATACACTGCCAACTACAGTTCCACCAAAAATTGTCCTTCTCTCCATCCTCACAAACTATACTCCTTTTCCTGTCTCCATGACCTTGTAGGGCTATCCTCCAAGCCTGGAATGTGTTGCCTCCTTATCTCTATCTCATATAATCCATCTCTCTCTTCAATACAAAATTCCATCACCACCATCTTCACAAAGCCTTTCCTGATTTCCTAGCTTCTGGTGCTCCCTCTCCCTATATTGTATTGATTCTGTATATGCATGTATATATAAATATATATACACAGACACACACATGTTATTTTTCCCCTTTCAAATTTAAGATCGTTTAGAGTTGGGATTGTGTCATTATATTTTCAGGTCAAATCAATAAGCATTTATTAAGGACCTACTATGTGCCAGGCACTATGCTAAGTGCTGGTATTTGTATCCCTAGCACCAAGCACAGTAGCTAACATATAGGGGATGCCTAATGAAAGTCTGTTGATTGACTGATGTGGTGTTTCCTTTGATTAGAATGTGAGCTCCTTGAGAATATGGTCACCTTCCTTTTCTATTTGTGTCTCCAATACTTAGGACAGTGCCTCACATACTGTAAGCACGTAAAGTTTTTTTTTTCATTAATTCTCATTTTCTTGCTGTTCCCAAAAATAGCATTTAATTTCAGGTCTCCCTTCCTTAGCACTGTCTGTCCCTCATGACTAAAATGTACTTTCTCTTTACGTCCATCTCCTAGAATCCCAGGTTTATTTTCAGTTTAAGACTTGAGTTCAAACACTACCTTTCATTCCCCCTCCCCAATACCAAGTGCTATCCCTCCCAAAACTCAATCAATCACCAAGCATTTATTAGATCCTTACTATGTGCCAAACAGTTTGCCAGGTGCTGGATATACCAAGACAAAATGAAACACTTTTGCTCTCCTCTTTGCTCATCCTTATGTCTTTAATTTCTTTCTCTTGTTATTGATATTGCTAACATTTCTACAACTATAGAAAATAAGATCAGGAAAAGGGTGTATTCTTACTTTACCTCTATATTTATTGAGAAAATTTCTCATGTATTCACCCATTGCAAATAACACTTGCTTTTGGTTTTATATACTTTCTCATCACATTAAAGGTAGATTCCCTTATAACTCTACTTTGTAGGGTTTTTAGCACAAATAAGTGTTGTACTTTATCAAAAACTTTTTTTCGCATTTATTGACATGTGATTTTGATGTTTTATTTTTAATATGCTTAATTACATTAACTTTTCCTAATGTTGAATTATTCTTGAATCCCTGATATAAATACAACTTGATTATAATGAGGGATTAAGTAGAATAATTGCCTGGTTTTTATTTAAATTTTTGAATCAATATTCATTTATGATATTGGTTATAGTTCCCCATTTGCTTTTTCTTTCCCTAGTTTAGGTATTAGGATAATATTGGTCTCATAAAACAATTCTGTTATAGCACCTTCTTTGCCAATTTTTGAGAATAATTTGTATAAGTATTAACTAGTGTTTAACAGTTTAATTGAATTCTCCTATAAATTCATCAAGATCATGGAATGCTAATCACTAGTCCCAAAAAACTTATATTCTATCAGGAAAGAAAACATACATATATAATAAGTATATGCAGAATAAATATAAAATAAATTCAAGAAAGTTTAGTGAAGTTGAGGATCACGCAAAGGGCTAATTATGAGCAGTTTACAACACCTGACAAATGAGGAATTAAACAGAATGGAGTAAACACACATCAATTTTAAAAAATAGATCTTTGGAAAACTTCAATAATTACCTAAATTTTAGTACTTTCTGGCTCTCTTATTTATTTCTCTCATTATATTCTATAAAAAATTACCTGTTTATATATGCCATAGTCTTCCTGCTGGGTTGTAAACTTTTCAGAACTTCCACGGTATTATTCATCTTTGACAATGTTTAATACGTATAAAATGCTAGGCCTTGGAAATACAAAGATGAAAAACCACTACCCTCTCTTAAAAGAGACATTAATCTAGAAGGTAATAAGGCATATGCACAGATAAACATGATGCAAATTTAAATGTGTTAAGTACATTTGAAGTTCAAAGAGAGATAGAGTTTGCAAAGGGAGAGCTCACTTGTTGGGCTTAGGGAGAGGTGAAGAAGAAACAGGAATTGCTGCAAATAGGAATTATCAGATTGATAATAGGCAGACTCTTAAAGGGGGGGAATGGATTTTAGGAGACAATGATAGAAAGAAAATCTATTCATAGGAAAGGGACATGCACAAATGTATGTAAGAGCACGGTAATATTGGGGATAAGTTAGTAGATCAGTTTGGTTAAAACTTAAAAGTACACAGAGGTTGCAGCCAAGTTTTAGAAGGCTTTCAATGCCAGTACTAAGAGTTTGTATTTTATTCCGAAGGCAATAGGGTGCCACTGAGTATTGAAGAAATGACAAATATGATCAGACCACTTTGAAGCAATATGAAGGATGAATTGGAAAAGCAAAAGATTAGAGGTACTGAGTCTAATTAAAAGGATGTTACAATATGTTCTAATTTTAAATTATTTCCAGTATTAGGACCTAGTATGAACCAAACTTCCTTAATATTTTGGGTAAATACTAAACACTCAATGGGATAAAAAAAATGTATCATTAAGCAATAAACTAATCTAACCTAACAGCTGTATTTAGTGTCAGTTAGAATAACATCAAAATTTCTTAAATTAAACCTCCCACATTAGAGCCAAGTGGGCAGTTTTTCATTGAGCTCTGCAGTGATTGTACATTTATGAGAGTGAACATAAATGCCACTTATCCCAAAGGGAAGACTTGAAGGCATGACACATTCTGTGCCAAAGCAAGGACTCCAATTAGTGAGGAGTTCTGAGTGGAGAGGAAAGGCTTTAACCTTCCTCCTGGAATAACGAGCCAGGCAATGTTTGAAGTCTTAGTGATGATGAAGGGGGATGACAACTGTCTTAAATGTGCTAAGATGAGAGGCACAGATGACCCATCAATGAACTATATATTTGGCAAAGAATAGTAAAAAGCCTGGGACACACTAGATTGTCGGGAGAAGCATTCCTCTTTTGTTCCTGAAATAAGATGAAAAATCGGATAGGTCACAGCGTATAGTTAAATTATTTTGTGAAAAATAAAAAAAGACTATTGAGTCAGAAAATTTTTTCAACATCAATTTTTAACATATCTGGGGACATCTCTAAAGCCAAATCTCAGTCAAAAAATTAAAATCTCATTAGCAAATATAACCATTAAATGGTTATGTTATCAAGTAGGATATTTGACACATGAGTATCAAGGAACTACCAAATAGAGAGGAATATATTGAAATTATTCTTCTTTCCTAATGAATTTCAATTACAAGATGAATTTCCTCAAAGACTATATAAAAAATTTATAACTTTTAAAATTATATAAACCCTAAAGACTAAGAAAAATAAATCCAAACTCTATATCAGATAAAAGGGAATTTGAAAAAATTTACTTTTCCTTATAGTTTTTATAATTGCCCATATCCCCAGTATAAACTAATTATACTAGGGAGCAAAAACTTATCAAAATATTTGTTTTTCTTCTCTCCTGCTTCCCCCACCCCTTTGGTCCACTTTGATGAGCCTTCAACTACTTAGCTCTCCAACGTATATTTAAGCAAATTGGTATATATAGGAATATATTGACACTTTACACATGCTAAATTCCAAAACAATGTTATGTATTACTTGTATTTAAAGTATAAATCAGATATGATTCTTATGATTTATACCATAGTAATTTTATTACCATAACACTAGATAGAGACTTTCCCCTTCATTAGAAATATCACACTAACAGGTCCATAATCAAAAGTACAACAGCAATAAATCTTGGGCTTTTTACGTGTTTTTAATTTTACTTTGAGGACACAAGGACTTTTAAGTCAATCATTCTTAAATGGATCTGTGATCTCATCATTTTGGAAATTTTCTTCAACAATTCAGGTCACAAAATAAACAAAAGGATTAAAAATGGCCCTTCATATGTGAGGCCACAGCATGGCCCCTGTTTGCTTCTCCAGTAATGGTAACCCAATGGCGGCAAAGGGCTAAGAACCACAGTTTTTTAGATCATCTATAAACTGACGACTGTTGGGGCTTATATTTTAATAGGAGACAATGATTGCAGGAAGGTTTAGACAGAGGAGAAAGGAACACAGCCCTAAGGGTTCAACCACAGGATGGATGGTGGGTATGAGTGGTGCAGATAACAAGAAATCCAGGTTGGCTGGAGCATAGAAGAGAAATAAGGCATAAAATACATCTCACTTACTGTCATTTTGACTGATAAAACCACAGTCATCTCTAACATGAAACCATCTGACAGTGCCAAAGACTTTAGCACTGAGAATGAACTTTCTTGGCCTTCAACAGGTTGTGGCTGAGCCATGGCTGTATCCCTTGTATCCCCTGGGATTATGACTCTGCCTGTGGCTAGAAGTCCCTGGATCCAGCTTTCTTACAGGGCTGTGGTAAAGCAAGTTCTTTTTCATCTAAGTCCCTGTTTCTCAATCTTTCCTGCAAGAGAGTTTTGGAAATATATGGCTATAATCTAAACAAACTGTATCAGTACTATTCTGCTCACTTATGAGTTTAGTTAACCTATCCAGAAAAGATACAAGGTTAATCTCATATAACCTGTTCTTGAGGAAGCCAGGCTACCTCTTTGTCATAACCACTTTCCTTTTCTAGATTTGCTAATCTAGGGTGAGGGTTCTTAACCTGAAAACAATGATTTTTAAATTAATATTCTGATATCTATATTGCAAAAAATTTATTTCCTTTATAATTCTAAGTCATTTCTTTTATGCATTTCAAAACAATATCCTTAGAGAATACATAGGCTTCAATTAGTATTTACTAAGCACATACTAAGTGCCAGGTACTGCATCTAAGAACCAAACCACCAAAGGGGTCCATGATACAAAAAAAGTTAAGAATTGGGGCGGCCAGGTAGCACAGCGAGTAAGAGCACTGGCCCCAGTGTCAGGATGACCTGGGGATCGAATCCGGGCTCAGATACTTAGCACCACACCCAGAAATAACTGGCCTTGTAACCTTGAGCAAGTTACTTAACCCCAATTGCTTAAATAAAAAAGTTAAGAATTTCTGATCTGGACCCAGCTGCCATTTTTCCTTCTCTCTCTCTTTTTCCTTTACTGTACTGCCTCACAAAATTCCCCAGTTTTTTAAATTGCAAAGTCCAGCAACATACCTACTCAATCAACATGTCTGCTGTGTGATGTTGCCACACTGCAGTTCACACACAGGCTGCTGGGAGATATGGGCCATAAAGAATTTTCTTCAGTGAACTTAAAGCTTTCTTGGTCCTATCTACGCATTACGGCAACATGAAGTCTGTGCAAAAACAGCCCATTGCAACAATATACTTGATGATAAAATAAAACAGAGATACAGGAATTTGAATTAGTTCCCTTCCAAATCCACTTCTATATTTCCAAGAATAAAATATCAAAGAATTTCTTTCAAAAATTTGGTACTAATAGTTTTTCCTTAGTGCAATGTGGGTGATGGGGAGGCTTTATGGTCTGCCAATCTGGATATCTCCTCTGAGGTTCTGGGCATGGATGGACCCTAACCTTCCTGTTGGCAGGACCCCTGCTAAAGGCCATTAAAAACTAGAGGTTTCTAACTGAATTCTATGGGCTTCTCCTGCCCCTTCATAGAGTGCTGCCTCAAAGAGGCTTGACCACTGTCCACATAAGAGCTGTCCACTCAACGGACTTTAGAGGGAAAGATAGAAACTGCTATTGCTCTCTTCTGAATGTGTATAGTATGGCATCATCTGTTCTTGAAAAATAAAAGATATAGTTGGAATTTCTGGACCTCTCACTTGGACTTTCCCAGAGATGAGGATGTGGGTGGAAAAGGTATTTTCCCTCTATCTGCAGTTACAGCAGTTATTAGCCCACAATGGCAAGAACATGGCTCATCTAAGTGACCACGAGACACAATCCCAAGTCTTCAGCTGTCTTCTCATTTATCTTCCCCTAAGCACAAGTAAACAAACAGAAGTCATGAGAGGTGAACTTTTTTGAGGCCAGACTTTATCTCAGGAGATTCTAGATTCCTTAGTAAGAGATGATTCAGAGCAGTTTTCTGCAACTACACTCTTCTCAGAGAAGATGACCTCTGGCAGATAACCACTGGCTATGGTGTGCCAGAAGATATGGATCTTGAAGGAGCTGTTCAGATAGTGCAGAACTAAGATAATGGAGAAACGCCTTTTCAACAGTCCCACAAAATGCTTCATGATTTAATGTTTTAAATACAAACTTGCTTGGAAAGTATAATAGGAGTTAAGGCTATTACATGCTGTTTTAAGTCTTTCATTGTAGGCTTCTAAGTTTTTTGAATTTTAAGCATTTCTTTTGTGTGGAAGAAATAAATAGCTGTCCTATATCTAATATACCTTGTACAATGAATACCTTTCTAAAAGAAACTTTGTTGATTCCTTTTGAAAAGAAGTTAGACTTAAGACAAATTCAAGCTTTAAGTAATTTTACCCTGGGAATCTAGGTATGAGGGTGAGGTGAGGGGGGTAGGAATAAAGTCTTGCTTTAGAGGCCAGTCTCCTTCAGTGCTAACTGATCCTATACTTAGGGACCTAGCTCTGGACTGGAAGTAAGGAGGTATATTATATAAGGAAAACTAATATAGCTACAGATCATTAATTTTCAATCCTCCCCAAAGATTGCTGTTGTTTGTCTTTCATTCAATTCCCTGTGTTGTAGCAACAGTTATTTCAAAGAAGTACTGCAAAATCATCAAAAAATTAATTTTATTTCACTTTATTTAAAATAAACATAGCATACCTAATTTTAAAAGATGAGGTAAAGCACTAAGTACCCTAGAATACCCAGGATGGCTACTAGCACAGGCTCTTTGATCTGCTTTTCTAAAGAAAAGCAACTCAAAAAGAGTTAGCAATCTTACTTTAATCAAACATATATCATTTACCAAGTTCAGGGGGAAAAGCCAGCACCCTGAACTTGAGAGAATACAAACAGAAGTTACAAGCAGACAAAAATACAAACAAAGAAAATAACACAATTCAGCAGGCCAACAGACAGGGCTTCTAGCTGGCTGCTCATTACATATATACAATTACTTACCAGAGAGGGAAGCATCAGCATCTGGGTTTTCAAAGCCAGGGGGCTAAACAGCTGCCCAGAGTCTCATCTGACCAAATCACACAACTCCTCCCATAAGTGAGCCTCAAAGCAAAACCTCATCTCAGAGGCAAATATAGCCTTCTCCAGGGTCAGAGAACATCACAACCCTCATCATCCACTTGACTACAAAGTAATAAAAGTTGTGCCTTCCTGAAAAACAAGCCTCCCACCACAGGCTCCATGTGACCACATTCAGCTTATTAGGGGGCAGAGTTTATTTTCAGATCAGGAAAGGTCCTAAAATTCACCTAAGCCTATTTAAGGGGCAGGGAAGATCTTCAAATTACTATTACATTCGGCCCCAAGATCTTTCATGCCCATTACATAGGCAACTTATATCTGAATTAGCATTAACATCTCTTACATGCGACACAATCCACACAAAATACATTACATTTGTAAGAAAAGTAACATAACAACTCATTACCAGAGTGGCCACAGCGTCTTAAACACAAAGTACATAGAATTACAATTCCCTCAATCCAAAATAAAAATGTCCAAATAAAGTTCCCTTGGGGGTGTGTCCTTCCCCCCACACTGCCCTTGTAGGCTTCCTCCTAACACTCACAGGTACAGGCTCTAATGAGCCAAGTCCCAGTATTAACGCTGCTCTAGCCCCCACTTCCAAATCCTAACAGGCGGTTGGGCAACAAAGTCAACAGAGTGAGGTCCTTGGGGGTCCATGGCACTCCCACCCACCCACCACAGACACAACTCCATCCTCCCCCAAACTGTGGGGTGCAGCAAGAAAAAAAATTCAGTACACCTGCCTTGCTGCATAGTCCTTATCTTGTCCTGTGGCTTAATTCTGAACTCCTAGGTTCCTCCTAGAGGCAGCCACTCCTGGCTTCTGCCCCAGTCCCAATGCAGGCAGCTCACCATTCCTATTCTTACTTCATCAAAGTTGGCATGCTGGCTGTTCTCAACTCCTATTCCATGGCTCCACAGAGTCACAGTTACCACAGCTGGGAAACAAACAATTATCCTAGCCCACATACTTTCCTTTTAGTTTGCAGATCCTGTATGACTATACCATTTATAGCAGCAAGCACCCTAGCATACCCAGGATGGCTGTTAGCACGGGCCCTTTGATCTGCTTTTCTAAAGAAAAGCAACTCAAAAAGGGTTTAACAATATTACTTTAATCAAACACATATCATTTACCTAATTCAGGGGGGAAAGTCAGCACCCTGAACTTGAGAAAATACAAACAGAAGTTACAAGCAGACAAAAATACAGACAGAGAAAATAACACAATTCAACAGGTCAACAGACAGGGCTTCTAGCTGTCTGATCGTTACATACATACAGTTACTTACCAGACAGAGAAGTATCAACATCTGGGTTTTGAAAGCTGGGGGGCTAAATGGTTGCCTAGAGTCTTATCTGGCCAAATCACACAACTCTTCCCATAAGTAAACCCCAAAGCAAAGCTCTTCTCAGAGGTATATATATAGCTTTCTCCAGGGTCAGAGAACATCACAACCTTCATCATCCACTTGACTACAAAGTAACAAAACTTGTGCCTTCCTGAAAAACAAACCTCCCACCACAGGCTCCATGTAACCATATTTAGTCTATTAGGGGGCAGAGTTTATTTTCAAATCAGGAAAGGTCCTCAAATTCACCTAAGCCTATTAAGGGGCAGGGAAGATCTTCAAATTTCTATTACCATTACACAAAGATATGGTCATCAGACAGTCTCCAGGTTTGGAGTCATGATTTTAATCCAATTATCTTTCAAGATTTATTTACCCAATACAATTACTCTTTAGAATTAGGAAAATGTTGATTTGTGTAGTAAAGTAAAAGAGAGAAACTGGGTTTTATTTCCTCATAAAATAAATGAGTTTTGTGTTCATATTTCAAAGGAAGAGAAAATAGGGATAAAAAAATATTTTCAATGTAAGGAGTAGTATAGAAGACAAAAGAGAACAAAGATTTTTTATCAAATCAGAGAAATGAAGAACTTTGAAAAGTGAGAACAAAAATTTCGTTTTCATGAAGTCATACAATTTCCATCTCTTGGAAAAGAAAGACCTTGATAGGATAATAATTTCTAGAAAGATAACAAAACTCTCTCTTAAAATACTAAGAAAAGCAAAGAACATATTTTTTTTCCTTAAAATCCCAGTCACATATAATAGAGTGTGGAGTATCTGGTTTGTTTGTTTTTTAATACTTTGGACACTTTTTCCACTTTGTCAAATTATTCATTTGTACAGTGTCATTTTTATAGTGAGTGAAAGTATTTACCACAGTTTCTATTCTCAGCGTAAATTACCAAACTAATGTTTTTCTTCCTAGTTTCATAATACTATATTGAAGCACAGCACTGCCATCTAGAGAGAAAAGGAGAGATTTTCTGATATACATACAATGCTAGTACAATTTGTTACCCAAAATTTTCTTTTTAAATATGAGCTTTCCTTTCTATTTTTGTTCTTTTCATTTTAATTAAAAGCTAATATAATTTCAAATGTTTTCTTTTCCAAGCCACAGTAAAGAAAAAGAAAAGGTTTTTCTTTTGAAAGAGAGCACTACGTTTTTGGAAAAAGCAAGTTAGGATTCTTGAAGAAATCTGGAAGTCCTAGAAATTTGGTTTTATATTTACATATAAGTAACCCATGTTTAATTTGTGTAAGGAAGGCTCTGCAGAAACTGAAAGTTTTTATTGCTCCTTAAATGTATAGAATTAAAACCATCAGATTTTTTCTTCAAATTAATATAAAGTTTGCCAAATGTGCAAATTCTTGCATGTCAAATTCAATATTTCCTCCCTGTATCCAAGTACAACATAGTTTCACAAAAATGGGTATCATTGTTTTCAAACCCAATAAAGATTTTAGGATGTAGGAAATGGAAAATATGTTTTTAAACTTCAATGTATATAATACCTAAGGAATGACCATGCTAGTGGTTAGAAGTAAAGATGTGGAGTAAGGACAAGTCCATAACTCTAAGACTTCAAAAGACCCACATAACACCGGCAAAGTAACAAAAGCCTCTCTCACACCAGGGCTGACTAGCATCAGAGCATGAGCTTCATGGGAGCATATCTAAATAGCCCACGCAATGTTCTAAGTACATATAGTATGGTATATACAACTGTACATACCAGAACCATATTTCCCAGCTCGTATGTAGGAAACACCCACGTATTTAATGATGATTTCCTAAGTGGGATGGGGCTTCTTTTCTCTCTCAACCAGTACATTATGTCACCACTAATATTCATCAGTGAACATATTCCTTTACCCCTCCCATCTCTACCCTTCAGAAGGTCAAGGCATATTTACATATCTTTAACCATGTCACATAACAAAAAATATTGGGAAGATAGGATGAAAAGGATTAGAACACACTGACCCAGAAAGTTTCTCCAATTCACTTCTGCTCATTTCAGCCACTCACACCGAGGCAGTTAAAAAATTGCATCTCTTTCAATCAGAATCTATTCCTGTATGCCTACTCTATAATCATTCTTGGTCATGATTCATTCAAGACTTCTAGCTGTTGAAGGTCCAAAGCTACTTACATAAGAGTGTGTATGCTACTTTACTACAGCTTGAGAAATTGGTCAAGAGAGGGTAATAAAGTATATGCATGGATAAAGTACAGGTTCTTAAGTTAGTTACAAAATCTTACCTCGTAGGTGTGGCTACTCCACTTCCAAGCTGCCTTCACCCCCAAGGACAGCTAGGCTCCAAAGTCATTGGGCACCTAGCTCTTAAGGAAAAGACAGATCTTTCTGGAAGATCTTCAAAACCACTCACCAAGCATTTGCCCTGCTTATTCTCCTAAACCCCACACAAAAAGTACCTTATAAACACCTGAACTCACTAGTTCTCCAAGCTGGGGTCAAATTCTATCATTTTCCTAACACTTAAGTCTCTTGTCTTCTTATTACTTAGTTCTTTATACTGTCCTGGACTTCACTCTTTTCCCAGTGTGGTCCTAATAACTCATCTCATATATATAAATAATTTCACCTCACCCATTTCGGCCCATCAAGTGATTCTTACTCTAATCTACAATTGTAAAACAGCTTAATGTGCTTCAGTCAAACATGGCGACACTTAGAACACATATATAGTTGGTAAAGAAAACATATAATCACAGAAGCACTATAAAGTTATGAAGAGTAGATAAAGGAGAAATAATTAAAATTTTAATTAAATGACACCCCCTTATTCAGTCTCAGTCCTAATCCTGCTTTTCTCACATACAATTATGGCTCATTTATTTCCTAGACAACTATCTGGTGGCTTAAGAAGATACAAATAATGGGGTGACTAGGTGGCGCAGTGAATAGAGCACCAGCCCTGGTGTCAGGAAGACCTGAGTTCAAATGCAGCATCAGACACTTAACACAAAACTAGCAGTGTGACCTTGGGCAAGTCATTTAACCCCAATTGCCCTGCCTTTCCCTTCCAAAAAGAAAAAAAAAGATATAAATAAGAAAGGTGTTATGGTAACATTGCCAACAAAATTGCCTCAGAACTAAATCATGCCTTACTGGCTTCCCTTAAGCACGATATAATCCATTATCTTTGGTTCTACTATCTGGTAGCATGTCTAGTGGAACAGTGTACAGCAGTGATCTATAAATTCTAAATATGTCATCATCTTTAATCCAGAGGCATGGGGAAGGGATTCACAATTGATGCTACACGGTGATTGGCTAAACCAAAGACATAACACTTGTTTCAAAGAGGTGTAAAACACCTAGTCTCAGTGCTGTCTGGAAAAATCAATAAAAGTATAGAGAACACGTAAGAAGGCATTCTATCAACATTTGGTAAATTTCATTATAGCAGAGCAGGGAAGTTAAGCTATATGCCCTCCTCACAGGTTGTTGTTGGGGGGGGGAGGTTTAATAATACAAAATTTATGTTTGCAAAGACTCCTACTTGGAGTAAAAAGAAACTGACCTCACAAGTCCAAGATGGAGGGGGGCATCATTAGACAGCATTTTGTATGAGATCTGGGAATTTTGGTGGACTACAAGTTCAATATCACTCAACAGTGTGATGTTAAAGTCAAAAAAGGTAATGTAATCTTGGGGTACATTGAGAGGCATAGTTTCCATGCATAAAGAGATGAAAGTCCTGCTGATCTGATCAGGCAATCTCTAGTGTACTGAATTCAATTCTGGGCATCGCAGATTAGGAAGGACGTTGACAAAATAGAGATTACCCAAAAGAGGACAAAAAAAGTCTTCAATTAATAATATATGATGATTATTTGAAGGAATTGAGGATGTTTTACCTGGAAAAGAGAGATTTGGGAAAACATGTCTTCAGGTACTTGAAAGACTCCCACAATACAATGTAGGGGTTGCAAAGAAACAAATTTAGTCTTTATAGCAAGGAAAATTTCCTGACAATTGGAACTATCCAAAAGTAAAATGAGTTGCCTATGAAGGTAATAGTTTCTTTCTCATTTTAGGTATCTCTGGGTAAAAGGTAGACAGTCACTTGTTGGGTGTGTCACAGAAGAAATCTTCCTTCAGATATAGGTTTAACTAGATGACCGCTGAAGATCTTCTAACTGAAATTTGGTGTCTTCATGATAAAGTACTAGAAATGTGCTATTTCAATAACAAAAGTAAAATAAACTGAGGAAGAAAAGTATATCTAATAGCAAATGATACAATGAATAGTTTATACTAAAGAATTCCAGTAAATCAAAAACTAATTGAGATAATAGCTTTAATGAAATAGCAGAATGAAAAATAGATGCTCAAAAATCACTAGCATTTCCATACAATATTAACAAAAACCAAGAGTAAAGGATAAAGAGAAATTCATTCAAAACAACTACATATTGCATAAAGTATCTGAGAGAATGAACCTTCCAAGACATTCAATAAAACTACAAAATGTACTTTATGGAAATAAAGAAAAACTTTAAAAATTCTAGAGGGATTCATTTTTCATAGGTGGGCCATGCTAACATAATAAAAATACTACCTAAATTAATTTATAGATTTAGTATCATAAATATTAAACTGCTTTACAGAACTAATAATAATAACAAAATTAATTTGAAGCAACAAAAGGGAAAGAAATTCTAGGATAATAAATATAAAAATTAAAAATTAAATGAGCTTTGCATTACTATATCTCAATCTAGATTATAAACAGAGAACCATGAAAACTAATTAGCATTGAATAAATATGGGAAAATGAATCATAGATCAGATTAGATAAGCAGGATTTAGAAGCAAACAAAAATGCTAGCTCAATGTTCCATAAACCAAATACTACTAAAAACTAAGTGAAAAACTATAAAATCTGCTGTAAAAACTGAAAAAAGATTTGGCAGAAAATAGTTAGGACTAGCACCTTACCTAATGTGCCACAATAAGGTACAAGTGTATAAACGGTCTAAATATAAAACAATACAAATTTTTTAAAAACTTAAGAATTTATAACCAAACAAGGGAAAGAAGATCATAAAAGATAAAACAGACAATTTTGATCACATAAAATTAAAGTATTCTTGAATATCAAGATCTATGCTACTAGAAGAAAAACTAACCAATAAAGGGGAAAAAAACTTTGTATTTTTATCTTTTATAAAAGTCTGACATTCAAAATATACAGGGAATTGTCATAAATAAAAAAATAAGAGCCATTCTTTTTTTTATTTTTAGAGGGGGGAGGGCAGGGTAATTGTGTGTGACTTGCCCAAGGTCGCATAGCTAGTGTTAAGTGTCTGAGGCCGTATTTGAACTCAGGTCCTCCTGACGCCAGGGCTGGTGCTCTATTCACTGCACCACCTAGCCACTCCAATGAGTCATTCTTTAACAGATTAGTAGTAAAAAGTCTTTTCCTCTTAAAAGGAAAATTACAAATTACTGAAAACTAAAAGAAAGATTCTCTAATTTACTAATAATAAGATAAACAAAAATTAAAATAACAGGTTTTCATTTACACTCAGCAAAAACTGGTTTGGAGGATAAAAGACAAATAGAAAATTTTGGAGGGGCTGCAACAAATCAGGCACATTAACATGCACTTGATGAAACTATGAATTAGTCTGTTTTGGAAATCAATTTTGGAATTTGGAATTTTGAAAATTTGGAATCATTTGAGAAATGACATTAAGCTATACCTTTGTATCCATTCATCTCACTACTTGGCACTAGCAAATTTAAAGAAAGGAAGAGAAGTCACAAATATACCAAAACATCCATTATAGTGTGATATAGTGGATGAAGAGCCAGCCTCGAAGCCAAGAAGACCTTGGTTAAAGTTTTGCCTCTAAGAAATGAAAATTAAAACAACTCTGAAGTCCCACATCACACCTATCAGATTGGTCAACATGACAAAACAGGAAAATTATAAAAGCTGATGAAGATGTGGGAAAATTGGAACATTAATGCATTATTGGTAGAGTTGTGAACATAACTAACAATTCTGGAAAGCATTTTGGAACTATACCCAAAGGGCTATGAAAATGTACATACCCTTTGACCCAGTAATACCACTTCTAGGTCTGTATCCCAAAAAGATCATTAAAAAGGGAAAAGGACCCACATGTACAAAAATATTTATAGCAGCTCTTTTTGTGATGGCAAAATTTGGAAATTGAGGGAATGACCATCAATTGGGGAACAGTCAAACAAGTTGTGGTATATGAAGGTCATGGAATGCTATTGTTCCAAAAGAAATGATGAGTAGATAGACTTCAGAAAAACTTGGAAAGACTTACATGAACTGATGCTGAATGAAGTGAGTAGAACCAAGAGAACATTATACACAGTAACAGCAACAATGTACAATGACCAACTTTAACAGACTTAACTCTTCTCAGCAATACAAGGACCAAAAGACTCATCATGGAAAATGCTATCCACATCTAGAGAAAGAACTATGGAGTCTGAATGCAGATCAAAGCATACCATTTTCACTTTTTCTGTTTCTTTCTTCTTTTTCATAATTTTTCATAGTTTTGGTTCTAATTCTTCTTAAAATATGACTAATGTGGAAATATGTTTAATATGATTGTATATGTATACCCTAAATCAGATTGCATGCTGTCTTGGGGAGGAGGGAGCTGAGAAGGGAAAAAAATTTAGAACTCAAAATCTTATAGAAGTGAATGCTGAAAACTAAAAACAAATAAGATAAATAAAATTTTTGAAAAATAAATGTTTTGTTTTTGCCGTATACTGGTTGTATGACCCTAGCTAAGTCACTTAAACTTTTAGTGGTCTAGACAATTCCCTGAGATGAGTTACAAAGAAGACACCAACCTACCATGGTAGAGAAAGTTTTCTCTTCTGGGCGTTCCTTATACCAATGAAATCAAAGTCCAATCACTATCTTTATTCATTGAGAAACTCCTAGCCAGAGCAAAAGAAAAGAAAAAAACTCCAAACAAAGTGGATATCTCTCAATTGGGGCTGAGTGTTTAATGAATATAACGTGGTATAAAAATGTAATGGAATATTATTGTGTTGTAGGAAGAATAAAAGGAAAGAACGTGGAGTCTTTCCCCCCTTGAATACACACACACACACACACACACACACTATATATATTCATAAAATAACAACAAAATTCAAAAGGCAGTAATTGCCTCTTGGCAATTATTAAGTATATTCTATTGAATGTATTTAATACCCTAGTATGTGGGGATGGAGGGATAAGACCTCCATCTACTAGGATACAGACTCAGTTTTTGGCAAAAAAAGAATGAAAAGGGTAGCTAGGTGGATCACTGGATAGAGCACCAGGCCTGGAGTCAGGAACATCTGAGTTCAAATCTAGCCTGAGATACTTACTAGCATCTGAGTTCAAATCTGGCCTAAGACACTTAGTAGCTATGTGACCCTGGGCAAGTTACTTAATCCTATTTGCCTTGGTTTCCTCATCTGAAAAATGAGCTGGAAAAGGAGATAGCAAACTGCTCCAGTAACTTTGCCAAAAAAATCCCAAGTGGGGTCACAAAAAGTCGAACATAATTCAAATGCCTGAACAACAACAACAAAATCCAAGAGGCGATAACAGGAAGGGAAATACCATTCGAAAAATCTATAAAATGCATAAAATATGTGAAAATCAATCTAAAAAAGCACCCAACATGCTCCTTTAAGAAATAAAGAATAACTTAAATAGCTCGAGGAACATTCAGTGCGCATGGCTGGGCTGGGTTAATATAGTAAGAATGATAATTATTACCAAAGTTAATTTATACTTTTAATGCTATGCCAAATAAACTATTAAAGAAACACCTCACAGAACTCAACTAAATAACAAAATTCACTTAGAGAATCAAAATATCTAGAATATAAAACAAAATAATTTAAATTATTAAATAATAAATATTAAATAATGTATGAATGAAAGGGGAGTAGTAATTTAGATTCCATTCTATTATAAAGCAGAAGCTACCAAAACCATTTGTTATTGGTTAAAAAATGGAGAAGTAGATAAATGGAATCAACTAGACAAGGGAGAACAAAAATCAATGGAAATTAGTCTTTAATAAACCCCCAAATCTAAATTATATAGGTGATAACTCCCTATTTGACAGAAATTACAGGGAAAACTGGAAAGCAATATGGTAGAAATTAAGGTTAGAACAATACCTTACATCATATTCCACAATGAATGCTAAATAGATACAAGTTCTTAATAGTAAAGGTCTGTAATAGTAATGGAATTTAAAGATCTCCTGTATTGGCTTAGTTTTCGGATTGATTGTGTTAAAACCCAGAGCTTGTGAATCCCACTTGTGGGATGGACTTGTTCATGTGAAAAGAGAGGGCTGAACTGGGAGGAGCTGGTGACGTGAATTTAGAAAGACACAAGCAGAGAGAGAGGCAGAAGAATTTTTTTGGAAGCAGTATGGTGGAGGCAGAGAGATGAGATAGAAAGGGTTGCTGAGGGCCAGTTCAAACTGCCCAGGACTTTTGAGAGCTGCCACCCAGAGCTGCCAAGGACTGAGGAGACATGGCTGTTATGCTGGTACTTTGTCTGTTTTGATGTTGTTTTGCCAGATTCGTCCACTGGTGAAGGACAGTCCTGTTGTTGCAGAGGTTCTGGAACCTTGCTGTTGATTCAGAGCTCCTGAGACTGTTCTGCAGACAGAGAGTGAATTGCGCCCACTGGTGAAGGTCAATGCTGCTGTTACAGAGGTCCTGGAACCTTGCTGTTGGTTCAGAAGCCCTAAAGAATGATTTTCTTGTTGTATGTTTACAGAAATCCTGGAAGAGGGTTTTGCTAATGTTTTCAGGGGTCCTGGGACTATTCTGCAGACAGAGAATGAATTAATGAGAACACTGGCAATGTATCTTGTGGCCTTGCTAAGCTTTGTCTCCCCAGGAACAAAGATTGCTGAGAACTTGCCTCAGGTCAAGATGAAGACCTCTCTTTGGGTATTAAATGCTCTGCTTAAGCTTGTTGTAACTCTGGGGTAGATGGCCTCTTCAGTTATGATCCAAGGGTGGGAAACTTTTGACCTTTTTGTGCTCTGTGACTGACCAAATGAATGTACTTTGCTTATGACTGGAAACTAATCTCCATTTGAGAAGAGGGGCTTTGTAATTGACTAAATGAATGTACTGCCTAGGGGTGGAGTAGTATTTAGAACAGGGACTTTGTGATTGACTAAATGAATGTAATGTCTAAGGGTGGAGTAGTACTTGGACATTATTTAATTCACTTGGTGAATGCTGTATTTTGAATTATGCTATATTTTTATTTTCTCTGTTCTTAATTTGTCACTGAATAAAATGGAGAGCAGCTATGCTAGTATTTTGAACCTTGGCAAGTTGCCTTTGGTTGGCATTACAAGATCATACTATAAAAAATTAGAAGAAAAGCAGACTGGGGAAATGTAGCAGCAAGCACCCCAGCATCCCCAGGGTGGCTGCCGACACAGGTTCTTAGATCTGTTTTTCTAAAGGAAAGCAACTCAAAATGGCTTAACAATTAAATTGCTTTAATCAAACATATGTCATTTACCTAGTTCAAGGGAAAAAGGTCAGCACCCTGGACTTCAGAGAATACAAACAAGTTACAGGAAGAAGTTCCAAGAATACAGAGAAACAGATCAAGCAGACAGGCCTCCAACTGTCTGACCATTACATCCATACCTAGTCACAGTTACCAGAGAGGGAAGCATCAACATCTGGGTTTTCAAAGCCAGGGGCCTCGACGGCTATCCAGAGTCTCATCTGGTCAAATCACACAACACTTCTCAAAGTGAGCCCCAAAACAAAGCCTCACATCAGGGTTTATATAGCTTTCTCCTAGATCAGAGAATGTAACAACCCTCTTCACCCACTGCCCATTCACAAAGCATTCCCAAAAATCAAGCCTCCCACCACAGGCTCCAGGGAGTGCACTTAAGCTTTTCAAAGGGCCTAGGGGCAGGGAAGATCTTAAATTTCCATTCCCATAACAGGTGGCTAGATGGTGTAGTGAAATAGAGTGCTGACCCTGGAGTCAGGAGGACCTGAGTTCAAATCCAGCCTCAGACACTTAACACATACTAGCCATGTGACCTTGGGCAAGTCACTTAACCCCAAATGCTCTGCCCTTCACCCTCCAAAAAGCAAAAACAAAAAACAAAAGCAGATCATATACTTTTCACAACTATGGATTGTAGATTTACTCTTAACCAAATAAGGGATAGAGATGTGTGCAAAAGATGAAACAGATAACTTTGATTAAATGAAATTGAAAAGTTTTTGCACAAACAAAACTGATGCATCTAAGATAAAAAGAGAGTGATCAAATAAGGAAAAAAAATATTTTTACCAAATTTCTCAGATAAGGTACTAGACATGTTGATAAGAACAACTAACAAATATGTATATATTAAGCTTTCATAATTTAAAACTGCCCTAAAACTTCTGGAACTTTGTATGTGTGAGTGTGTGTGTGTGTGTGTGTGTGTGTGTGTATGAGAGAGACAGAAAGAGAGAAAGAGACTGAGACTCAATCTATTCTCCAATAGATAAAGTGGTCAAAGGATTAAAAAAAATACTCTAAAGAAGAATTCTAAACTATTATCCCAAGGAGGTCATCAATAAGAAGAAAATCCTCATATATAACAAAATACTTATTAGCAGCACTATTTGTGGTATGGTTTCCAAAGAAAGTATATGGCATGTGGTACGTTTCCAAAGAAATGGAAACAAAGTACATACTGTTCAACTGGGCAGTAGCTAAACAAATTGTGGGACATTAATGCAATAGAATATTACTGTGCTGTAAGAAATTATCAATACAAATAAGCATTGAAAGATTTAAGTGAACTAATGCAAAGTAAAATAAGCACACCAAAAATAACAACATACACAATGACTACAACAAAGTAAATTTCAAAAAACATGCAAAAAATAATCTAAAATGAATTGCAAAATTACAAAAAAAATATAGTCTCCAAAAAAACAGATATGAAAAGATACCCTTGCCCTATTCCTTTGCAGAGATGTGAAGTCCACAGGTATGAGAAACTCTATATTTTCATGTTGTTTTTTTTTCCTTTGTATTGATAAGTTTTTCCAATTTTCTTCTATTTTTCTTTATTAATTTTTTTGTTTGTTATGCAGGATGGCTCTCTGGGATGGTGGAGGGAGGGGGAGAGATACTGGGAGAAATTTTTGTTGTATAAAAACAAAAGATATCAATAAAAATATTTTTTAAAAAGACAAAAACCATTACAGATTTTTCCCTATTTTTTCTAGGTTGAACTCTCTTTGAGGACCTCAATATGACTTTTTATTAGTTGTTGTCAGGGTTTCTTTAAGCATTCCACTCCTATCCCCACCCAAAAAAAATACTCGTTTTAATCCTTAGCTGTGAGATTGTACCCAAAAAATTCACATTCTAAACCACTGTTGTGCTTGACTGCCAAATCTATCCACTTGGCTAATACATCAAATCTTTGGCAAAGGCAGTTTTTAAGACCATCCAGTATCCTCACTGGATAATATAACATCAATTCAACTTTTATATGAAGTTGTTGTACTGGTTTCAATGTCTTTTTCTCATACCTATCAAATTGGCAATAAAAAAAAGAATAAACATTATTTTGATCTAGACAAGTGACTTCATCAATATAGAGTTCCTAGCATAGAAACTCCAATCAGCACCACCACCAATGCATATCAGCAACTCTAATTTAACTTAATAGTCTTACAAATTTGTCTGAAGACATTAAGAGGAAAATGCCTATAAGGACTTAGGTAGTAAGTATAAACTGTTTGTGCCCTTTGACCCGGTGATCCAACTGAAGGACACAGACCTCAAATAGGACAAAAATTAAAATGAATTATCCTATAAGTACCAAAATATTCACAGCAGAGCTTTCTACAGAGCTACATACTAGAACAAAGTAGGTACCCATCAATAGGGGCATGTTTGAACACACTGTAGCATATCTATATGGGGTGGATGGGATGTTCAAGGAACACTAGCATCTCTGATGTCAGGGCTTGCTAAGCCCTTTCCAACTCTGCTTGTCCGCCTTGGTGTCCACCTGCCACCCAACTCTCCCCTGTGGCTTCAAGAAGTTGTAGCATGTGCAGCAGCCACAAACCAGTAAAACCATCTCAGCAGATGGGCTAAACCAGGCTGAGGGGAACAAGCAGACCTCAGACCTATCAGTGTGTTAGGAGGATGCCTGACCTAAGCATGTGAAGACTTCCCCTGGTATAAGGGACAGATGAGAACAATTTGTTGCAGCAACCACGAAGGTGGCTGAAGCAGGTGCTGCGGAGGACTTGGCTTAGTCAGACATCAAAAGAACCAAGTTCATTTACTGCATCCCAGACCATTGTCAGTCATCTTGACTTCTGTCATGCCACTGAACTTCAATGACTCTGGGAGAGAGAGGGAGGCTGATGACTTTGTGCAGCTCTGCCTCACTTAAATCCAATTCATGCAAAAGTCAAGACATTATCCCATGATGTCATCAGTCCTCTTCCAAAACAAAGGACAAACAACCAGATATGTATATAATGGGATATTTTACTGCAAGAAACTAAGCAGCATACAACAATGAAAAGAGTGCAGAATTTGGCATCACCAGACCCAATTTCAAATCTCAATTCTTCTGTTTGCTATCCATGGGAATTTGAGCAAGTCATTTAATCTCTCAGGAACTGTTTCTTCATTTGTAAAATGAGGAACTTGAACTAGATAACACATAAGATCTCTTCCAGCTACAAATAGATCTATGATCCTATGAAATATGAAGAATTCAAAGAAACATGGGAAGAAATTATGCAAAGAAAGCCCAACAAGGAGAATAACAAACAATAACAATAAGAAGTCAAAGAATTAGTATTAAAGGCAATAGAATTCTGATCAAATGCATCAATCCAGATTGATAATGGGAAATTCCTTCCTCTCAGGGAGGCATGGATCAATGGTGTGGAACATAACATACTTGATGGTGGTGATGGTAGTGGTGATGGTAGTTGTTACTCTTATGGTTAAAATGAATTCTGCAGAGTGGGGAAATGATTTTTGAAAAATAACTGTAGTACAAAAAAACAAAATGTATGAATAAAACATTTAATAATAAGGTTTACATGATTCTTTCCTAACAACGACCCTGTGAGTTAAGTAGCACAAATATTATTTATTAAGTCCATTTTACAGAAAAGGAAATTAAGGCATAACAACATGGAAATAAACACTTCAATGAAATGAGAGATATTTTAAAGTACTTAAACTTTTCATTTTTTTATATAGTACGCTCAGGGAATTTGGTGAGCTGACTAATTAAATCTTCTCTTTAATAGAGAAGCATAACTACCATAAATATTATCTGATACACTAAACTATACTAAATATATTTTTTTCTCACAATGCATAAGGTACTTCAGAATATTAAACTATCTTGGAATCCTTATTATGGTTTATAATTGTGTAACCTTCTGTACTTTTAAAATTCATTTGGCCATCAAGAACACATAAATATAAATTATCATTATACTGATGAAGTAAAAATGATTAGTTAATATAGATTTCTGATAGATAGAATTTCAAATAATTGAGAGATTGTGGTTTAAAAAATCATACTTACAGAAGCAGAAATAATAGAAAGAAAAGGTTTTTAGTTAAATAAGGAATAGCACTTTGTTTCTTATAGCTATGAAAGACAACATTTTCCTCTTAAAAAAAATTAAATGGTGAACCAGAAAACCATCAACAAACATTAACATTTCCCTATACAAAGGAGATAAGAAAAAAAGGATTATATATGAAACCATACATTACATATGTATTATTTTATTAATACACATTAAATTTAATATGGTTGTACAAACACAGCCCTGCTTGTCTATGCCCTTTTCTGAACTTCTTTCTGCTTTCTTTATGTATTTTTTAATGTTCCATTGATATTCTTTTTTTCCTATTTTTTTTATCTTTTTGCATTACTTATTAGCCCTCAACTCTCCAACAATATCCCTTAGGTTGCTACAAGCCCTTCCTTGTAACAAGTATAGTCAAGCAAAACAGATTTTGTTGTATTGATAGTGTCTGATAATTTACATCTCATTCCACTCTAAAAGACTTCACCTCTCCATACTTCAACATTAGCTATCTGGAGTCAAAGCTCAGATCAGAATCCTTAAATTTTTCAAAGATGTTTTCTTTTACAATGCTGCAGCAATTGTTAAAAAGTGTCCCAGATTCTTCTCACTTCAATCTGTATAAATTTTACAAGTTTCTCTGAAACTGCCCTTTCCATAATTACTTATGGCACAATATCCCATTGCATTCATACATCATAATATATAATATATGTGTGTGTGTGATAATTTGTTCATCCAACCATTCCCTGTGTAATGAACATTTTCTTTCTGGTTCTTTGCTACAACAACAATCCTGAGAAAAATAGTTTTGCACACTTTCCCTGTCTTTGATCTTTTAGGAGTATTTGCCTAGAAGTGACACTGTTGGGTCGAAGGGTATGCACAATTTAGTCATGTTTGGGGTATAGTTCCAAATTGCTTTCCAGAATGGAGAACCAATTCACAGATCCACTACCAGTGCCTGTGACTTTTCTCCTGCAAGCCTCTCCAACAATTGTCTTTTTCCAATTTTGTCAACTTTATTCATCTTTTTTTTTTAAGTAATCGGGGTTAAGTAACTTGCTCAAGGTTACACGGCCAGTCATTTCTGGGTGTGGTGCTGAGTGTCTGAGCCCGGGATTCGATCTCCAGGTCATCCCAACACTGGAGCCGATGCTCTTACTCGCTGAGCCACCGGGCCACCCCTAACTTTATTCATCTAAGTGGATGTGAGGTGAAACCTTGGAATTGTTTTGATTAGTATTTAATGATTTGTAAATATTTTTACTTAAATAAGTATTTAACTTAATTTAAATAATTATTTGTTTGAAATTACTAACATAAGTATTTTTCCCTATGGTTGTTAATAACTTGGATTTCTTCACTCAAAAACTACTTTTTCAAATCTTTGACCATTTTGTTGCTGGGGAAAACTTCAGTTATAATATATTTGCTTCACTTCCCCAGATACTTTTGTATAGAAGACCTTTCCAGAGATATTTCCTACAAAGAATTTTTCCATGTTAACTTTTAATTCTAACTCTATTGATCCCTCCCCAAGACATTTCAACCACATTTTCAATCCATAAAAGGAATATGCTAAACAAATATAATAACTGAAATGTATCAATTTCCACATTTTAAAAAAGGTAAACACAACTGAAATATATATGAGCAATTTTCTGGACATAAAATACAGAGTTGATCATCATTCCAGTAAGAATATTGAGTGCAAGGTTTCTCTGGAATAAAATTAAATATGAAATTTACGTCTCTGTAAAAAGTATGTTAGACTGATGAATAAAATTAACAAACATAAATGTACTTCCTGAATATATCTTCAATAAGAAAACAAATTTATTTCATTTGTTAACTTAAAAGCCTTTTTTATAACTATTCCTTTCCAAAGAGTAAGCAGAAAGAACTATTTTTCTAGCATTTTCAAAACAATTTGGCAAACTTTGAGCGATTAAAGATTATCAATATTTATAAACAGAATATCTGATTCACAACAGTAAATATTTGTTGATTTATTAAAATACATGTTCTCTATGGAATGATTATATGGACTCTGAATAGCAAAATTTATCTGGATTCTCTAAAACTAGAACAAAAAACAATCAGCCTAACAAATATTAAAAATATCTTCAAAAATCTAAGAAACATTAAAGACATCCAACCAAATGTTTTCCCCATGAGAAAACATCTCAGAAACAATGTGAAATCTCATCCTAACCGTTCTAAAAAATGCATGAGTTGAAATGTTTTTAAATTCAAGATACTTTAATATCCTTTCCTACCACATTTTGCTATTTTCCTTCACCATGTAATTTATGTTACTGCCACAAACACCTGCACATTATAAATATATTAGCACAAAAACTTATTTTGAGAATATTATTAAATCAAAAGTATATACTGGTATGCTTCCATTCAGTTGTAGAAATTAATACAAGAATTGTTGGCTAGTTGCAATACAAGACAGAACCAGAAAAAACATTCATTAGTTTATATACTATAGCCAAAAAAAAGTCTCATTTACACTGGAACCACAAAATTTATCAAATAAACTTCCAGCTTCTCCCAATCAAAAAAAGGCTACATTTCCAAAGATAGTTTATAAGCCTCAGAGTGACTTTTTTTAAAATTCTCTAGTATTATAATATTGTGCTTATTAGAAAATGATAGTTTTCATTCATGATGTAAAAACATGTGACCTTGGGGCGGCTAAGTAGCACAGTGTAAAGCACCAGCCCTGGAGGCAGGAGGACCTGAATTCAAATCCAGCCTCAGACACTTAAGACTTACTAGTCGTGTGACCCTGGGCAAGTCATTTAACCCCAATTGCCCTGCTTTCCCCCCTCCAAAAAAGTGAAATCTCCAAAAAGCAAAAGACAAAAAAAATACATAAGTGATCTAACTTTTTTTACACAAAATATCTTGTGTAACTATTAGGTAAATAATGCAAGTTAGACTTTAAAGAATATTTTACACTAAAACATGGAAGAAACAAAATTATAAATTGCTAAATGTGAATATCTGCTACTGTTTGTCCTTCATTTCAAAGAAGAACAATGTCATCACAGGGTGATATCTTGACTCCCATGTAAATTGGATTTAAGTGAGGCAGAGTTACACAAAGTCATCAGCCTCACTCTCTCTTCCAGTAGCAAGACAATAGTCAGAATGATTGGCGATAATCACCTAGGATGTAGTGGATAACGTTGGCTTCTTCAATGTCTAACCAAGCTCTAAGGACTCCACAACGCCTCTTTAAGCCACTTTCATAGCCACTGGAACAAATTGTTCTCATCCAATGGTCAGGGAAAGTCTTCACATGCTTGGAGTAGGCATACCCCTAATTCATGGATGGGTTTGAGGCCTGTGGGTTACCCTCAACATGGTTTAGCCTCTCTGCCAAGATGGTTTTATCAGGGTGTAGCCACTGTGTATATTACAGCTTCTTGGAGCCCCAGGAGAGAGTTGGGTGAAGGTGGACACCAAATGAGCAGCCCTGAAAAGGGTTCAGCAAGCCCTCATCCCAGAGGGGCTGGTCCTCCTTGAAAACCCCATACAGTCCTAGATATGAACATCTAGGCTTATATTTAAAGAACAAATTTGCTCAATAAATATATATATATATGACTGAAATTTTTTCTTATATGATTCTCATACTTCCAAAAAACTTATAAACGCATCAATCATGCAAAAGGCAAATTGTCTACACATCTGGTTCAAATTAACCAATATCTACAGGCAAGAAGCAGGGATGCTTTTAAGTAGAGACTTTACCATCTATGAAATAAATTATTTTAGCATTATTAATGACATGTATAAGTTATAAAAAAGGAGGGGAGATGATTATGTAAAACACAAAATTAATGTAATGTTTTCATTGGGTATTGGTTGAAAATTAAAAAGATCAACAGAATAAAACTAGAAAAAATCAAACAGAATAATTTAATAATTTATTATTTGATAAAACAGAAAACACAAATTACTAAGAAAGAACTCCCTTTAAAAGGACTGCTAAGAAAACTAGAAAGCAGTCTGGCATAAATAAAGTTTGGAATAACGTCTTACACAAGATATCACAATAAATTCAAAATTGATACATGACCTGTATATCAAAGGTCATACAATTTTTTAAAAAATATAAAAGGAACAGGTATTATGACTTCCATAGCTGTGGATAGCAGATGAATTATTAAACAGAAGGGACAGAGGCAATTCCAAGAAGTAAAACAGATCATTTTCACATGAAACTGAAAATCTTTAAAATGAACAAAATTAATGCAAGTAGGAATAGAAGGGAAGGAGTCAATTATGAAAAATTCTTTGCATCAAATGTCCTCTGACAACAAAGATATAGAGACAACTACCAGAAATATGTAAGAACCAAAAGTCATTCCCCAATAGATATGTGGTCAAAGGAGTTGAACAAATAGTTCTGACCAAAAAAAAAAAACTACCTATTATTAGCAATCATACAAAAGGATATTGTAAATCCCTACTAAGAAAAAATGTAAATCACAGATATTCTGAGGATTCACCTTATGCTCAGCAAATAACAAAAGGTAATGTTGAGTTGGAGCATTTGGAGAAAAACATGCACATTAATGCTTCACTGGTAAAACTAAGAATTGACACAATCATTCTGGAAAGCAATCCAGGATTATGCAAAGTGACTAAAATGTATATACCATTGCACCAAAAAATTCTACCATTAGACATTACTTCTTCCCTTCTTGCCCTATTTCACCCACCCTGCCTCATTCCAGAAAGCCAATGACAATAGGATAGGTGCCATAGGCATGAAAATAATTATAGCAACAATTTTATGGTAGCAAAGACCTGGAAACAAAGAAAATTACCCATTGATTGTAGAATGGCTAACAGTGATACACGAATGTAATAGTGTATTACAGAGATGTAAGAAGCACAAAAAATCAAAGAAAGAATGCAAAGTGAAGCAAGCAGAACTAGGAAAGCAATATTAACAATGACTACAACAACATAAATGGAAGGAACGATGAAAGAACAATCTAAATTGTATGCCATGAAATTATAATGACCAAATTTGGCTCCTAAGAAGAAATAGTAAAAAGCCACTTTCCCCACTCTTCTGCACAAGTAGAGAACATGGTTGTGGGATATTAAATATTAGACTTTGCGGATATGTTGTTTACTTTAGAGGAACTTTTTTCTTTGTTCCTTTCTTTATACTTTGTTGTAAGAAATGCCTCTCTGAGTAGAGAAAATAAACATAGAAAAATATAGATGATATAAAAATAACATCACCTCTCCCGTCCCCCCTTTAATCCACACCCCATACTCTGAACTGAAAAAAGGGCAATTTGTCTCTCCAATTCATAAAATGTTATTTGGGAGATTTGCAAAAAGGAGTCTGATATCATTTTAAGATAGAGATGATGAAATATAAAGCTAATTAAGTGGGACCAGGACCAAGAACAAAGATTTGGATACAAGAATGGCAAGCCTTGGGTTAAAGCCCTTAAACTTCCTTTGGATGGCAAGCAAGACCAAGGTTCTAGAAACTTGGAATTCAAGACAAACACCTTTGATCCATGTTTGGGGCAGGCCAGAAGCCAGGAAGTTAAGGCAGAAGTAACAAAGACCAAAATGTTATTTATCAGGAACAAAGAATTTTGTTCAACAAAAGTTAAGGTAGGAAAGTTATGTTACTTAAAAGGATATGGCTGACATCTTTAAAAGTGCAATTAAATAAAATTTTTACTCCTAGGTGTTAAACGGTGTTTTATAGCAGAAAAGACCAAAAAATACATAAATACCATATAATACATAAATACCATAAACAAATGATTCACTAGTTGTTCTTCTCAGCTTACCATTGCTAAGGTCAAATGCCAAATGATAATAGAATTGAACATCTTTAATTATATAAAACACCTTACATTTTTATTTAAATTAATAAATGAAAACAATATTTATCAAGTGACTTTTACTGCAAAGTACTATCCTAAACACTAGGAATACGAATAGAAAAACTCAAGAAGCTCACATTTTAATGGAGGAGAAAAAACATACTGGTGGTGTCAATTGCAATCCTTAAAGAGGATCAGCAAAACAGATAGTAATGCACCTTCTTCAATTTTATTTCTATTGATAAAATCACATCCATTTCTGATGCTGAACAATTTGGCAGTGCCAAGGATTTTGATGACAAGAATTTTATTTTCCAGGGCTTCAGCAGATTGGCTGCTGAGGAGGCAGTGACTACAATACCTACAAAAGAAGTTGCAGGGTTATCTCCACAAGGTTTTACTCCCTGGTCTGGAAAAGGGACCAGTAGTAAAGAAAGGGCTGAGTATTCTGCCATTCCTGGGCTCTTGGGTTTGGATATCCATCAAAGTCTGAGGGGAGATAGTGATCAAAGCAGTGGCTATTGGGATTGATGTGCCTGGCACATACTATCTCCTATACTTTTCTCAGAGTGCCTCACTACTTCAGATAGGCTGGTTTGTTTGCCCTGTCAATGGCAATTGATAGGGATGTCTGGCCTTTTCCCCACAGGGACTGATCCCCTAGATGATGGTTGTTGAAGTTAGACTGGAAAAGAAGGACCATTGGTCTATGAGGGACTTTTATTTCTGGTCCTCTTTAGCTTACCTGTTCATTACGTCAGCTGGTCAGTAGTTGATGGTGGTGATGGTGGTAGTGTTAAGGATGATGGCTTTATTCTCCACAAGGGTTATTTCTTTCACTGATGGCCATGGCAAACAAGTCAGAAGCAGTTCTAGTGAAATGAAACTATTAATATTACTAATATGGGAAATTATTATCTTTATTTCATATTAACATGAAATTTATGTAATAAATTAAAAACAATAGGGGTGGCTAGGTGGCACAGTGAATAGAGCATCAGCCCTGGAGTCAGGAGGATCTGAGTTCAAATCCAGCCTCACATTTAACACAAAAACTAGCCATGTAACCTTGGGCAAGTCACTTAGCCCCAACTGCCCTACCTTTCCCCCTCCAAAAAAAAAAAAAAGGCAAAAAAATAATTAATTAATTAATTAATTAAAGACAAGCAATGTAAAGGGTGAACAAGCATGTAGTAGAATCTTATTAATTTGTGCTACTCTTACTAATGTCCTCCCACTGCAACTGGAGACTCTCCAATATGCTGGAGGCCTTCATTTTTTTCTGAACATCATGAAGGTATCATTGGAACACTCTGGCCTGTCATCCCTCTCTGACTAGCCTCCTTTCTTCCTGCTCTTTTTTGAAGTTGCTCATTGGTTATACGTTACATCCTACTCAAACCCCCCACCTTACTATGCACTGTCCTCTTGTGTGATGTTCTTACTAGTTCTTCAGAGGTAATTGTGTTCCAGGTCTAGCTACCAGAGAGCAAAACCAGTAAAATGCTTGTAGTAAGAAGATGTGCCTTTGCTGTCAGGTGAAGCTTCGGGTGAGTAAAAATGCCTTAGAATTTTCTGAAAGAAAACCAGTCCCCTTTTCTCCTCTTCCTTTTCAATAGTCTGTCTCAGATACTGTAGGACAAGCTCTACTGGTGGTCTATTTAGATGTATTCAAAAAACCAGGCAATAGGCATTCTTCAGTCATTTGATTTTTCCTGTGTGAATTTTGTAGTTGGACTACAAATCTCTTTCAAGATGCTATGTAATATCTTTGGGCTTGATGCAGTCTACAAAATGTCATCCACAAATAGGAGCATCTGGAGGACATCACCCACTGGGAATTCAACTTCAGCCTGGACTCTAGACTACATGTCCTCTATCACTGGGATGATTCTCTTTCTCCCTAAATCATCCTTCTCCCTCACTTTCCAGTCATCATCAAGGGCACCACCTCTGTCCTAGTCACATTGGCTCACAATTTTGGTATTATCTTCAATTCTAGAAAGCTAGGTAATACAGTGGATAGAGTGCTGAGCCTGGGGTCAAGAAGGCATGGGTTCAAATGTGGCCTGACACTTAGTAGCTATATGACCCCTAGGCAAGTCACTTAACCTCTATTTGCCTCAGTTTCCTCAACTATAAAAGGGAAATAAAAACAGCACCCCCAGGGGTGGCGAGGTAGCACAGCGAGTAGGAGCACCAGCTCCAGTGTTGAGAAGACCTGGAGATCGAATCCCAGGCTCAGACACTTAGCGCCCACCCAGAAACACCTGGCCGTGTAACCTTGAGCAAGCTACTTAACCCCAATTGCTTAGGGGTGGCCAGGTGGCTCAGTGAGTAAGAGCACTGGCTCCAGTGTCGGGATGACCTGGATCAAATCCAGGCTCAGATACTCAGCACCACACCCAGAAATAACTGGCCGTGTAACCTTGAGCAAGTTACTTAACCCTGATTGCTTAGAAAAAAAAAAAAACAGCATCCCCCTTCCAGAGTTGTTCTAAGAATCAAGTAAGATAATACATGGAAAGTGCTTAGCACAATGTCTGGCACATAGTAGGCACTTAACGAATGTTTACTTTCTTCCTCCTTTCCTTGTAGCTATTAATTTATACTGGATTGACTATTAATATGAAATTATTATAATCTGGGGTGCTAGGTGGCACAGTGAATAGAGCACCAGCCCTGGAGTCAAGAGGACCCGAGTTCAGATCCAGTCTCAGACACTTAACACTTACTAGCTGTGTGATCTTGGGCAAGTCACTTAACCCCAATTGCCCTCCAAAAAGCAAAAAAAAAACAAAATGAAATTATTATAATCAATTTAATTATCATTTATGTTGTCTATTGCAATTTTTACTTTCAATAGATTGTTTAAATGATTCAGAGCTGTCTTCTTAATTATATTTTTCTCATTACCATTCTTCTTGCTTTTATACATCCTGATCTTAGCTTTGATTAGTTAATGGTCTGACTGTACACACACAGATGACAGAGATAACTCATTTTTATAAGTCTTTTCCTGCTTACTCCTGTCTATTAAATCCTTACTAGTATTTAATTATTGTGTTCCTTCATATATTAGTTCATTTGCTGCATTTTGAAATATTATTTTATAATATAGTAGATATATTGTTTTCTGCAACAAAATTATATTTGAAAAGTTTTAATAAGACAAGAGATAAAAAGACCTATGTTATTAATCAAGTACAGGGAACATTGATTTTGATGTTGCCTCCTGTCTCCTGGAACTTGGCACAATATGGTTATTTGCAAAATGTCAAATAATAAGTCTAATAATGAGCCCAGATTTATATGCTAAATGTTTAAATTATACAAGTTATTAGGTAACACTGAGAATTTCTATTTCAGTTTTTTTATACCTTGGTTATCATGAAAATTTAAGGGTACAACTAACCATTAATTCATTCCACAAAACAACTTATGTTTCCTAGGTAGGTGATTTCACAGAAATAAAGAATAAAAGCAAGCATAACTTCAAAAAAGTCAGAAATGTGTCAGTGCAAAACTGCCATTATATAAAGAAATAAAATTAACCCAGATATATACATTAGATAAAAATAAAAATCATAAAAACTGTAAGTATAAGGTTCACTGAATAAGTATCTAAAGAAAGTTTCCAGTGAATTTCCAAATAGAATTCTTTCAATTAAAAAAATTCAGCAAATATTTATTTTAAAAAAAACTATTAGGTACAAGGCCCCAGGCCAGATAATAGGGATACAAAAACAAAAACAAAAAACAAAACAGACTTCAAGGAACTTACTAAACAAATATACTTCCAAATTGGAAAGGTATACTTACATACACTGTGTCAAACACACATGCACAAAAAAAAATGTGTTTCAGATTTTATTGCATTATCTTTCAGGATAGGTTTTTTGTAAAAAATATTAGAGGGATCGAACGAATGTTTTAAAATCTGAGTATTCAACATATATCACTAGAATTACTTATCAGGAACATAGGAGCCATGTTTTAGTTACAGATACAAGTTAACATACATTTATTAAACACCTATTATATGCTAAGCATTAGGAATACAAAGAAGGCAAAAAAGACAGTCCCTGTTCTAAAGGAACTCACAGTCTATTGAGTGAGACTAGAAAACATACAAATAACTATATACAAACAAGTTATGGACAGAGGTCATCTCAAAAGGAAGTTGCTAAAATTAAGGAGAACAGTGAAAAGCTTCTTACAGATGGTATGACATTTTTAGCTAAGACTTTAGTGAAGCTAGGAGGTGGCCAGGAGGAGGGAGAATGCCAGGCCTAGAAGATAACCAGTGAAAATACTCAGACTCAGGAAATGGAGTGTTATGTGCAAGGAACCAAAAGGTCAGTATCAATGGATTACAGAGTAAATGTAGAGGGGAATAAAGTGTAAAAACTGGAAATGTAGGAATAAATCAGGTTATGAAAGGCTTTGGCAGACAAACTAAAGATTTTATATTTGAACCTGGAAGCAATAGGGGCCAGTGAAGTTTATAGTACAATAAAGTATATGATGAAATAAGCTTTATCATAATATAATGAGATAAGAGATAAAGCATATGGTAGGATACACTGTAACTGAAACAAAGCAATGACACTGTCCTAAATTACAAGACAATACATTAAAAAAAAATTTTACAAGTCATGGTCTTATTTCACAGAGATTTCTCTATTATTAGGATGAAACTCAAAATCAAAAGAACTTGTGATATGTTATCTATAAGTCTACATTTTCTGGTTCCTCACCAGAACTGAGAGTGGGGCGTAGCTAAGTGGAACAGTGAATAGAGCACTGGCCCTGGAGTCAGGAGGACCTGAGTTCAAATCCAACCTCAGACACCTAACACACTAACCATGTGACCTTGGGCAAGTCACTTAACCCCAATTGCCCTGCCTTCGCCACTCCAAAAAGAAAAAAAACAAAAGAACTGAATGGAAACCTAGAAAAACTTAGATGAATAGATACAAAGTAAAGTGAGCAGAGCCAAGAAAAAGATACATAATGCCTACAACAATATAAATTGGAAGAACCACCACAAAATAGTAGAAAATCAAAGTCAAAAACTTACAAAGAACAACTTGACCCCAAAGAAGAGAAACTGAATGAGCACCTCCCCCTAATCTCCAATTACTATGCAGAGGTGGGAGACTCAAAGATGTGGAATGTATATTTTCAGGAGGTTTTTTTTTAAGCTATTGATGAATTTTGCTGATTGTGCTCTTTTTCCTTTTTTTCTTTTAAAATAACTATATGGAATGTCTCTCTGGGACTGAGGAAGTGAAGAGATAACAGGCTCAAATTAAGGTGATGCAAAATCAAAAGTTATCAAGAAAAATTAGCTTTTTATAAGTGAGAGCTGAGTAGAGAATAATGAGAGAAAAAAACTTTTTCTTTGCCTGGTATACTTAAATATATAGAGGGAAAGAACATGTTAATCTTCTAATTAAGCTGTGATTTATGAACAAATATGGACAATATTTAAGAACAAAACTTGGGGCAGAAAAAAATATTTACAGAATCAGAAAGGCTTCCAATGAAACTTAAAAGATGAAGCTGATTCCAGGAAAAAATTTCAATAATGTGTAACACCAAATTAAGGAGATTTAAAGTTACTTAATTAAGGCTTTTTTCTCGTGTTAATACTGCAGTGTAATAATTAGAGTGACCCCATTTGGTGTTTTCTTGGCATACTGTAGTGGTTTGCCATTTTCTTCTCCAGCTCATTTTACAAATGAAGAAACTGAGGCAAACTGGGTCAAGTGACTTGCCCAGGGTCACACAACTAGTAAGTGTCTTAAGCTAGATTTGAATTCAGGAAGATGAGTCTTCCTGACTCCAGAGCCAGCATTCAATCCTCTGTGCCACCTAGCTGCTCAATAACTAGAGTAAGGATCTCGGAATTTCTGGTTCAAAAGACACTTGTTTGAAATGTAAAGCTTTAGATATAATTATTTTAATCAATTTACAAGACTATCTTAGAAAGTTTTTTTTAATAATTCTATTGTGTACCGAGTTAGAATTAGTTTTAATTATTCACTACAAGCTTAATAAAAATGTACAGAAGTGGTCTATTGCTAGGACTGAAGACTTCATAATAAGATGGGCCAGTAATGCAAAGTAATAGGGGCATAGTATTTGTCCCATTTTAACTCACAAGGGAAGAATGGTATATGACTGCCCACAATTCATGAGAAAGGAAAGGGGAGAAAGGAAAGGGGAGAAGGGAAAGTGATACAGTTGGAATCTGGAAATGGCAACAACAGACATATTATCCAGGGGCAGTCATCTGTGAAACAAGAATATAACTAGAAGGGGAGGAGGGAGGAGGGAGGGTCTTTGAGTATACAGGCAGAAAGAGAGAATACACAAAGGTTATGAGAGAGGTTACTCTCAGAGGCCTTTGCCCTAGGCAGGATCTCACTCCAGCCATCTGATGGCTTCCTCACCTCTGATGTTACAGGCATAGAGGTCAATTATCAAGACTACACTGGACATGGATAACCAATAATAATAACTTACTTGATGCCACCTTCTAATCGGTTTTCCATGTGTATAAGTATCATATCATTTTCTATATAATTGTAGTCAATTCTGCTAATACTGATACAGACTCTTCTCTTTTACTTTTGTGTTTTCTACATTTATTTAGATTATTTATATTGTTCATATATGTATATAAAAATAAAAAATGTTCCATTTGATGAAATATAAGGTTTTTTTTTAATATAACTACTTCCCCCCAAAAAAGTCAACGAGAAAATATTGTACCCTCTCCTGTGGCAGATATACAATAGAACATAGGGAGAATCAACACTAATAAGATCATGGAAATAGTATGATTTGTTCAACCATTCCCTAATCATTAGAGAGAAGCTATTTCTACATTTTAGGTATTAAACCAAATATGAATATTTTTATACAAACAGGGCTTTCATTTCCCTCTTTTAAATTACATGGAAGGAGATAAACAGGATCAAAATAGTCAAAATGTATAATCCACCTGATAACTTTTACAGTATATTTACTCTCCCAAAAATTTGGGTCAGCTTACAATTTCACCGATTAGGCAATAAAGCACCTGTTTTCCTAACTATTAATTTGTTACTTTAAAAAAAAAACTTGCTTATTTTGTTTCTCCATCACCTATATTTACCTTAATAATCTCAATTTAAAAGGGGGAGGAGAAGAAATGAGCGCTGAGATAGGTTCTATTGCAAG
>NW_027185764.1:52831052-52841869 GCF_028583685.1 Petaurus breviceps papuanus | reverse complement strand
TCCCCAATCCATGTAAAAAGGGGACTCTAAACAAACTTTGGAGCAGCAGAACCCACAGAATAACACAGAGAAGCTAACCTCCAGCTGAGGACAGCCCAGCAGGAGAGCAGGAATCAGTCAGCACAGCGCTCTAGGAGCCAAGCCCAGCCCCAAACCAAGGCTTTAGCCCCAAGGCAGGCCTGACCAGCCACCAGCTGGCTGGAGGGCCTCCAGATCAGCAGCAGCTGTGTAGGTTTCCAGATTTATCAACACATAGATGTGAAGGACAAAGTGAGAGGTTAGTGAAGTCTGGACTTTTGGACTAGTAGCTGGCAGTGCATGGCTTTTGCCTCCTGGGGCAAAAAGCCGCTGAGATATGGCACAGCCAGCCAGCACCACGTGGCAGTTTCAGCTCCTGGCCTGCAGAGTGTGGGGGGACCAAGCACCAGTCTGAGGGGTAATCACTCTTGCTTTAACCTTCTTGGATCTGGATTGCAGTCTAGGGTGGAGGTCCTGGGATGTGTGTCCAGCTTGCCAGAGAGTGTGGAGACCTCAGAGAGGGCACCCATCTAATACCTCTGGCAGCTGAGAAAACTCCAGTGTTTGGGTTGAAAGCTCCCCTGTCTGGTGGCAGAGTCCTACTGTGACAAAAAGCCCAGGGGTCAAGTGACTGAGGGGCGACATGAACAGGCAAAGGAAACAAAGCAGACAGAAGATTCCAACGTTAGACTCCTATTTTGGGGACAAAAAGGAGCAAACCATGGAACAGAAGGAAGACAGTGAAGTCAGAACTCCTGAACCAAAAGCTTCAAAGGAAAATACAAGCTGGTTACAGGCCATAGAGGACCTTAAGAAGCAGATAAGAGAAGTGGAGGAAAAATTGGGAAGATAAATGAGAAAAATTCAAGAAAATTACAAAATGAGAGTCAACAGCCTGACTGAAGAAAATAACACCTTAAAAAATAGACTAACTCAAATGGCAAAAGAGGCTCAAAAAGGCAATGAGGAGAAGAATGCCTTAAAAAGCCAAATTTGCCAGATGGAAAAAGAATCTCAAAAGCTCACTGAGGAGAATCATTGCTTCAGAATTAGATTGGAGCAAATGGAAGCTAATGACTTTATGAGAAATCAAGATACTGTTATACAGATCCAAACAAATGAACGAATAGAAGGCAATGTGAAATATCTCATGGGAAAAACCACTGACCTGGAAAATAGATCCAGGAGAGAGAATTTAAAAATTATTGGACTACCTGAAAGCCATGACCAGGGTAAGAACCTAGAAATCATCCTCCAGGAAGTTCTCAAAGAAAACTGCCCTGATGTCTTAGAACCAGAGGGCAAAATAGAGGTTGAAAGAATCCACTGATCACCTCCTGAAAAAGATCCCAAAAAGGAAACTCTTAGGAATATTATAGTCAGGTTCTGGAATTCCCAGATTAAGGAGAGAATATTACAAGCAGCCAGGAAGAAACAATTTGAATATTGTGGAAACATAATCAGGATAACGCAGGATCTGACAGCTTCTACACTGTGGGATCAAAGGGCTTAGAATATGATATTCCAGAGGTCAAAGGAGCTGGGATTAAAACCAAGAGTCACCTACACAGCAAAACTAAGTATCATGTTTCAGGGGAAAATATGGTCATTCAGTGGAATAGAGGACTTTCAAGCATTCTTGCTGAAAAAACCAGAGTTGAATAGAAAATTTGACATTCAGATACAAGAAGCAAGAGAAGCATGAGAAGGTAAACAGGGAAAAGAAATCATAAGGAATTTATCAAAGTTGAACTATTAACATTCCTACATGGAAAAACAATAATTGTAACTTATGAAACTTTTCTCAATAGTTGAAGGGAATAGAAATATATATATATATATATGTGTGTGTGTGTGTGTGTGTGTGTGTGTGTGTGTCTATATGTGAGGGTATATGGGCATATGAATACATATGTGAATGTGTGTATATGTACAGGTATGTATATATGTATATGTATATGTACAGGTATACATAGACAGAGGGCACAGGACCAATTTAACAGGAAGGGATGATACTTAAAAGGTGAAATTAAGAGGTGAGAGAGGAATACAATGAGAGGATATGGGGAAAGACAGAATGGGGTGAACTATCTCATATAGAAGAGGCAAGAGAAAATGGTTACAATGGAGGGGAAGAATAGGAAGGCAAAAGGGAATGGGTAAATCTTATTCCCATTGAATCTGGCTTGAGGAGGGAATGAAATACACACTAAATAGGTTATCTCACCCTACAAGAGAGTAGGGGGGAAGGGGCTGAGAGGGGGGATGGTAGAAGGGAGGGCAGGCTTGGGGGGGAGGGAAGTTGGAAGTACCCACTTTTGAAAAGTAGCGAATAGATGGCGGAGTAGAAGCACCACCTTCCCACAGCTCCTGCTTCCACCTTCCCCAATCCATGTAAAAAGGGGACTCTAAACAAACTTGGGAGCTGCAGAACCCACAAAATGACACAGAGAAACTAACCTCCAGCTGAGGACAGCCCAGCAGGCCAGCAGGAATCGGCCAGCACAGCACTCTGGGAGCCGAGCCCAGCCCCACACTGAGGCTTTAGCCCCAGGGCAGGCCTGACCAGCGGCCTGCCAGAGGGACTCCAGATCAGCAGCAGCTGTAGCCGTTTCCAGATTTATCAATACATAGATGCGAAGGACAAGGTGAGAGGCCAGTTCAGTCTGAACTTTGGGACCCAGTAAGTGGGAGCGTGTGGCTTTTACCCCCAGGGCGAGAAACCGCTGAGACGCTGGCACAGCCAGCCAGCGTCACATGGCGGCTTCAGCTCCTGGCCTACAGAGTGTAGGGGGACCAAGCACCACTCTGAGGGGTAATCACTCTTGCTTTAACCTGCTTGGATCTGGATTGCAGTCTAGGGTGGAGGTCCAAGGGTGTGTGTCCAGCTTGCCAGAGCGTGTGGAGACCTCAGAGAGGGCACCCATCTAATACCTCCAGCAGCTGAGAAAACCCCAGCCTTTGGGACGAAAACTCCCCTGTCTGGTGGCAGAGTCCTACTGTGGCGAGGAGCCCAAAAGTCAGATAATTGAGTGGCAAAATGAGCAGGCAAAGGAAACAAAGCAGACAGAAGATTCCAACATTACACTCCTATTTTGGGGACAAGAAGGAGCAAGGCATGGAACAGGAGGAAAACAGTGAGGTCGGAACTCCTGCACCAAAAGCTTCAAAGGAAAATACAAGCTGGTTACAGGCCATAGACGACCTTAAGAAGCAGATAAGAGAAGTGGAAGAAAAATTGGGAATAGAAATGAGAACAATGCAAGAAAATTATGAAATGAGAGTCAACGGCCTGACTGAAGAAAATAATACCTTAAAAAACAGACTGACTCAAATGGCAAAGGAGGCTCAGAGAGGCAATGAGGAGAAGAATGCCTTGAAGGGTCGAGTTTGCAAGATGGAAAAAGAATCTCAAAAGCTCAATGAGGAGAATCATTGCTTCAGAATTAGATTGTAGCAAATGGAAGCTAATGACTTTATGAGAAATCAAGATGCTGTTAAACAGATTCAAACAGGTGAAGGAATAGAAGGCAATGTGAAATATCTCATGGGAAAAACCACTGACCTGGAAAATAGATCCAGGAGAGAGAATTTAAAAATTATTGGACTACATGAAAGCCATGACCAGGGTAAGAACCTAGAAAGCATCCTCCAGGAAGTTCTCAAAGAAAACTGCCCTAATGTTTTAGTACCAGAGAGCAAAATAGAGGTTGAAAGAATCCACCGATCACCTCCTGAAGGGGATCCCAAGAAGAAAACTCCTGGGAATATTGTAGCCAGGTTCCAGAATTCCCAGATTAAGGAGAGAATATTGCAAGCAGCCAGGAAGAAACAATTTGAATATTGTGGAAACACAATCAGAATAACCCAGGATCTGGCAGCTTCTACACTGAGGGATCGAGGGGCTTGGAATGTGATATTCCGGAGGTCAAGGGAACTGGGACTAAAGCCAAGAGTCACCTACCCAGCAAAACTGAGTGTCATGTTTCAGGGTAAAATATGGTCATTCAGTGGAATAGAGGACTTTCAAGCATTCTTGCTGAAAAAACCAGAGTTGAATAGAAAATTTGACATTCAGATGCAAGAAGCAGGAGAAACATGGGAAGGTGAACAGGGAAGGGAAATCATGGGGAACTTATCAAAGTTGAACTGCTGACATTCCTACATGGAAAAACAATAATTGTAATTTATGAAACTTTTCTCAGTAGTTGAAGGGATTAGAAATATATATATATATATATATATATATATATATATATATATGTCTATATATGAGGGTATATGAGCATATGAATACATATGTTAATGTGTGTGTATATATGTTTACAGGTATACATAGATAGAGGGCACAGGACCAATTTAACAGGAAGGGATGATACTTAGAGGGTGAAATTAAGAGGTGGGAGGAATGTAATGAGAGGAGATGGGGAGAGACAGATTGGGGCAAACTATCTCATACAGAAGAGGCAAGGGAAAATGGCTACAATGGAGGGGAAGAATAGGAAGGCGAAAGGGAATGGGTCAACCTTATTCCCATTGAATCTGGCTTGAGGAGGGAGTGAAATACACACTAAATAGGGTATCTCACCCTCCAGGAGAATAGGGGGGGGAAGGGGATTAGAGGGGGGATGATAGAGGGGAGGGCAGGCTGGGGGGGAGGGAAGTTGGAAGCACCCACTTTTGAAAAGGAACAGGATCAAAGTAGAGAATAGAACAAGTGGGAGGTGAGATAGGAGGGTGGGAAATATAGTCAGTCTTTTACAATATATCTACTACATTATTATTTTGCATTAGCCGCACATATACAACCTATACTGAACTGCTTGTCTTCCCAGTGGGGGTGGGTGGCAGGGGGGGAAGGGAATGAATCTGGAATTGAAAGTTTTAAAATCAAATATTCAAATATATATATATATATATGTGTGTGTGTGTGTGTGTGTGTGTGTGTATACTATTATTAATACCATCTTACATGTAATTAAGAAATAAGATATACAGGCACTGAGGCATAGAGATGCACTGGAAAAGTCGAAACGGGTATGGGAGAAAATATGGGACAGAGCAGATTGGAGGTGGGGATATCCTGTGGGACTGCTGTTTTGGGAGGATGGGTGGGGGAAAAATGGGGAGAAAAATTGTAACTCAAAATCTGGCAGAAACGAATGATGTAAATCAGAAGTTAATAAAGCATTTTTAAAAAATAAATTAATTTAAAAAAAGTAGTGGAGAAAATATTAATATTGCAAACTAAAGACTTCACATGTATAATCAATCTATTGCTTGCTTTCTCAAGGGGTGGGAGAGAATTTAGAACTCAAAATTTTTTTTTAAATGAATGTTTAAAAAATTATTTAATGAAACTGGGAAATATTTAGAAAACAAATAAAAGTATGTTTTAAAAAAAAGTAGCGAATAGAACAAGTAGGAGGTGGGATAGGAGGGAGGGAAATATAGTCAGTCTTTTACAATATATCTACTATGTTATTGTTTTGCATTAGCCACACATGTACAACCTATACTGAACCACTTATCTTCGGGTATGGGATTAAATATGGGAGAGAGATTGGAGGAGGGGATATCCTATGGGACTGCTGTTTTGGGGTGGTGGATAGGGGAAAAATGGGGAGAAATTTGTAACTCAAAATCTGGCAGAAATGAATGCTGTAAATCATAAGTTAATAAAGCATTGAAAAATTTAAAAAAAAAAGAAAAGGGATGGGATCAAAGTAGAGAATAGAACAAGTGGGAAGTGGGATAGGAGGGAGGGAAATATAGTCAGTCTTTTACCATACATACACTATGGAAATGTTTTGCATAGCTACACATGTACAACCTATATTGAATTGCTTATCTTCTCAGTAAGGGTGGGTGACGAGGGATGAAGGGAATAAATCTGGAATTCAAAGTTTTAAAATCAAATGTTTAAATATATATATATATATACTATTATTAATATTATTTTACATGTAACTGGGAAATAAGATGTACAGGCACCAGGATATAAAGATCCACTGTGTCCTACTGGAAAGTCAGAGGGGGTATGGGAGAAGATATGGGACAGAGCAGATTGGAGGAGTAGATATCCAGTGGGATTGCTATTTTGGGGTGGTGGGTAGGGGATAAAATGGGGAGAAAATTTGTAACTCAAAATCTTGTGGAAATGAATGATGTAAACAAAAAGTGAATAAAGCAGTTAAAAAAAAAACTTGAGACCAAACATCAGCTCCTCTGCTCTCAGAGAGAGAGGGCACTAGGCTAGAATTACATTTATCTGCTACTTTAAATATTGCTAGTCTTGGGGAAGTAATTTTTACATTTAAGTGCCATCTCTAAATGCGACGGGATAGCCCCAACATAAATAGCTATTTGGAGATATAGCTGTAGTGTAAATTTCTCTCTCTCTCTCTCCATATATATATATATACATACACATATATGTATGTATGTATATATGCATAAATACAATTATGTCTACTGTGCATATATTTAAACATATGTATATTAGTATATTATATTGTGTTATTAGTATAAATATATGTGTCCACACTTATGTGTGGCATAAGAAATTAAAAATAATAATAACAGAGAGAAGAGAGGCAAAGCCAAGATGGCAGAAAGGAAGCAGGAACTTCTCCATGAACTCTATCACTAAACTTTAAAAAGTGAATCTGAACGGATTTTGGAGTGACAGAACCCACTGGGAAATAGAGTGTCAACAGATTCCCAGCCCAGGAAGGTGCTTACTTGGGTCTGGGAGGGGGGAGCATGGAGCATGCAGGGGCTTCATCAGCATAGACCTGAGAGCAGAGTAGAGTACAGTGAGAAGGAGCCCCAGCCAGTGGCCTAACCCACCCCAAAGGCAATTCACAGCCATCTCACAGCAGGATGGAGGATCCCTCAAAGCTGGGTAAGATAAAGCACAGGGCCCACAGCAGCAACAGCAGCTTCTCCTGGGGCTACCAGCCCACAGCCTGAATATTTAAAAATCACCTACCTGATCTTCCAGGAGCCAAGATGGTGGAGTAAACCCTAGCTGCTCTGATTCCCCTTCCCTGACACAGAAAACCCAGAGATAAATGTCCCACCCAGAGTAAAATCCTGAATTAGTGGAAACAGCCTCAGGCTTGGGAGACATTATAACTGAAGCAGCAAGGAGTCTGAAGTGAAAGGGGGTGATGTCCCAACAACCCCCACCTCAGCTGACCAGCAGGAGCTCCCAAAGCCCAGGGGGGTAGAGCCAGCAAGCCCTAACAACACAAGCCCAGGTATGCCTTAGCACCACCAGGGGAATCTGCAGACACCAGTGCTGCCAGCCGCCAGCTGCTGAACCTGCCTGAGCTGTAGCCCAGAGGCACAGAAGTAGAAACCTGAAGTGGCCAGACTACTCCTCTCCCACAGGTTACTCTGTGAGCCTCAGGGTAACTCAGGAGAAACACTGAGAGTGCTGGCCTTGGCCTAACTCTAGACACCCAGAGGCTACAGCACACAAAGTTAACAACCAAATCCCTACCTCCCAGCCTGAGAAGCGTGGTACATCTGTACCCCAGAAGCAGATATCCACTCTAAAAATTCAGGACATAGGCAATCACAGTGAGAAAGAAGGAATCTGTGAAATCAAGAATAATACGATCCTATTATAGTGAGCAAGAACAACCAAATTCAGAGGACAACATGGACTCTATACTCACACCTGAGACCACAGAAGGAAATATAAACTTGGTCTCAAACCCAAAAAGTATTCAAAGGAGGAGCTCAAGAAAGATTTTAAAAACCAAATTAGAGAAGTAGAAGATAAATTTAACTCTACAGTGACCAAATTAGAAAAAAAAATCTTACTGAAGAAAACAAATCCTTAAAAAGGAAAATTGGTGAACTAGGATGGGAGGTTCAAAATCTAACTGGAGAAAATACTTCCCTAAAAATAAAAACTAAACATATGGAAAAGGAGATTTAAAAACTAAGGAAAATAATTCACTATAAATTAGAATCAGTCAAATTGAAGCTAAGGACTCTATGATGCATCAAGAGTCAGTCAAACAAAACATAAAGATTGAAAAATTAGAAGAAAGTGTAAAATATGTCACTGGAAAAACAACTGACCTGGAGAACAGATCCAGGAGAGAACTTAAGGATTATTGGTCTACCAAAAAGCCATGATGAAGAAAATCAACCTGGAAAATATCCTCCAAGAGATTGTCAAAGAAAACTGTCCTGAGGTCCTAGAATGAGAGGATAAAATAGTTATCGAAAGAATTCAATGGACTCCTCCTGAAAGAGATTCCCAAATTGAAAACTCTAAGAAATACAGTAGCCAAATTCCAGAATTACAAGGTCAAGAAGAAAATACTGTAAGCAGCCAAAAAGAAGCAATTCAAATATTGTGAAACTACAGTCAGGATTACACAGGACCTAGCAGCTTCTATATTAAAAGATTGGAGGGATTGGAATTTGATATTTTGTAAGGCAAAAGAGCTAGGACTGCAACCAAGGATAAACTAACTGGTAAAACTGAGCATAATCTTTCAGGCAAGGAAATGATCATTTAATGAAATAAGGGACTTCCAGACTTTCCTGATGAAAAAGCCAGAGCTCAGTGGAAAATCTAATCTCCAATTACAAGACTCAAGAAAAACATAAAAAGGTAAACAAGGAAAACATACACTCACTCACACACACATACATACACACACATACACACACACATATAACTTGGGATTCAATAAGAGCAAACCGTTTACATCCCTATATGAGAAACTGATTCCTGTCAATATTTAAATTTATATAATTACAGTGACATTTAAAAGGGATATACATAGATAGAGGGCGTGGGAATAAATCAACTAATCTGATGATAAAAAAAAACTTTACTAAGGAGTACAAAGGGATTGTAATGGGAAAAAAGGAAATAATGAGGCATAAAAAGGTTAACTATGCCACATGATGAGGCATAAAAACATACTATAGTAGACAGGAAGGAGGGAGGGAGATGAACATCATATGAACTTTATTCTCATTGGTTCTGGTTCAAAGAGGGATTAACATAATCAGTTTAAGTTTAGGATTCTAACCTGAAAAGACACAAAAACTCATTATAATAAAGGGAAATTTAAAGAACAATTAATTCCAATACTACATAAATTATTTGAAAAATAGGTTAAAAAAAGGAATCCTACAAAAAAATCACAAATTTGGTCTTAATACCTAAATGAGAGAGAGTCTAAACAGAAAGAGAAAACTATAGACCAATTTCCCTAATGAATATGAGGCAAAAATTTTTAAAAAACTATTAGCAAGAAGACTATAGCAACATATCACAAAGATCACACACTATGACCACCCTGGATTTACACCAGGAATGCAGGGTTGGTTAAGTATTAGGAAAACTATAAACACAACTGATGTTATTAATAACAAAATCAGCCAAAATCATAAGATTATTCTAATAGATATAAAAAAACTTTCACAAAATACAATATTTTTTCTATTAATAATACCAAAAAATAGGAATAAATGAAGCTTTACTTAAAATGATAAATATCTACCTAAAACCAAGAGCAAACATTATCTGTAATGAGCATAGCTACCAATAAGACCCAGAGTGTAGCAAGGATGTCCATTTTCATCATTACTTTTCAGTATTGTACTGAATATTGTATTTTCAATATAATTTCAATATTGTATTGAAATTTAGCTATAACAGTAAGACAAGAAAAAAGAAATTGAGAGAATTAGCATAGGCAGATGATATGATAGTTTACTAAGAGAAACCTAGAGAAACAACTAAAAAACTACTCAAAACAATTAGTAACTTTGGCAAAATTGTAATATATAAAAGGAATTCACACATATCATTTCTATATATTACCAACAAAGTCCAGCAGTGAGAGAAAGAAACTCCATTTAAAATAACTGCACAATATAAAATACTTTGGAGTCAATCTGCAAAAGCACACACAAAGAAACTATATGAATACAATTAGAAAACACTTCCTACAAATAAAGATTTAAGTAACTGAAGAAATTTTAATTGCTCATGAGTAGGACAAGCCAATATAATAAAAATTGCAAAACTACCTAAATTAATTTACTTATTCAGTGCCACAATCAAACTATCAAAGAATTATTTTCTAGAGCTAGAAAAACAAAACAAAATTCATCTGGAAAAACAAAAAGGAAAAAATGTCAAAGGAATCAATGAAAAAAGATTGAAAAGGAAGGAGGATAAACAGTACAGATATCAAACAGTAGTACAAAGCTGTAATGATAAAAACTATTTGGTACTGGGTAAGAAAACTAGAACCATCAAAACAATTTGATACTGGGTAAGAAAAACTTTGCTCCCAACAATGTCCAACCATAATTCTGAAAGACTCATAATGAAACATACTATCCACCTCAAGCTAGAGAACTGATGGGCTCAAGAGTACAGATCGAAACATATTTTCTTCTTTCTTTTTCTTTTTAGAGCTCGCAAATGCAGGAATGTGTTTTACATGATTATGCATATTTATAATGGGCTTTGTGTTTCTTACCTTCTCAGTGGTTAGGAGAGAGGAAGAGAGAAGGGAAAGAATTCAGAACTGAAAAAATAAAATTGAATATTAAAAAACTAACAATGATTATCACTCAGAGAGCAAGGGAAAAGTACATAGTGAGTATGAGCAGGATTCAACACTATATAGACATACATGTGACTTTTTCATTGCCCTCTAGGTGGCAAACAGGAAGATATAAATAAATGCACATATGTATACACACATAAATGTGTGTATTTCCAAACACACATAAATGTGTGTATT